>NW_022104567.1:2784-4306 GCF_000313985.2 Echinops telfairi
GCTGGGTTTCTGGGGTGGAGGGAGCCCTTCACCCTTGTGAGTTGGAGACGCGTCCCAATCACATTCTCATCATTAATATCGTTCCGCACTATGGCCTCCCATAATAGTGCTGCCTTAAAATTACCTCTTACAAGCACACGGCTGATTGCTGTGTAGCCGGCAGCTTTAACTACAGCGGCAGACATGTGCTGGTGCTCTCTAGACTCTGAAGACAGACGCTCCCTTACCTGCCACCGGCACTGGTGTTGTTACTCCTCCTATCTATTCAGGGACCTTTAGGGTTCGGGTACAGCCCACTTTGTTACGTACGTACGTGGTTACCTGTAATTAGGGGGTGCTTGCATGACCACCGAGAGTATAGAAGCTGTTATTGGAAATACAATCACTCTCTCTGCGCGGACCTGGCCCCTGAAGTCATGGTGGTGGAGGTGAGCCCTTGCATGCTTTGTCTTGTTTGATGTCTCTTTAATTTACCCCTCAATTACACAACACCCCCTTGGACCCACTCAGTAGTGGGGGCTGGCACCCCACAACTGAAGAAAATTAAAACAAATCTATAAGAGCCAAAATACAACCTGAGTCTCTCCCACCTGGACTTCAAGAACACCTCATGAACAGATTTGACACAATGACCCCTAAGGACAGAAGCCCTGATGAGCTGTGGGAGGTCAAGACCATCCTTCGTGAAGAAGGCAGAGGGTCATTCAAAAGACAGGAAAGAAAGAAAAGATGGAAGTGGATGTCAGAAGAGACTCTGAAACGTGCTCTTGATCGTGGAGTAGCTGAGCCAAATGGAAGAGAGGATGAAGTCAAGGCGCCAAAGAGAACCTCTCACAGGGCAGCTGGGGAAGGCCAGGCCAACTCTTAGAAGAAAACGTGCAAGGGCTTAGACACAGAAACCCAAAGGGGAGGGACATGTGAAACGGAAAGAACTCAAGAAAAAAGTCCGAGCCTCGCGATGCAACTTTGAAAGATTCTATAAGCAAAATGCGGAATGATGCAGGAAAGAATGTACAACAGCCATCACGGTACCAAAAAGAACCGGTCAACATCCGGCCATTTCAGGGGGGAGCACAGGAACCAGAGCCAATGATGCTGAAGGAAGAAGTTCAAGCTGCCCGGCGTGCATCAGCCAAAACCAAGGCTCCAGCACCGCACGGGTTTCCCATCTAACTGTCTCAGCAAGCCAAGGAAGCACCGGGAGCACTCAGTTGGCTATGCCAGGAAGTTTGGAAAATAGCTACGCAATCGACTGACTGGAAGAGACCCATCTGTGTGTCCGTCCTGAAGAAAGTTAACCCAGCAGGCTAGACCTGAGACCCCCTGCACAGTGAACCTCCTGGATCCAGATGACAGCGAGATCGTCAGATACAGGGGCAGCAGAGCCAGGGAGCGGCGCACGGAACAGAATGATTGACTCCCCAGGGCACGGAGCAAGCTAAGCTGAGTGATTCCGTGCCGGAGGCTGGCTTGTGGGGTCGCGTGCCTCTGGGGCAGTTGGGACTTGCTGACCCACAGAAGC
>NW_022104567.1:5167-7089 GCF_000313985.2 Echinops telfairi
AGGTGCCCCTGGGGAGATTCCAACTTCCAACCAGCAGCTGAGCATGTTCATTGTCCACACCATTGGGGGCTCCACCCCGGAGAGCATTCACTCTGGGGCATGCCTGAGCATCCATCCTAAGAAAGGGGCTCAGACTTCTCCCCCTAGAGGGGCCAGAGAATAAATCCTCCCATCTTGGCAGGCCCCCGGCTGTCTGTCCCCAGCTCTGCCATCCTGACGTGAAGCAGCTGTTCTAGAAGCGAGTTGAAGGTGCTTCCTGCTCAGACACTTCACAGCAAGCCCCGGTTCTCCCCACCGCTCAGAAAGCCCCCGACACCACACTCAAATGTGCGCACATCCCAGGGTGGCCGCTCAAGGTGGATGGCGGCTCCAGGTGGAGGAAACCAGCATCCTCACACTGGACCAGCATGTGACCACATGGGACAAGCAGAAAAGGTTGGCGCGGTCAGGGACTCGTCTTGCTTGGATCAAGAATCAAATACGGGGGAAGCAGCGGCCAAGAGATCCAATGATGCGCGCGGCCTCTTTAAAGCCCTGAAAGGCAAGGATGCTACTCTGAGGCCGGAGGAGCGCCGGACTCGAGCCGGGGCGTCTTCAGTGGCCTCCGGTGCCTGGGACAGTTGGACGGCGAGTCAAGACCGAGGGAGAATGGATGCGCTGAGATTGTGGTGCCGGAGATGAACACCCCAAGTACCGCGAGCTGCCCAAAGAGGGAGCCGATGTGCCTGGGAAGCAGTACAGCCAGCCGGCGCCTCGGAGACAAGGAGGGGGTCCCGGACGTCGCGACCCTCTGCCCAACAGAAGCCCGGCCGGCTCCGGCCCCGCCCCGCGATGATGCTTCCGCAGTGGTCAGGAGGGCAGGCACTGGCCTCGTACACTCAGGACGAGTCACCCTGGGAGACCAGCCCCCGGAGAAGGACATCATGCTTGGTGAAGTAGAAGGGCAGTGGGGGTGGGGCGGGGGAAGGAACTGGATGGACACTGTGGCTGCAGCAACGGTCCCCAAGGTGAGAATGATTGCGGGGACAGCGCAGGGCAGGGCGGTGTTACCTCCCGCTGTGCATGGGTCCCTGTGCGTCAGACCGAGCAGCCTGACAACATCACAGCGCCCGTTCCACCCCTCGCCCTCACCAGCAGGTGCTTAGCCGCTCGGAGCCTGCCTGCCTTGGAGAGCCTGCAACACTTCGCCCAGCACCCGCTCATCCCCAGTGCAGGATCAACCCTGCCCTTGCAAGGACCCTGAGGTCAGGGGTTCAAATCTGCCCAGCGGCACCGAGGAAGAATGGCCCGGAGACTTGGGTCTGTAACGATGCCAGCCGCTCACCATTGCCCTCCTGGGTGTTGCCCCAGCCGGAGATCATGCACTTGCGGCCGACAGGGAACTTCTGGATAGCCAGGGGCAGGCAGATGGGCTGGATGTACTTGTTGAAGGGCAGTGGGCTGGCCAGCTCCAGCACGGCCACGTCGAAGTCCAGCGAGGCGGCCTGGTACAGGGGGTGCAGCACCACGCGCCGGAGGCCCACCTTCACCGGGCTGCCGCCCACGCCCAGGAGGGACGCCGTGCCCAGGTGCGCCCGCACCTGCTCCACCTTTGTGCTGCAGAGACAGGGCCTCAGACACCCCTTGCCCCACCCCCCATGAGTCCAGGCTGGCCTCTGGGAGCTGTGGCAGAGCTCGGGGCCGAGCGGTGGGCTCAGTGGCCCCTCCGACTCTCAGCTCGGGGAGGAGGTGCTTACTGATCTCAGGTGGCTCCCGGGAGGTCTTTCAGCCTCATGTTCTTTCAACAGAGGGAGCGGGTCTCCCCCCTCCCCAGCGTTTCTGAGACCCATAGCCCCCATGCAGAACAACCTGAAGGCCTGGGTGTCAAGCCAGGAGCCATCCGGAGCCACAGATTGGGGGTTTGAACGCCCCAGCCCCTCCTC
>NW_022104568.1:0-1070 GCF_000313985.2 Echinops telfairi
AATATATTAGGTGAAATAGAGGGATAAAGCTATGCTTTGGTTGCAGTAAAAAGAAAAGGAAAATCATTTCATGTGAAGTAGGGAGTGGAGCCAGGAGAATGATATCCTGTTGTCCCTAGGAACAATTAGCATGCTCACAAATAATCTTCATTCATTGATAATTCATAGAGCAATATTATCTGTAGTAATGAATAATTAAAATATATTTCAATCTAATTTTTACACTAGCATTCTATTTTTAAGAATATATACATTTTGAGGTGAATATAACTGTACTAAATTCTGACTTTTTCTGAGCTTTTTTGTGCATAGCACATTGAGACATATCACTGTTTAAATTTGAGATAAATTAAAATGTTTGTTTTCAGCCTTTGATACCGATAGAAATGCAATGTTTCCATATCTTTGATATTGGTGCTGTCTGTACTACCAAGGCTGCCTATGGTTTATGTGGAACTTTGAAGGTAGTATTGCAAAATCATTCTCTAGGTTTTTCAATGAGTGTGCTCCAATCTAATTCAAAGGATACCAAGAATAAACCTTGTGCCATTTGGGTGCATGTAAAAGATGCTAGTGGCTGTGGGATGCATACTTGACTCATTCTTAACTTATACACTGATACATGTTCTAGACACATTACACTAACATCCTACACCTTTTTCTTCCCACAAGCTCACCACTAACTCCACATGGCACAACACCCACCACCCCTTAGGACAGCAGGATCCCTGTAATACATTTTCACAAAGACAGGCAAGGCAAGAAAGAACACACCGCTCTCCCACACAGCTTAGAACTATCATGCAGAATGAAGCACATTCTATTCTGGTTTCATTTGCCTGTTTTCCAAAGGTGAGTAGGCAGCTGCTGTTATAATATTTATGGTCATAAAGTATCTTTTAAAATATTAAGAAGATGAGGTCCTGGGATTACTGTCTCTAAGACTAACTTTTTGTTGATAGGGATCGATTCAACCACTTTTCTTAAACTACTTTTTTTTGGCACAGAATCACCTCCATTATCATCAGCCTACTCCTTAAAAGTTACTTTATCTGGATGGTCAAAAAAAA
>NW_022104568.1:3012-4202 GCF_000313985.2 Echinops telfairi
TCTTTTGGCTGCTGTTTCCATGAGCATTAATTGTGAATCCAAATAAGACAAGATCCTTGACAACTTCTACTTTTTCTCCATTGATCATGATGTTACCTATTGGTTCAGTTGTGAGGATTTTGGTCTTCCTTACATTGAGTTGTAGTCCTTACCAAAGGCTACAATCCTTCATCTTCAACAGCAAGTGCTTCATTTCTTTCTCATTTAGAGCAAATATTGTTGTGTCATATGCATATTGCAAGCTGTTTACAATATTTCCTCCGATCGTGATGCCACACTCTTCTTCATATAACCCAGTTTTGATGATTTGCTCAGCATATATATTGAACAATTATGGTGAGAGGAAACAACCCTGATGCATATATTTCCTGATTTTAAGCCATGCTGCGTTTCCTGTTCTTTTTGCAAAACTGCCTCTTGGATCTATGTACAAGTTCCAAATGAACACAATGAAATGTCTGGGTTTCCCATTCTTCTTAAGGTTACACACAGTTTATTTTGGTACACACAGTTGAATTATTTGGCACAGTCAATTAAACACAAGTAACTATGTTTCTAGTACTCTCTGTTTTGAGTCAGAATTATTTAACATTAGCAATGGTATCCTTTGTCGTACATCCTCTTCTGAATTTGACTTGAACATCTGATGGTTCCCTGTCAATGTATTGCTGCAAACTTTGTTGAATGAGCTTAAGCAAAAGTTTACTTGTGTGTTATATCAATGATATCATGTTATAGTTTAAGCATTCTGTTGGTCACTTTTCTTTATAATGGGCACAGATACAAATCTCTTCTAATACAACATATATATTACATATATACATATCACATTTAATATATATACATATGTATAGAACTTCTTTAAATCAACTGTGAAATGTGTATGTGCATAGATATATTTGAATGACATAAATTTAGGCAAAAAATTGGGAGAGAAATATGGGAAAAGCTAACATTCATTAAGCAATTACTGTAATCATAATTGTAAGGCTCCTTGGTAAGCACTGAAGGCTAACTGAAAGGTTGACAGTTCAAACAAATCAGCCATTCCGAGGGTAAAAGATGAGGCTGCCTGCATTTGTAAAGATTTATCAAGCCCCATATATCATATCTAAGTTCACTAAAAGTCACCATAGACTCACTGACAGTAATTTTTTAATAATCATTTTATGTTATCTTAAAAAATGCTA
>NW_022104568.1:5812-7129 GCF_000313985.2 Echinops telfairi
TTGGTGTCGGACATATGGGCTAATGTTGGACTTAATTGGCTTAGACAGCACTAGGTTGAGTGGTTTTCTTGATGTGCACTTACCCTTTATATAAAACTCTCTCTTAGATACTTATGATTTTCTGTGGATTTGTTCCTCTAATGTACCCAGGCTAATACAGTAGTTGAGCACTTAAATATTTGAACCATGTGCATCCTTGGTTTTGGTCTGACCCCCATCTTATTGCATGTACTTCTACCCATAAAGTGTGAGATAAGTGAATTTTCTTCTAAATCTACTGTGCTGATTATATTGACCTTAATGGACTCGTGTTGTTCTTGTCCTTTTGTGATTGGCTTAGATTACCATATTTTCCTCTTAACTCTTCCCATGATACGATATGGTGATGTGCTTCATGTGATTTTCAGTGCTTTTAAGTTATGTGTAGTACTCCGTTATGTACATGTGCCAGAGTTTTCTAATCCACTCATCTATTGATGGAAATTTAGGTTGTTTCCAACTCTTTGTGACTGTGAATTGCTATGAGATACACATTGGAGAGCAGATGACTGGTTGTGGTCTTTTTCTTACCTTTTTTTGGGTACATGCGCCTGGGTTGTAAAGTAACCCAATTTTCATTTGCTTTAAATATCACCAGATGGATTTCCACAGTGGCTGTATGTAACTACAAGACCACCAGCAATGGCAAGGGGATGTAACTCTCCAAATCCATTTCAACATTTCTTGATCTCTGATTTTGTGATTTGGGCTATCCTCAAGGGTGTTAGGAGGTATCTCTTAGTTGTTTTAATTGGCATTTTTCTGATGGCTAATGATTGGGAGCATTTTCTAATATATTTTTGGTCATTCGTGTCTCCTTCCTAGTGAAACTTCTGTTCATGCCTTTTGCCCACTCCTCAGGGAATTAACGGTTTTCTTCTCTTTGCAGGCTGGAGCATATTGTAGATTTTAGTATTAAGCCTGTTGTGTCATTGCTGAAAACCCTCTTCCAGTCTTTGGGTGGGTTCTTTTGTTACTCTTTTGGTGAAGTATTTTGCGTATATCCCACTTGTCGATTTCAGCTTCATCTGAGTGTACCCTCCCTATTACACTTAGTCTACATATTCCCTGCGCCAAGGCTCCTGGGGTTGTCTCATTTCTTTTGTTGATGGTTCTGATAGTTTGAGCATTTACTCTTAGGTCTATAATCCATCTTAAGTTTTTAATGTGCATGAGGTGAGGCAAGGGTCTTATTTCATTTTTCTAAAGGTGGATATCCATTGTTTCTAGGACCACTTGTTAAAGAGGGCATTCACCTTCAACCTGATTTTTTTTTTT
>NW_022104569.1:0-1406 GCF_000313985.2 Echinops telfairi
TTCTGGCACTATCTCTGATACTGTTCTTCTTCCATTCATCAGACCTTCAGTGTCTGACAGTATTTCAATGCTATCCATGAGGCTTTCAACAGTCAATTCCTTCTTCATAATCTATTCTTCGTCTGGAAGTTCTGCTGTTCACTTTGGGTGACCCTGCTGGTATTTGAAATACCAGTGACATAGCTTCCAGCATTGCGGCAACACACACACACCACCACAGTGTGATACATTTATGGACAAATGGTGGCCCTAAGTGTTAGCAGACATTAATAATTAGCCACCATTTCCCCATTGACCTTAGACATAGCATCACACTCTCTTTCAGTCCAGCACTATAAGAAGCTACTGCCAGTGGATTGGATTTGAGGTGTGAGATGAAGTGTATTTGCCATGCTCAAAATCAGATTGAGTATAGCATGTGGGAGTGAGTTGTGGGGGCGAGCCAAAGCTTATCTGAGGTAGACTCTTATAGGAACACATTTGTTCAAATGGACATCTAGATTAATAGAACCTGGAGTATCAGCATTATTATAGTGTGCTTTCCTTGTGGCAAGCATTTTGTACCAAGCCCCAAACTTGCCATTCCAACTCATAGAGACCCTGAGTTTCTGAGATCGTAACTCTTATGGGAGTAGAAAGCCAAGTCTTTTCCCATCAGAGTAGGAGGTGGTCTCAAACTGCTGACCTGGCAGTTAACAGCCCTACAAGTAACCACTATGCCACCAGCCTCATGTAGCCCTGCTAATCATCACAGAGGGTAAATGCTGCCTCAATCCCTAGTTGACAAAAAGGAAACCATGCACAGCAAGGTTACATAACTGGCCCAAGGTCTTAAACCTGGGAGTGAAGAGGTCTGTGGATTTTAAAAAGCAAGCAACACAGGAGCCCTGCAAGTGTTCAAGGTACACGGTGAGCCATTGGTACATTTCAAACTTCTCTTATATTATGAGCCCTCATCTCCCCCCACCCCCCAAAAAAGTCCAAAGCAAAACGAATTTACTTTCTGGCTCACAACTCAGTCCTCAGTCTGAATGTCACTGAGATTCAGACTGGCCACTCAGATGGAGACACCTTGCAGCTCTTTATGCCAGAAGGGGGTCCTCACTCCTCCATCTTCTTCAGACAGAGAATTATTGCTGCTGTGAGTTGTCACCTAGACACCCCTGACTCCTGGTAACCCCATGACAGCAGAATCAAACCGCTGTGATCATGGGATTTTCACTGGCTGGTTTTCAGAAGTAGCTCACCAAGTCTTACTAGTCCACCTGGAAGCACCACTGAAACCTATTCAGAGCATCGCAGCAAGACAGGCCTCTACTTACAGTCAAGCATGTTGGCATAGAAGGTGCATCAGCCAGGAATTAAACAGGGCTTCTTCCCTGGAAAGTAAGAATCCTACCATTGAA
>NW_022104569.1:2717-4344 GCF_000313985.2 Echinops telfairi
CATATGTTAAGGTTAATTGTATTGTATAAGTTAAATCTAATTGTATTTAGCCTGCATTAGAGCTTAAATTCTGAGCACCAGTTTTGCAGAAAGTCCAAAATCAGTTTGCAAAGTCCCCTTTTAGATTAAGCTTCCATTGAATTACTTCTGACCCTGAACCAGGAATGTGAACCAGTCTTGCCTCTAATCAGCCCAGGGGAGGGTGTCTCCTTTAGAGGTGTCTCTGGGAATAATCTTGATGAACTTGATGGAGACTACCAAACTTGAATTGCATAGTCATGAGTCATGCCATGACTGCCTGAGTTGGAAGGTTCTTGACCAATCTTGGAAGTTCTTCTGTCTACTATAGTGTGTTTGGCTCAATCATGTTCCCATCCCCACATGTACAGTCCCTCCTACAACTGTGATGTGTTGGTCTTCCACCAGTCTCGCTTCTGTGACAATTTCCTTTGTTCTCTTACTTTTTCCTATTTAGGCCTCTGAATCTCTCTAAACACTTCGACACCATTATGACCTCATGCTATGGTCTCTTTCATGGAGATAATATAGCATTGTCTTATATTTTCCTGTATAAGATTGAACAAATATGCTCCTGACATTTTATTTGAGATTTTTGCAAGACCCAGATCCACTAGAAGGCAAAGGAGCAAGAGCGCTCAGCTATCCGGGTCCTGCATCTGGTTCGTTGATCTCCTGTATTGTTGCTCACCAATCCCAGGAGCTGTCAGCAAACTGCAAACCTGAGATTCACTTGGCTAAACTTCAATCCATTTACTTCTGCACCCACTAGCATTTGGCCTTCCTGGTTCATCATCTTGTTTCCTGTGCACCTGCTTCCACAGCTACACTTGTCAGGAGAAGCCTCCAGTTTATATCTTACCTACAGACTCAAACAGAACTGGACTACTTTGACACCTGTGTAAGCCGTCTCTTAATATAAATCTTTCTCTATATAAACACATAGAAGCATCATCGGTTTTGCTTCTCTAAAGAATCCATGGCTTGCTCAGGCTCACCTTAGTCTTCAAAGTAACTTCCTGGCTTTTCAATACTCTAAAGAGGTCTTGAGCAGCAAATATAGCTAATGCAAGGTGGCTTTTGATCCCTTGACTGCTGCTTCCATGAACATTGATTGGTAAACCAAGCCACGGGCTTTTCTATTGCCTCATATGCATGTAAAAGTTGAACATTGAATAACGAAGATGAATTGATGCATTTAATTGTGGTGCTGCAGAAGAACATTGAAAGTACTGCGGACTGCTGAAAGAATGAATCCATCTATCTTAGAAGATGCCCAGTGTGCTCCTTAGAGGCAAGGATGGCAAGACTTTTTCTTACATACTTTGAACATGTTTCAGGAGAGACCAGTCCCTGAAGAAGGACATCAAGTTTGGTATAGTGGACAGGTGGCAAAAAAAAAAAAGAGGAAAGTCCTCAAGGAGATGGATTGACACAACGGCAGCATCAGTGGGCTCAAGCGCAGAAACCATTGTGAGAATGGCGCCGGGCTGCGCAGTGGTTTGTTCTCTTGTGCATAGCGTTGCCGTAGGTCGAGACCAGCTTGATGGCATCTCACAAAAACAAGAGAACCCAACTTACCACAAGTCCCAAAGGCTGGGGTCACGTA
>NW_022104569.1:5863-7128 GCF_000313985.2 Echinops telfairi
TTTCTATAAAGGTACGCTCCTTGAGGGGGGCTTCAAAGACTTTGTGAAAAAAAGAATTGCAACATAATAGAAAAATTTCCACAGACTTTTGGCGGTCCCCTCATATGCTGTATTTTATGACAATAATTGGCTAACTGATGATAGATACAGGTACAAATTCGATTTCAAGACAGATAGGAACAGAACTCATAATTTAGGGCCTGCCCATAGTTGGGGTCATGGGTGGTAAACCATTAACCCTGTTGGCTACTAACTATATGGTTCGAGATTTGCATCTTTGTAGAAAAGCCATATGATCTTCTTTCCAAAAAAACAGCCATTGAAAACCGTATGGAGCCCAGTTTTGCTCTGACCTCAAAGGGGCTCACTAATAGTTGGCGTCAGCTGAGGGGCTTGTTGAGTAACTTTTTGGTTACTTTCGGGGCCTGCCTTCCAAGGTAACCCTGATGTTTTAGAATTCCAAACAAGCTCCAGCAATGCCCATCAGGTTCTCCCAGGGACCAGCATATAAGGCTTTGAATTATCAGTGGGGCCTGTGGTAGAATGTCGTCCGTAGGAGAATAAGTATCTCCCTCGTTTTTAGTGTCATCGAGCTTGTTCTTTATGCTATTCTGCCTCTTGGCAATCTCAAGCCATCAATCAAAGTACTAACCTCGTTGGGCCTCATTTTACCCTTCTGTCACAAGAACAATATTAGCTCCTAACAGAGCTAACTTTCATACTTTCTCTTATTTAATTTTCACAACAACCCTATGTTGTGAAATCCAACCATTCCTATCCGCTATCCACAGATTAATAAACTGAGACGACTATCTAAGCTGGCCAGTCAGAATTTCAATTCTGTTTTCCTAGTCCAGTAAGATGGAAGTTAAGCGTTTAAGCTCTGGACTAGGAAACCCTATGGAGTAGTTCTACTGTCCTATAGCATCCCTATGAGTCAGAATTGATATCATGGCCAGGAGTTGATGGATTTTGTGCCAGAAGAAGAAAATGAAGAGAAATGACATCACATTTATTGTCAAAATGAATATTTTCAGATCGATGCTGAGCTGCAATGCTGTCAGTAATAGACGATCACACCCATGCCTACAAGGAGGAGCTGCTAATGCCATGGTATTTTCAGTTGCCTCATATCACTGCCATCCAGTTGATTCCAACTCATAATGACCCTGTAGGACAGAGCAGAACTGCCCTCAGGGGTTTCTGAGACTGTCGATCTTCCCAGGAGTAGAAAGCCTCCTCGTTCTCTCTCAGAGCAGTTGGAG
>NW_022104570.1:0-2035 GCF_000313985.2 Echinops telfairi
ATCAGATGTATGACGTGGTGGATGACGTCATCACTGGGTGATGTCATATGGCTAATATGTGGCTGAATGGGTGATGTCAGAAGTACAGACTTGGACACAGTCGATGATGTCATATTTGGGTGACGTCATGTGGCTAATGATTCACATGTGATATAATGGGCAAAGTCATATTCTCTATATGAGACATAGTTGATGACGTCATATTTGTCCGTGGTCATACGGCGAACACGTCACACAGTGAGTGCTGCCATATGTCTAATAAATTAAATAAAGACGGATGTGATAAGTCTTAACTGTGACATAGTTGATGACATCATAATTGGACGACGTCCTATGGCTAAAGTGGCACAATGGATGACGACATAGGTCCCAACTGGGACATAATGACTGATGTCATGTGATGTAACTGTGACATAGTTGATGACGTCATAATTCGGTGACGTCCTATGGCTAATATGTGACATGCTTGATGACCTCGTAACTGGGTGGCATCTTACATATACTGTGATGGGGGAAGGCATAAATCTAAATTTGACATAGTCCATGATGTCAGCATTGGGTGATGTCCCATGGCTAATTGGTAGCATGTGAAACAATGGGCCAAGACATATACCCATGATGTGACACAGTTGACGTCCTATTTTGCCGTCATCATAAGGCTAACATGTCACATAGTTGATGACGTCATGATTGGGTGGCATCCTATGGCTAACACGAAGGAATGGGTGACGTCCTAATCCTAAACTGTGAAAAGTTGATGATGTCATGATTGAGGGACATCATACATCTGACGTATTACACAGTGGGTGCCGTCATATGACTGAGATGTGACATAATGGACGAGATCATATGCCTCATGTGACCTAATGGGTGACGTCATAATTCTAACCTGTGACTTGGCTGATGATGTCATAAGCCTTGACTGTGGCACAGTTGATGACGTCATGATCAGGTGATGTGATGTGGCTAATGTGTGACGGACGTGATGACGTCATGATCAAGTGATGTGATGTGGCTAATGTGTGATGGACATGATGACGTCATGATGGAGTGACGTCATACGGCTCACAGGTTACATCGTGTCTGCTGTAGTCTGACTGTACGTGACACAATGGGTGATTTCGTAAGCATCACCTGGGACACTGTTGATGTCGCCATAAGTCTTCACTGCGATATATTTGATGACGCCATAATTGGGTGACTTCATCTGGCTAACATGTTATACAGTGGGTGCCACCAAATGTCTAATACATGACAACATGGCTGATTTAATCAGATGGAACTATGACATGGCGGATGACATCATTACTGGGTGACGTCATATGGCTAATATGGGGCAGCATGCGTGATGTCAGAAGTACAAACTTGGACAGAGTAGATGATGTCATATTTGGGTGATGTCATGTGGCTAATGCTTCACATGTGACATAATGGGCAAAGTCATATTCTCAATATGAAACATAGTTGATGACGTCATATTTGGCCGCGGTCATACGGCAGACATGTCGCACAGTGAGTGCTGCCATATGTCTAATAAATGAAATAAAGACTGATGTGATGTCTTAACTGTGACATAGTTGATGACATCATAATTGGGCGACCTCCTATGGCTAAAGTGGCACAGTGGGTGACGAAGTAGGTCTAAATTGGGACATAATGACTGATGTCATCAGATGTAAATGTGGCATAGTTGATGATGTCATAATTCGGTGACATCCTATGGATAATGTATGACATGGTTGATGATCTCATAATTGGGTGGCATCTTACGTATACTGTGATGGGGGAAGGCATAAGTCTAAATTTGACATAGTCGATGATGTCAGCATTGGGTGACGTCCTATGGCTAACACGAAGGAATGGGTGACGTCCTAAGCCTAAACTGAAAAGTTGATGATGTCATGATTGAGAGACATCATACATCTGACGTATTAAATAGTTGGTGCCGTCATATGACTGAGATGTGACATAATGGACGAGATCATATGCCTGATGTGACCTAATGGGTGACGTCATAATTCTAACCTCTGACTTG
>NW_022104570.1:2531-3691 GCF_000313985.2 Echinops telfairi
CAAACTTGGACAGAGTCGATGATGTCATATTTGGGTGACGTCATGTGGCTAATGGTTCACATGTGACATAATGGGCGAAGTCATATTCTCAATATGAGACATAGTACATGACGTCATATTTGGCCGTGGTCATACGGCAAACATGTCGCACAGTGAGAGCTGCCATATGTCTAATTGAAATAAAGGCTGATGTGATGTCTTAACGGTGACATAGTTGATGATGTCATAATTGGGCGATGTCCTATGACTAAAGTGACACAATGGGTGACGACATAGGTCTAAACAGGGACATAATGACTGATGTCATCAGATGTAACTGTGACATAGTTGATGACCTCATAATTGAGTGACGTCATATGATTAATATGTGACATGTTTGATGACCTCATAATTGGGTGGCATCTTACATAAACTGTGATGGGGGAAGGCATAAGTCTAAATTTGACATACTCGATGATGTCAGCATTGGGTGATGTCATATGGCTAATTGGTAGCATGTGAAACAATTGGCCAAGATATATACCCATGGTGTGACACAGTTGACGTCCTATTTGGCTGTCACCATAAGGCTAACATGTAATATGGTTGATGACGCCATAATTGGGTGACGTCCAATGGCTAACACGAAGAATTGGTGACGTCCTAAGCCTAAACTGTGACAAGTTGATGATGTCATGATTGAGGGACATCATACATCTAACGTATTACATAGTGTGTGTCGTCATATGACTGACATGTGACATAGTGGACGAGTTCATATGCCTGATGTGACCTAATGGGTGACGTGACAATTCTAACCTGTGACTTGGCTGATGACGTCATAAGCCTCGACTGTGGCACAGTTGACGTCATGATCAGGTGATGTGATGTGGCTAATGTGTGACGGGCATGATGACGTCATGATGGAGTGACGTCATAGGGCTCTCAGGTTACATCGTGTCTGCTGTGGTCTGACTGCTAGGTGACACAATGGGTAATGTCATAGGCATCACCTGGGACACTGTTGATGTCTCCATAAGTCTTCACTGTGATATATTTGATGATGCCATAATTGGGTGACTTCATCTGGCTAACATGTTATACAGTGGGTGCCACCATATGTCTAATACGTGAAATAATGGCTGATTTCATCAGATGGAACCATGACGTGGTGGATGACG
>NW_022104570.1:5743-7015 GCF_000313985.2 Echinops telfairi
TGACATAATGGGCGAAGTCATATTCTCAATATGAGGCATAGTTGAAGACTTCATATTTGGCCGTGGTCATACGGCGAACACGTCGCACAGTGAGTGCTGCCATATGTCTAATAAATGAAATAAAGGCTGATGTGATAAGTCTTAACAGTGACATAGTTGATGATGTCATAATTGGGCGACGTCCTATGGCTAAAGTGGCACAATGGGTGACGGCATAGGTCTAAATTGGGACATAATGACTGATGTCATCAGATGTAACTGTGACATAGTTGATGACGTCATGATTGGGTGACGTCATATGGATAACATGTGACATATTTGATGACCTCATAATTGGGTGGCATCTTACATATACTGTGATGGGGGAAGGCATAAGTCTAAATTTGACATACTCGATGATGTCAGCATTGGGTGATGTCCTATGGCTAATTGGTAGCATGTGACACAATGGGCCAAGACATATACCCATGATGTGACACAGTTGACGTCCTATTTGGCCGTCATCATAAGGCTAACATGTCACATAGTTGATGATGTCATAATTGGGTGACGCCTTATGGCTAACACGAAAGAATGGGTGACGTCCTAAGTATAAACTGTGAAAAGTTGATGATGTCATGATTGAGGGACATCATATATCTAACGTATTACATAGTGTGTGTCGTCATATGACTGACATGTGACATAGTGGACGAGATCATATACCTTATGTGACCTAATGGGTTACGTCATAACTCTAATCTCTGACTTGGCTGATGACGTCATAAGCCTTGACTGTGGCACAGCCGATGACGTCATGATCAGGTGACGTGATGTGGCTATTGTGTGACGTACATGATGACATCATGATGGAGTGACGTCATACAGCTGACAGGTTACTTCTTGTCTGCTGTGGTCTGACTGCTATGTGACACAATGTGTGATGTTCTAAGCATCACCTGGGACACTGTTGATGTCGCCATAAGTCTTCACGGTGATATATTTGATAATGCCATAATTGGGTGACTTCATCTGGCTAACATGTTATACAGTGGGTGCCACCCTATGTCTAACATGTGACATAATGACTGATTTCATCAGATGGAACGATGACGTGGTGGATGACGTCATCACTGGGTGACGCCATATCGCTGATACGTCGCAGAATGGGTGATGTCAGAAGTTCAAACTTGGACAGAGTCGATGATGTCATATTTGGGTGACGTCATGTGGCTAATGGTTCACATTTGACATAATGGGCGAAGTCATATTCTCAATATGAGGCATAGTTGA
>NW_022104571.1:0-1097 GCF_000313985.2 Echinops telfairi
AGTTTTAGTGCTAGTCTGACTGTATTGCTTATTATCATATTTTTAATGCTCGCAGTCTCGTGTCACTTCTATAGGAAGCTAAGAGATATGAAAAGAGATCATGTTGCCTCCGTGACACTATTAAATCTTTAACGTAGTGCAGAAAGGAGAAAGGTGGGATATTAGCCCTGTGGGGAGATAAAGCTGGGACTTATTCCTGACTGGTACGGAGGGAATCTGGAAGACTAGCATTCCTTGGCTGGAAGACCGCCACTCTGGTAGTTAGAGATATCGTCCGAGTATATTTTCCTGTGGTCATCTATTTTTGCCACAGTTTCTCCCTCTAATGCTGTGCTGCCTTAAAGTGAGCACATGGTTGATTCTTTCTCCCTATAGAAGCAGACATTCCTATTTGGCTATTTCTTCCCGCCGTGGTATCCAATTTCTCACATACCCTCCTCCAATAGCAGATGGGCATAGGGAGTCTTTATCCTCCAGGCCTGGATTCAAAATGTTTTGCTATAAGCCTGCATTTTTGGCTATATTAATTGGATCATGAAGTTTTGCCTTGACAGTTTTCAATGTATAGAAAATAACCATGTAGCCACTGAGGCTCTTTTGAATTTTATATATAAAACAAAAGGGGGACTTGGGGGGGGGAGGTCAGATGCACAGGCAGTCCCTTCCTGAGGGCAATCGGTTGCCAAACCGCAGTGGGCCTTGCTCCCTGCTGCTGGGGACAATGGACAGGCTCCTGTGGGCGGAGTTCGCATCCTACTGATAATGGTCTCTATCAGTTGGGCCAGGACAGGCCAAACCGGCTCTGTCCCTCTTCTTCCTATTGCATGTATGTCCCTAGACCACCCCTTCTCACTGCTGTGTAACCTATAGTGCAGCCCCTCCCTGTGATGTATGTCTCTACCTGTAATTAGTGGGCTGGCATGCCCCCAAAAGGTATATAGGTATGGGTCAGCAATATAGAGCTCTCGGATCTCTGATCCCTCTGACCTCTCTCTGACTCTGCTATCTTCCGCCTCTCCCTTGTTCCCTTGTCCTCTTTCCCTTCCCCCTCTCTCCACGTGGAGCTCACCAAGCTGGGCTGAGGTGAGCAATGCTAC
>NW_022104571.1:2463-4449 GCF_000313985.2 Echinops telfairi
ACCTACTCACACACAGGAGTGTATGAGGAAACCCTGACTCATGCTTGACAGCTGGGTTTTAGTTTGCTATTAGTTGTCAGTGTTCGGCACGCATTGCCTTAAACGACTTTGGCCTGACCCATCCAAATGCCTTTACAGAAAGGTAAATGAGTGTAAGAAAACACTCATTTAGAAACAGCTTATATTTAGGAGCCCTGCTTCCCATACGCATCTATACCATCACCTTGTGCTCACTGTGGGTGACCCGGCCACCTCCTCTCACACCCAAACGAAGAAGGTGGCTTCCATGGAGCAGGCCGACTCCTGTGTCTAGATCTCGGCTTCCTCGTTAGGTTCTTCTTAGCAACACAAAGCCCAAGCTGCTTCTTTCAGCAGTGGCCCCCTAGCGGGCTTAGCTGCTAACTGAAGGGTAGGAGGTTGGAGTCGCCTGGAGGTCTCTTGAAGGCAAGGCCTGGTGATCTAGTTCCAACAAAGTAGCCATTGAACATACTAAAATGATTCTCCTCGGACATACACGGGAGCACCACATGTGATACCACATGTTATAATCAACTTACCAGCAAAAAATGAATTAATTTAAAAAAAAGAGTTGCCGCTGTTCTTAGAAACTAGTGAGGGATGTCCTCCAGCCTGGTTGCCTTACCCTTTTGGATCTAATTTGTGAGATTCCTTGCAAACTTGCATGGGGCACCAACCCAAGTGAGTCCCCAGACAGCTCAGCACATCTGGATACTCGACAAATGGCTCACAGGGAGTGTAACATGGTGCAACAACCCTGGAAAATGATATGGCGCTTCCTTGATCAGGTTGGAATAGAAATACCACATGATCCCGCAACCCCATGACTCCAGGGAAGCACCTACAGGTACATGTGCACCCCTGTTCATTGCGGCTTTATTCACAAGAGGAAGTAGAAGGAACACCTGGTGAATGATAAAGTATGGGGCAAACAGAACAGAATACTGGCCATGTTAAAGAATGAAGAGTCTGTCAACCGTCTCACCATGTGGATGGACCTGAGGACATTATGTGGAGTGAAATAAGTCTATCACAGAAGGATTAAATATTGTCAGAGTTCAGTACTATAAAAAGTTAAGGTGCCCATGGAGTGGGGGATTTTGATAGTGGCAGATGGGTCATGTGTTGGTCTAACTACCAGCTGCTCCTCAGGAGAAAGTCAAGGCTTTCCACTCCTATAACCAGCTACAACCCTGGAAACTCACAGGGGCAGATCTCCCCTCCCCTCCAGGTGCACGATGAGTCAGCATTGACTTCATGGCAGGGAGTGAGGATGTCAAGAGAGGGGAGGGAAGATCACTAACTGGATAATGGACATGTGGGTGAAGTTAATGCACACCATCACTGAAGAAAAAGGAAACAAGGAGAGGTACACAAGAGTTACAGACAACAAAGGTAAGTGCTCCTGAACACACAATCCTGCATTATCAGTAGTAACAGGATAATCCATCAGTAGATACACAGGCAGGCAGGCAAGATGGACAGGCAAAAAGGACTGCATGCACAGCCATATGATTATGGTTGAGCAGATGATATTTCTACATACATATTTGCTTTAACGCTAAGTATACCCACATACTGTCTATAACAGAGCAGACAGGAACAAAAGTATGTAAACTTCTTAGCCATAACCAAATACCCTGAAGGAATGGGCCACTGGGCCTGGGGGCTTAGGAGCGTAGTCTTTGGAGGACATCAAGGTCAACTGCCATCATACAGTCCACAAAGACTGTGTTCTATGCACTCCTTGGGTGAGTATTGAATGGGGTATGAAAAGCTTGCACGTGGCCAGCTAGGGTATAGCTACTGGTTGGTCTCTCCCTGTCTGGAGCAAAGATGAGTGAAGAAAATTGAAGGTGCATGGAAACCGTTCAAAGGATCACATGACCTTTAGCCTACGTGTTGGAGATCAGAAGCACTAGATGGTGCCCAGCTATCACTGCTGGCTACTTTGGGGAAAAAAAGTCA
>NW_022104571.1:5483-7126 GCF_000313985.2 Echinops telfairi
AGAGTTGTACAATCTTTACCACAATCAAACTGGGAACCTTTTCTTCTTTGTACTCATTGTTATTCATGTAATTATTTGTTAAAATTGTGGCAAAGATATACACAACAAAACATTCTCCAATTCAACCACCTGTACAGGTAAAATTCAGTGCCATTGATTATACTCTTTGTGCAACCATTATTATATCCTTTTCCAAATTATTCCACCACCATTCACATAAACTCAATGCTCCCTAAGCAAAAACTCTTCTCCTTCACCCATGGTACCCATAGACTGAGATGATCAACTTTAAATTCAGCAGCTTAAGAACGTATCAAACGCCCAGTAGCTTGCCCTGTTCCCTCCTTAGGTTTCTCTTCTCCCTCTTGTAGACCAAATACTGTCTTTCCCTCCACTGGGGTTAACACCTGTGTTGTACCCTCTAGTCTACTGCTTCACCTTCTCCAGCCCCCCATGTAAGAACAAAATCTGTCTTTTTTAGTAAGAAAACCTTTGTCTTGGTTTTCCCTTTATAACGGTGATCTTATGCAATATTTATCCTTTTGTGATAGACCATGGTAATTTCACACAGCATAATGTTCTCCCAGGTCCATCCCTGCCATGGGATGCTTCATAGCTTCATCATAATCCTTAAGGAACCGCCCTCCAATTTAAGGGGCCGAAAAAAATAACCCGAAGAAAAAGCAAAAAAATGGCAAAGGGGCCAAGGGGAAAAGGGCCGGGGTGAAGAACCCGGATCTAGAGTTTGATGCGGTCGCAGAAATAGACTTGCATCATATGTGTGGCTATCCTGTAAGACAAGCACAGCACATGTAACTGTTACTCTACAGACTGGGAAATAAGCTCCAGATCACAGACTATTATGCACATTCAAGACTTGAATTTTGACGACTGGCTTCCATATTCTTCCCATTATACCAATGATTCCCAGAGTGTGGTCAACTGAGAAGTTGATTAGACGTGTATATGTCTGTGGTCCACTCAAAGGTGGACTCAAGCAGAAACTTGGGATAAGGCCAAGGGTCACAGGTGGGCTCAATCAGAAACTCTGGAGTTAGGGCCAAGGGTCTGTTTGGTTTTTTCCCCCACAAGACTTCAATGTAGGTTAACGTTGGCGAATCCCTGTAATATACCTTTCATTACCTCTTATTAGTGAGTCCTGAGCCGTGGTGGCGTAGTGGTTAGTCATTGGGCTGCTTACCACAAGGTCAGCAGTTCAAGACCACCAGCCACTGTGAAGGAGAAAGATGAGGCTGTGTACTCCAGTACAGAGTTAAAGTCTTGGAAACTCACACGGTCAGTTCTGCTCTGCCCAGTGGGGTCGCTATGAGTCAGGACTGCCTCAGTGGCAGTGAGTCTGGTTTGGTTTGGGTGAAGAAGGAGGCTCTGCCTGAGATGGGGGAGGAATGCTTTCCCGTCTCAGACTCTAGCTTTGTCTGGACAAGGTAGAAGCTGAACAGAGAGGTGAAGACACCAGTTCAGGGGACTTGGGGTTTCATCTGACCTCGAAGCTTCTAGTCATGGTCCCCCCAAACCCTCACCAATATGAGAGCACTTATGGCTCCCTGAGCTGACAGTGCCAGACTCCCGAGATTCCAAGTGATCAGTAATCAATTCTAGAGGACACCTATCCCCATGTGACT
>NW_022104572.1:0-1156 GCF_000313985.2 Echinops telfairi
CTCTTTAGTGTATTGAAAAGCGAAGGTGTTACTTTGAGGACTATGGTGCAACTGACCCAAGACATGTCCATTGCATCATATGCATGTGAAAGTTGGACATTGAATAGAAGAATCAATGCATTTGAATTGGGGTACTAGAGAAGAATATTGAAAGTACAATAGACTGCTAAAAGGACAAACCAATCTATGTTGGAAGAAGTAAGGATGCAGTGCTCTTTAGAGGTCAGGATAGCAAGATTTCATCTTATATACTTTGGGTATAAGGTTAGGACATACCAGTCCCTGGAGAAGGACATAATGTTTGATAAAGTGGAAATGAAGGGAAAAAGAGGAAGGCCTTCAACAAGATGGATTGACACAGTTGTTGCATCAGTAGGTTTAGGCATAGGAGCCTCTTGTGAGGATGGCACAGGACCATGCAGTATTTCACTTTGTTGTGCAGAGGTTCACTATGGATCAAGCGAACTTGATGGCACCTAGCAAGAACAACAAATAAGATAAAGACAAGACAAAAAGAAATATGATACATTTGAATGTGGGATATCATCGGCATGAAACTATCATGGCATCCAAGAATTATGCAAACTCAGTCCCTGAAATAGGACATGGAAACTTTCACAAAATCAAGACTGACAGCAGATCGATATATTACAATTGCAGGTGGGATTATAGAAAGATAGGTTGTAAGAAAGGATGGTTTTCAATATATAAATGGTATCGAAGATTTCATGATTTACATTTACAAGACAAAAATCATTCAACTAGCTTTTGAACCATGTAAACTTGAACTATACAGATGGAACATACAATAATCAAATTGACTACATCTGTCAAAAGAGTTGACATAGAAGTTCAATATCACCAGAACGGAGCCAGGGTCCAACGCCATACAAACCATAAATTGCTCATAGTTCAGGAGGAAGCAGAAGAAAATTAAAACAAGATGTCAAGAGCCAAAATATACTACATCATACAAAGAATAGATATGATACATTTAAAAGGAATGACTGAACACCAGCTTACTTTGGTATGATGTCAAGAATATTATACATGAAGAAAGAAAAAGGCCATTTAAAAATAGTAAAGAAAAGAAGAAAATGAATGTCAAAAGGGATCCCAAAACCTTGACTGTAGAGTAAATAACATGAATGGAAAA
>NW_022104572.1:5762-7125 GCF_000313985.2 Echinops telfairi
CAAGGCTCACCAAGCCATCCATCTCTCCGCCCCTCAGTCAATCCCACCTGCGTTTATCAGCCAGGCTGGCACAATACACTATCTCAAGGTGAGTGGGAGAAAAGTCTCCTTTAAATCATGTTGTTGCTTCTTGGAAGAATTGTAGTAGTAGAGGTTGATTTCTAAATCAAATAAACAAATGCTCTGTAATGTTTAAGCGATAGTTACATCGTACTTTAAAAAAAAGTTGTCACAGTTCTGCTGCTAATAAATTTTATGATTTTAAACAGCTTTCTATTTCTGTAGATTTCAGTTTCTTCATTTCAAAAATGAAGATTGATTAGATCCTTTCTGTGCTTTATTCTAGAACTAACATGTTGTGCTTCTATGATTCTTTTATATTGTATCTTAGTGATAAGTGATTATAGCATTTCCTTACTTTTCCTTACATGAGCTTACTTTTCCCTCCTGGCAATTCATTGTTTTATTACCTTTCCTATGCACTGCTTTATTATGTTAAATCTTCTCCTTGTCCTGTGAGATGCTCTCCCTTCCCTTGGCGTAAACATCATTTTCAGTCTTTCATTTTACCTCATTTACTCTGCTGTAACCTCCAGACTTACTCTTTCCTAGGTTTTACAGTGTGTCATTGTAGCATGCATCCTAACATCTCTCTCAGGCTGTGGGAATCCAGCCATTCTTTGTTTGTTTTCTTGGATTTTTGCCTGATAACTGGAGGAATATTATCCTTCCCTCATCATAAATATTTTAACAGTACCTGGCAGTTATTAGACATTTCACAAATGTTATATATATTTTTATTATTACTATACTAGGCCACATCTTAATGTTTTCTCTTATCCCCTTTCATTTCTTGGGGCTACCAAATGAACCATAAGTCATAAAAAGACAATATTTAATTATCAGTTTTCATTAATTTTCATTAATTGGTGATCTACCTCCTAACATCTAATGCATTTATATCACCCTTTTTATCAGTCACCTTAAGTCCGCACCCAGAACTGCTTTCTGGACAGTACTTTATGTTTAAGAGATTTCCTTCCATAAATTAATTTTATTAATTATTCCCATCATACAGAAATTCAATGCCTACTAATGGTCTAATGGCTGATAACTTCCTAGTCTTTACACTTCAGCAATTCTAAAAAGCCAAATTAATAGCTAGTAGTTAACACAGCAATTTAGGAAGGTGGAAATTTTCTTTGTGCAAGTTAGGTTCTGTCTTATATCCCTGTCTTACCTTATCAATATGAGAATATCAAATATATAGGAACCTTTCTTTTTCACTTTTGTGTATTTTCATAAACCTGGCCTACTAATATACTTTATTGATGCATAGATATTAATAACTACAACTGGATAG
>NW_022104573.1:0-1746 GCF_000313985.2 Echinops telfairi
GACTTCCTGAATCGACCATAATGTTGATAAAGTCGTACACTTGTGCTCCAAGACCAACGATGGACCATTGAAGAGATGGGGAAGTTATTTGGACTATCTTGGAGCTCAGTTCAGAAAATTTGAATTGAAGATTTAAGAATGAGAAGAGTCACTGCAAAATGCATGCCCAGGTTCTGACTGACCAGGAAAAAGAGTGTCCATGTAAACATGCCATGCTTTGAAAGAACAACTCAAAAGCAACCCAGACTTTTTTTCCAAGGTCATTACTGGTGAGGAGACATAATGCTACTTTTACGATCCCAAAAGGAAACATCAAGAAAAGCTTGTCAAGTGAAATCAAAGATCAAGACCCTGCTCATATGTTTCTGTTTTTAATTTAAGGGAGGGGGTGCATTGGAGTTGGTTCCACCAGGTCAGACTGTTAATCAAGCTTTCTGTTTAGGGGTTGTGAAAAGATTGTCTAAAAATATGTGACAAAAAAGGCCTGATTTGTGGCAGTTGGGGCACTGGTTTTGCCACCATAACAATGTGCCTGCTCACACAGCTATCTCAGTGTGCCAGCTTTTGGCAAACAAGGGCATGCCTCTCTTGTACCCACCTTACTCACCTGACCTTGTTCCCGTAACTGCTTTTTGTTTCCACATGAAAGGGCAGTGGTTTGACAACATAGAGGAAGTGAAGATAAAAATGAGGGAAGTGCTGTCAGCCATTCAAAGATGAATTTGAAAAATGTTTCCAAAAATGGAATTGCAGATTTGACAAATATGTTAAGTGTAATGTACAGTAGTTTGAAGATTGTTTCATTGAAAAAACCTTAAAAATACATAATTTCTAAAAAAATTATTTTTTGTACCCCCTTGATTAAATGAGAATACTAAAAATATAATATACAAAACCATAACCCAAAATCTGTGAAACATTATATAAGTCTCAGCTTCTAAGGAATATATGCAGCTTAATAAAAATTGTGAATATTTATTCTGTGTCACACTCTGTGCTCATACCCTCAGTAATGCCCCAAAATGATAAAATGTACAATATTGTGTGTTGAAAAGCATGGAAGCAGGTTTAAGTAAAACCAAAACATAGTAACCAAAAGCAATTGATGCTTTTAGTTTAAATGCATTAACTGCATTTTTTTAACATCATTATTCAATATGTATTTAATTTAGTCTACAAAACTATAATTAATTACATGGAAGTTAAGGAGTTCACTTAGTGTTCCTCCTATCTAAGTGATAAATAACTATACCATTCCTTGAGTTCATTACATTTTGAGTGATGTGGTGCATATATTTAGTGACTTCTGATTTTCGTATTTGCAAGGTTGTTTGCTTTTCAAAGAAAGTGCCTTACAGTGATTTTCCCTTTGTAATTTTCTATAGGAAAAGCACTTAAGTAACATTTAATCAAAATTATCTCTTTCTGATTCTGATTGTAAAAACCTACACCAAATCATAATTGGCAGGAAGTTTGAACTTTAATGTGTAACTTTGTTGATAGGGTTATCAGTTTTCTTTGCTAATCTTTGCACATTTACCAAATACTGTAGCATATGGGTCAAGTCAAAGAATAAAATAGATTTTATATACTCCTTAGATGGTAGCAAATTCAGAGACACATGCTTAGAATTCAGAAACCACCAATGAATGTTTGGGGTGATTTTCCTCAAAAGCTAATTGAGAAAAATGTAATTGCACTTAAAATAAATCAAATTCTGATTATCATGTAAGATTTCTGAAATAT
>NW_022104573.1:2829-4009 GCF_000313985.2 Echinops telfairi
ACCTTCCTCCAGTTCCGAAGCTGCTGTCTTCTTCCCATACTCTAGGTTCGCAGATTGTTTGCTCAGCATACAGATTAAAACCTATGCAACCCTGGCACATACCACTATAACAGAAATATCACATCACATATGGCTTTCAGAAACACACATTTATGTTCTCATAGTTTGCTGGGGCTAGAAATCAAAATCGGTAAACTGATTCTCTGTTGTCTCTGAAGGAAATTCTTTGTCTCCTCAGCTTTGTTTCCTGGATTTTGTTGTATATTTCCATGTTGACTGGAATCTATCTTACCCTGCATCCAGGAGCTTCTCAGTGTAAGTTGTGAGGATTTTTGTATTCTTTACATTGAGTTGCAATCCAAACTGAAGGCTGTAATCTTTTATTTTCATCAGCAAGTGCTTCCAATCCTCCTTGGTTTCATCAATCTTGGCTGTGTGATCCGCATATCACAGTTGTTAATAAGCCTTCCTTTTATCCTGATGCCAAATTCTTCTTCATATAATCCAGCTTCTCTGATGATTTGCTTATCGTATAGTTTGAATAAGTATAGTGAAAGGATATGCCTCCTATGCATAAAATCTGGATAATTAGAAAAGAAGACAGAAGAATTGATGCATCTGAATCATGGTGTTGATGAAGTATGCTGAATACACCAGTCTGTCTGAAGAACATACTAATGAGTCTTTGAAGAAATAGTATCAGAATCCTATTTTGGATTTTATGATTATTTTTTTATGTATTAAACAGAAGTGGAATAATGAAATAGTGCTGTATATCTTCAGAACTAAGACATTTTTCATTCATCTGCAATTATTAAGAAGCCAGAGTCCTAGCGGGCAGACAAGTTAACACCTTGCTTTCCAGAGAGCCGTTTTCTAGTAACTTCAGGCCCTTCAAACAGAGCCAAGAAAAGAAATAGGTGTCAAGTTTAATGGTGCACATCCCAAACCTAATGCCTCTTCAAAACAGCAAACCTTGTCTCTGTTTGACATCCTTTTTGTTTTCTTTTACCCATAATTCTATTTCGGATAAATTATCAGGAAAGAGTACTTGCTATAAAAACACACAGTATTTGGTAGCATGTCAATGAAAACAGGAAATCCTATTAAGAGTGTTTGACACAAAAGCCACAACAATGAACTGAATATACAAAACCATGACCCCAAATCTGTGAAACAT
>NW_022104573.1:5439-7059 GCF_000313985.2 Echinops telfairi
GAAAGGGTCATTCGACCCCCAAAGGGGTCACAACCACAGGTTGAGAACAGCTCGTCTAAAGGATAGTTTAGAGGTGAAAAATGTTTTCCTTAAGAATTTCATTTTTGCTATAAAATAGCAAAAGCAAATAATTTAAAATTCTTGTTTTGTGCTGTTTTTTTGTTCATAATAGGGTTTATCTCAGAAGTGTTATGACATTGGGGGTCACCCTCTTGAAGTTGCGTTAAATGTCTTTATGTTTTTGGTATCTGGACTTTAGGATTGATGACCCTAGAGGGACATCAAGTAGAATAAGGGTTTGGTGGGGAGGATGGGTGTGGAGCGATGTGTGTGGAGGCTGGGAGGGTATAAAAGGGAGCTGAGGTCAAGGCGTCCATGAAGGAAAAGGATGTTTGGAAACTGACTGTGGTAGCAATTGTACCATACTGGTTGACATGATTAAACTATGGATTGCTATGATTTCTGTATTAACTCTCAATTACTAATAAAAGTTTTTAAAATGTTCTGAAAAACAAATGGATCTTTAACTTCATAATTACACATTTCCTTTGCTATGATTAAAGTTGTGATAAAAGTAAGATATTTTTCCTGATTTTCAAAATATTTTAGTCAGCAGATATTATATTTTTCATGGTTTTCCAGTTGCCAAAAGCTTTCATTTCAATGATAATGGACATAGCAGACAAGAAATCACATGGTGCATTGCACTGTGCAAACCTGCTGCAAACAACTTCTTAAAATTGTTAAAAAGCAAAGGTATCACTTAATGTATTGTCCTGACCCAAGTCCTGGTATTTTCAATTGCCCCATCTGCATGCAAATCAAGATATGGAAGAGTGAAAATCGAAGGCTTTGAATTATGAGTTCACAAAGAGTATTGACTAAACCATCTATGACCAGAAGAACAAGTAAATATCTTGGAACAAGTATAGTCAGAATGCTCTTTAGACGTAAAGAGGTGAGACTTCTTTCCCATACTTGGGTAGTTATTGAGTGGGACCAATCCTGGAGAAGGACACGTGTTTGGTAAAGTGGACAGTCAGTAGCAATGAGCAATACCCTCACTGAGATAGACTGGCCCCGTCATTGCAACAGTAATGGAGTAAAACCTGCAACAACCGTGAGGACGATGCCAGACCAGGGAGGATTTCATTTTGTTGGACACAGGGCCACTATGAATTGGAAAAAACTCAACAGCACCTAACAAAAACTAAATCTTCCAGAAATATGACTAGTTTTTGACTTTATATGTGTTTTTAAAATCTTTTAATACCTCTGAATGCAGTGATATCCTAGTGCATGTTAAACATATTGTCAGAAATAAAGCATTCATTTTAATTAACTCTGGAGTAATAGAAATTTGAATAAAAATCAATATTTCTTCCACACAAATGCATGCACTGTAAGCTGAAACTCAGAAATTCTCAAATAAATATGAGGCTCATTTCCCCAATCCCCCTGTCCAGGTAGGTTGTAGTTACATTTAATGGATAAATTTGTAGTCAAATTTATTTTCTGCTCTTTTAAGAGATGCCTTTGACCAAGTAATGACAGGGACAAATTTGTCTTCCACTGTGTTCTGTGAACACCAAGATTTAGACCCCATGAGCAACTGTGGCT
>NW_022104574.1:0-1248 GCF_000313985.2 Echinops telfairi
GCCCAATGTCTGTCTGTTACCTTGATACTTAACAAATAAATATGTTTACATAAACCTATACCCTATCATTATATATTAAAATATTTATATATACATGTCTATATTTATACCTCTATGAATGTCTTTTGCCTCCTAGTTTTTCCCTCCATTTCCTTTTACTTTCCTCCTGTTCCACTATCATGTTCGGCCTTCATTTGACTTCCAGTACTTCCGCTCGATTACATTATCCTTGATCAAACCCCACTAGGTTTTCTACAGAGCCTGTTAATCTTAATGGGAGTGAAAAGCCTCATTTTTTCCTACAGAATGGCTGACAGGCTTAAACTGCTGACCTTGTGATTAGCAGTCCCACATAAAACCCACTTCACCACCAGGGAACCGTTATGTATAAATATATGTACATATATTGTTACATATTATGTACATCTATATTCAGTAATTTCCTTAGTCATAGAGGAAATGCTATTTAGCTACAGAGAGAGCTCCTTAATTTAGCAAAGTCCAGAGAGACTGACAACAGTACGTACTGCTGGAGACAAAGAGCCATGAAAACTCTCATCCATTGTTAGAGATAATTGAATTGGTGCAATTTCTTTTGGAAAAGAAAATTAGTTGCCAAGTAAAGCTAACACAACCAAGTTATAAGACCAGTTAGAGGACCGGGAGACAGATGTTTACAGCTGCATTGTTTGTCACAGCAAAAACAACCTGGAAAACCCCACGTGTTCACCAACAGTAAGATGGATAAATAAGCATGGACAGTTACGTAATAGACAACACAGAAACGAAAATGAAATCAAGCTCTGTGCAACCACCAACATTCATAATTTGAGCAAAAGAAACAAACTGTAGACGAAGAGATGCAGTACTATTCCATGCACGGATGTTTAGGCATAGGCACACATGCTTTGCAAAGGCAAAGAAATATGAGGGAATGATTACCAAAAAATGTCAAGATAGTGGCAACTGCTGTGGGGGACACATAAGGGATTCAATCGGAATGAGGCACAGAGATGGTTTCTGGGAATGGTGATTCCCTATTTCTTAGCCTGAGAAGTAGGTATATACGTTTAACTTTTACTATGTAAACTACTTAAATGCTTTCTACATACAGTTGTATGGAAGCTACATTTCATAATTTCAATAAAAGGCAGATACAGATGGGGCAGTGAACTCCCTTAGATACAAAGGTCAGATTGGTGTCACTACTGTTGCTCTTTCATTTCAGACCTTACCTTACACTCTGCA
>NW_022104574.1:2668-3801 GCF_000313985.2 Echinops telfairi
AAACAATGTATCATTATACTTCTTTTTATAGCATCCCACCTACTTAGTATAATTTAAGAGGAGTGCTGTATAGCGTGCTTCAAATACAGGCTGTCATCTTAAATACACATCCTTTATTTTATTGCTGGAAGTGACTACATGCTTGTGTGATTTAGAAGAAATGCCACAATAAACTCATCCCTCTCCTATATCAGTAAAGGGTATCATCAGGTGACAGTAGATGCCAGTTTCAGAGAAATCCCTTGAGCATAGTATAGCTTAAGTATATGATAAAACATGTTTCTGATATTCAATGAATGATTAAGATGCTGGGGGAAAAACATGCATTATACTGGAGCTCTTGTAAACATGTGTAACCATTTTGGGGTTACCTAAAACAATTGGGGAAGGAAATCCCAGGCCATCCAGCAAACCACTATTGGACGGAGATAAAACATGAATGGATGTATGCTCTCCCGTGCGTATTCCAACACGGGTCACAATAACAGGAAGCTGGAACCAGCCCAATTTCCCCTCCGTAGAAGAATGGATAAAGACACCATGGCACATGCACCGAATGGCATCCTCTGCATCCTAAGAAACAGTAATGAAACCACGAAGCACCTCAAGCCATGGACGCACCTGGAAGCCATGATGCTGAGTGAAGTTAGTCAGTCATACAAAGGACGAATATTATGTGAGTCACTGCTCTAAGGATAGACATTAAAACGAAGGCAGGCTTCTGCACTCAGGTGACATCAACTTCTAATCCAGTCTCCCAAGCAAAGAGATAGAGCGCCTGCCTAGCACCTATCACGCCCCTTATATGTACATAGTGCAAAGCACTTCAACAGAGGAGACCTCACCAAAGCTGGGTCACTCCTTCCAGAAGGCAGGTAAGGGAGAAGACGATCCGTTTGCTGCCACACAACATAGTGCTAGGTCACCTGAAACCAACAAGAGTGATAAGGGAAGCTTATTGTACAATCACGTCAAGATGGGGGTTGTTTCTGAGAAGACATCTCCATTTACATTTCTATTGGTGGGTAAATGGGGAGGAGCAACTGCCCATTGGAGTACACTTAACAATGCTTATACAGAACCCAAGGTGAGAATAATTACACAGAAACGAAAATGAAATCAAGCTCTGTGCA
>NW_022104574.1:5383-7056 GCF_000313985.2 Echinops telfairi
AACAAACAGGATTGGATGAGTGTGCAGAATGGGATGAAAAGGAAAAATGGTCCCATTTCTTTGTTTATCATGGTGTTACTTAGTCATCCAGTTGTGAGGTTTAGTGAGGGGCTAATGCATTTGTAAATGAAGGTCTGAAAGAGAGTTGTAATGATCGGGATGCAAAGACGGACATCTGCCAGTGAGACGCAGCACGCTTTCCACTGTAATGAATGTATGTTCTTCTTGGTAGCTAAAAAAAAGAGACTTTAGATTGTCATAGATACAGGATTGTCCTACAGTATGCAGGGCCATCATTTGTCGCTTTTTATTTTTATAATGAAGGGGAGAATCAGAACACAGCACTTGTACAGAAAGACTATATATGATTGATATAATCTCAAACCAGAAATTTAAATTGTTCCAGTTACTGTCTTATGTTATTTAGATTCAATACTGTGCCTTATATAAATCTGTAAGCCTCTAACACAATTGTTTAAAACTTGGTGAATGAAGGAGAACTTTTGTCATTCATTACTCTCCATGTCCTCAGAAACACGCTGAATCCGGATGTGCCTTTTGCTCAGCACAACTGAGCTCGCAGCTGGGCCAGTGCTCTTGCAGGCTGCTGAAAGGTACGGCTCTGTGGCAGGCAAAATTCTAAGATGACCTCCAACATTGAGGATAACAGGGACCTGTAAAGGTAATGCGGTGTCATATTTTTAGGTGTTCTTGAGCTCCTCCTGACTCAAGGGCACCTAAAAATATGTAACAGAAGGCTAGAATAAAACATGGCTGGATCCCCCTGTGCACGTCTCACAATTGTTGCTATGTTCAAACCCATCTTGCAGCCCCTGTGACAAATCCGCTCCTAGAGCGTCTTCTTATTTCCCTCTGTTTACTTTGCCAACCATGATGTCCTTCTCTATGGATGGGTCCCTTTTAACAACAAATTGAAGGTAAGTGAAATGAAGTCTCCTCATCCTCCCTTCTAAGGAGCCCGTTGGCTGTACTTCTTTCAAGACAGACTTGTGCAGTCCGCTGAAAGTCCATAGCAATCCAACCTTCTTCACCAACACCAGAATTCAAGGGCCATTTCGTCTCCATACATCCTTATTCACCTTCATCTGCAAACTGACATCTTTGTTTTTTAATTTTTCAAGGTGGTCTTTCATAGAAAATAGCTCATTGCAATAAGTTGTTTGATTTCTAAATGCAACTGGTGTGGGCATTGATTGTAGATTCGTGTAAATTTAAATCCTTCTCGGCTGCCAACTTTTCTTTGTTTATCATGGTGTTATTATTCGTCCAGTTGTGAGGTTTACTGTTTCCTTTCTGTTGAGAGGTAATCTATACTGAAGACTGCAGTTTGGGTCTACATGAGTAAGTGCTTCAAGTCCTCTTCTAGCAAACAAGGATTTATTATCTGCATAATCACAGATTGTTAAAGAGTCTTCCTCCAATTTCGACACATCAAGTCACCACAATGACAAATAGGAGATGGTATTCTATTAGATGATTATTCAGAAAAGGTTATCCTGGGTGGAGCTAATTTAATCAGATGAGCCCTTGAAAAAGCCTGGGTTCTTCGTAGTGAAATAGATTCTATGTCTGACCTTCTATTATTCTTTTCTGACTGCTTCTACCCAAGGCTGACAAAATGAAAGCTATGGCTACATAAATAAGTTCATTAT
>NW_022104575.1:0-1024 GCF_000313985.2 Echinops telfairi
CAGCTGCCTGTTCCAGAAAGGGTCCCCACTTTTCCCCAGACAAAGGAACCCACTTTCCATATTTCATCTGCAAGTCCATTATACTGAACTAAGTGGCTGGGAATAAACATCCATCATTACCTTCTGCTAAACAATGTCTGTTAGTATAGAAGGTGACAGAAATCTATATCATGTCCATGCACTATTAATGCTGCATTACACTCTCAGGCTCTGTGCACGCCACTGCAGCTGGGAAGCTGGCCTTGGCAGTTCTGGTTTCAGAGAAGGCCAGCTCCATGGCTACTGGGCCCAGAAGTGGAGGAGACAAGCTGACCACTCACATCTGGTCCTGACTCAGAGGGTGCAGCCCACAAACTTAGCTATTCTAGATTTGGAGACTGCCGGGGAAGTCTCCGTGGCTTTCTGAAACTGTTAACTATTGAAGGGAGGAGAAAGCCCTTCAGTCTTTCTGCCGCAGAGCTGCTGATGGTTTTGAACTGCCAACCTTGTGGATCACAGCCCAACGTGTAACCATTATACCACCAGGGCTCCTTTGCAAGAGAAGGCATTAGTGAGATTTCAGAGAAACTAAAAAGTACCGGGTGAGGCTCAATGGGAAGCTCCCTACGGGCAGTCACTTGGGACTTGCTTCTGAGATGCTATGCATGCAGGAACACATTGGTCAGTGGCTAAAGGGGTCAGCCATGTAGGAAACATGGACATAAGGTTGAACAGAAATATGCTCGCTCTTAGTCTATATGAATAATGTGCTCATCGGTTGCTCATGGAGCGTACAGCTGATAAAAGGTCCAGCAAGATATGTGTGTGCACATGTGTGTACAGATGTGCACATGCATACAATCCAAACAGGTACATATGCACATTTTAGACAGAACACTAAGAAAGAGATCTTTAGTTTCAAGTATTAAGAGACTCTTGGGCCGGAGCTGCTCCGGGCAGGCAAATCCAAGGAGTGAGGCGAAGAGGCAGATTTACCCCAAGGACCAGCTGTCACTTTGTCTAACTCATGGTCCCTTGGAAAGTC
>NW_022104575.1:3252-4252 GCF_000313985.2 Echinops telfairi
CTTCCCTAACGATTTCCAAAAACCCACCACCCCTGAGTCGATTCTAACTCACAGAGACCTCACAGGACTGGAGGGGCTCCCAGACGATAAGTCTATATAGGAGCAGACAACCTCTAGTTCTCCTATACAGCAGCTGGTGGGTTTGAACCACTGTCACTAGGGTTAACATCCCAACACGTAATTCATTATTCCACCAGAGCCCCTGAGACCCCATGGAGTTCTCTCTCTCCTATGCAGGTCCCATACATCAGACGTGACTCAAGGCTCGAAGGCAACAGGCTGTATGTAACTGGAGCCAGCCCAGGACACACATTCTGTCCCAGGTACCCAGACTTTCAGACCAAGGACTATGTTTAATAGTCACTACCATCGAGTCAATTCCAAACCATGGAGACCCCATTGGAGAGGGTAGAACCACCCCTGTGGGTTTCTGAGACTGTGACTCTTTAGGGGAGTAGAGAACCTCATTTTTCTCCTGCAGAGCAGCTAGTGGTTTCAAACTGCTGATCTTGTGGTTAGCAGCCTAAACTGTAACCACTACACCACCAGGGATCCAGTTCCTTAGAAAACAGCAATATCAAACCTAGACCAAAGGTTAGAACTGCACTAAACCACAAAAGTGCTTTCCATCTCCCACCTACACCTGGCTCAGAGGAGCCCTGGGGACGTAGCACACTACAAGTCAGGCTGCTCACCAATAAGATGAGCAGTTTGAAATGGTTTGCTGCTATGCAGGGGAAAACGAGGCTTCTTACCCCCACAAAGAGTGACAGTCTCAGAGAGCCACAGGGACAGGCCTCCCCTGTCCTGTTGGGTCACTATGAGCTGGCATCCACTCCATGGCAGGGAGTCTGGCTTTAGCTTTATATGCGGAACCCTGGTGGTGCTGTCAGGTAACTACTACCTACAAAGTTGGCAGTTCGAAGCCACCACCTGTTCTGAAGGAGGCAGGTGAGGCAGCCTGCTCCCAATAAGGTTCGTTCTTGGGAACCCCTCTGGG
>NW_022104575.1:5124-7117 GCF_000313985.2 Echinops telfairi
GGTGCAGAGCGGCCCCTTATGCTACAAGGAACACGGCCCAAGTGCAGAGGGCTCTGCCGTGGAGAGAAGTCCAGCCACGGTACACTTCTCTTGCCCTGTCAGGGACCCCCTGATGGATTAAGGGAACCTCCTGGTGGAAGATCAGAGTGAGGAGCCAGGACCTGGCAGCCTGCAGAGCCTCAGCATCCATGCCTGCTTCGAGAGGACATCGTATTCTACCAGCTACTGTGGGCCCCTAGCGCTGACAGTGCCCCTGCTCCTCAGGGTCTCTATGGTCTCTCCAGACACAGCAGACAGGTCTTTCCTTGGGAGCATGAACAGCAGGGGAAGAGTGTACCCTGGCCTTGCTGAGCCTACACTGAGCCTGCAGACATGGAAGAGAAACACCTGCTGGATGAAGGGTCATGCCACAGAAGGCCCAGGGGCCGAGAAAGGGGAGAGTGGAGCTCTGCCAGGGCATCAAAGAGAGGGGCGAGAGCCCAAGGAGCTGAGCGATGAGGAGGACATGGTGTCGGGGATCTGATCTGAAGGGAGCCCCCTGCAGTGGGGAGTGACAGTGCCTAGCCCTTGGGCTGGCTTCCAGTCTTGAGAAAAAGCAGGCTTTTGGGCACCGGAGAGGCAGCTTGAGAGATGTTTCCATTTCAAAGGTACTCATTGCCCTTCATTCCCTTCCTCTAGTGTGGAGGCTGGGGCAGAGGCTCTGATCACATAGGTCAGGTCCACAGGGACCACCGGCCCTGTTTGTGTGTCCCCACTCTACAGGAAGCTGGGGCTTCTGCCTCCAGCCTGCCCCCTGCCTTGAACCCTCTCTACCCAGGGCACCCCTGACCCCGGGGAAGAAAAGAAGGAAGAGATGCAGGTCTGTAGAACCCTGCTTCCCCGCTAACTCTGACCCATGGAGACTCCTCACCTAGACTAGTCTTCCAGTTTTGAGACAAACAGGAGGGTCTGTGAGAAAGTGGGGGACTGACAGGTGAGAGGCCATCCCTGAAGGGGCCAGAACCCCAACTATCTGGTCTATTTCCTCCCTTCCCCGAAGGGACAACGTTCCATCTCAGTACTCACATGTGTCTGGCTTGTGGCAGTTGTGTCCCTGGCGGAAGTACTGGGGGTTCTCAATGACCGGGATGCGGGTCATGCCGATGACCACGGTGTCGGGCCCGGCGTCCAGAGACGAGGGGGTGGTGATGCCATGGTTGATGTGGTGCAGCGGGCTGGCGGAGTCCTCCTCACCGCTGATGACAGCCACGGGACCTGCATGCCACGGAAGACACAGGAGAGCCCAGTGAAGTCACACCGAGTTGTTCACCCACACCACAGAGAGGAAAGTATGCTCCACAGGAGCAAAAGCCATTGGGAAAGAAGTCCCCAGATGCTCTGAATTCCAAGTTCAGAAAGAAAAACAACACCCAAAACAAGGCAAACATAGACCAGTTGCCGTCACGTAATTCCCACTGCCGGTGAAGCCGTGTGTGCTCCATAAGGGAGCCCAGCCGTGACCTTCAGAAAGCAAACTGGCAGGCAGACCTTCCTTCCCGGGCTCCTGTGGGTAGAGTCAAACCCCCAGCCTTTCAGTTAGTGGTGTAGTGCTACACTTTTCACTCCACTCAGGGACTTGAGAGAGAAAAGCTCAGCCCATGCCTCCATGGAAATCACTGACTCCAAAGGACTGTGACGTGTGTGTGTTTTCTCACTTGCCCCCAAATCCAAATTAGCTCAAAGTAACCAAGATTTCAAATACAATTCTTGGCTTTTGTAGCAATAACTAGATCAAATAAAGGGCCACACAGCGGTTCACAACCTGGACCCTCACTCCCCTGGGGAGTTTTAGAAACCACTTGTGAGTGGTCCTACACCCAGGGCTCCTGTCACCATTGATCTTGGGAGTGAGCTAGGCATCAGGAAAGTCAGAGTTTTCCATAGGACTCTTGTGGCCAACAGGAATAGAGCTGATTAGACCCACAGATGCTGCGAGTCTTGGTGGGGTTACAGG
>NW_022104576.1:0-1491 GCF_000313985.2 Echinops telfairi
AAGTGCCAGCTGTGATTCAATGTACTCTATAGCATTTCTAGGAAGGAGCTTTTGTTGTTATTTCCACTTTAGCTGGGAAATTGAGGACGTGAGTCTTAAGTATTACCTCTAACATCACACAGTAGATTTGAAGGAGACAATTGAGAATCAGTTGCAACCTCCTGAACCAGATGATGTGAAGTAACTACATTATCCTGAATTGATTCTTCTATGTGGCTATAGTGTAGTGTAACGTGTTTGAATTTTTGAATTTACAATACTGATTAAGTTCATATAAACAGAAAAAAATGGTGATATAAGAGTGGGGATAAATTACAGGAGCAAATTTCATGAGTGTGTCAAGAAAGGATCTATCTATGTATCTTTCAGATGAGTTATATAGAATGGGTATAAATTCAGTGTATAAATTAAGGGTTGACCTTAAGACTGGAGCCGAGATAGTTCATCCAATGTAATATCCTGGATGTTGAAATTAAGTTCAGATGTTGGTAAGTGTTTAGCATTGGTGCTTGAAGAATGAGGCCTTGTTACTCCTCCTCTTTCTTAGGAAGGACAAAGCCCGTTCCTCTGTTAAGAGTGTTGAGTTGGGCGTACATGACCACAGGTTAAAGAGAAGGGAGAAGTTATGAAATAGTGTGACTTTTGAGATGGGAAAAGAAAATGACTAGGGAAAAATAAATGAATTGTCTTAAGTGGAAGAGCATACTAGATAATTTTGGTCATAAAAGTAATTGATCCAGTTCAGCAGCATCTAATGGATGCTTTCCTATAGCTAGTTTACTTAATTATGCACATACATAATTAAAACAGGTGGAGATGGTATTTACCTGAGTTTGAAGTGTTGGCAGGTGAGTCATTTGAAGGCAGGCAAAGAGGAGAAACTTGACATTTTATGGACGGGTACTCAGAATATTGGCAGGTTAAATAAAGACGTGAGAGAGCATCTAGCAGTGGTTCTCGAACTTCCTAATGCCGCGACCCTTTCAGACAGTTCCTCATGTGTGGTGACCCCCAACCATAAAAATATTTTCGTTGCTACTTCATCACTGTAATTTTGCTACTGTTATGAATTGGGTGAACCCTGTGAAACTGTTGTTTGATCCCCAAAGGGGTTGCGACCCACAGGTTGAGAACTGCTGATCGAGACAGTAACGAAGGTGTAAATCAAGGAAGCAGGGTTTTCAGCTGTCTTCAGCTTCTCTTGAGAAGCAAAGCCAGTGATGTGGTATCGAGAGGAGGTAATGAGGGGTAAATTGATGGGTTGAACTGAAGAAAATGAATCATATGGTTGTAGAGGCTGACAAGTTTCAAGTGTGTGGGTCAGGTGTCAAGTAGGAGGCTTCTAAATTGTCTGACCAAGAGCAGATGGGATCCATCTGTGAAAGGAAAGATTGCTCCCAGGTTTGTTTGAAATAGCGTAATGTAATTTTGAAGTATAAATACAACATCTGTAATTATTGTAAATTTTAACTTTAACTTAAATCTGGGACA
>NW_022104576.1:2781-4298 GCF_000313985.2 Echinops telfairi
CCAGGTTGAGAACCGCTGCTCTCTAATATTATTATGAGCACTATTGTGTCATTTTATTCTTTTAGACACCACCAGTGCTGCCATTGGTAGGTTCTGTCTACTTGGTTCCAAGTCATAGTGACCCAATGTACAGCAGAATGAAACTGCCCAGTTCGGCACCTTCCTCACAGGTTTTGTCCTGCTGTGCTCATTGTTGCTGCCACTACGTCAGTCAACTTGCTGACTGTCTTCCTTTTATTGCTGGTCTTCGAATTTACCAAGCATGATTTCCTTTTCTGGGGCTGATCTCTCCAAAATACTTGAGACAAGTTGTCCAAAGCACTTGAGACAAATTCTTAACTGAATTGTTTCTAAGGAATATTCTGCCTATATTTCTCCCATGACAGACTTCTTGTCCATTTAGTAGTTCATGATATTTTCAATATTTTACTCAACAACTAGAAATTCCTATTTGCATGGGGCTGTTTTAAAAATACAGTAGAATAATGCTAAGTACAAATTAAGGTGTGAAAAGTCAAACATTTTTGTTAATTATGTTTTTCTCTTGCTGGAATCAAGGGGCTGGTCTGGTTCTATTAGGATGCAGTGAGTAAAAGCAAGCAGCTTTATTAAATGGAAGATTTTTTCATATAATCAGTATTCAATAACTCAAGAGATTAATTTCCAGCCGTACTTGGTTAAAGACTAAGACAGTACAAAGGGAAAAGATAAACATGATTTTAATTTCTAAAAAAAATACTGAAATCCATGTTGACATTAAAAATACAAGAAATCATGAAACATGATTCCTTTCCCACTATAACATCACAACTTATAACAACAGATTAGGATAGACAAAAGAAATCTTGGAGATTTGATTGTCAAAATATAGTACCCATATCAATTGATATCAATTGAACTAATATAAGATGACATGTGGGTTGATACTTTCAGCAACACTCTCAGATTGGAGCAACCATGTCTTTCCTTTGGGGACATTGCATAGATGCCCATTGTGAGGAAAGCTCTCCCCCAACCTCTCTCCCTATTCCACCCTCCCCATACTAACACTGGGAAGACACATCCATCATCCAGTAACATCTTTGATCACTATGCTGCCAGAAACTTGGGTTCAGGATGAATTCAATATGAATCTAATTAGTAATCTATAGAGAGTATCCATCTCACTGGCTCCACCCTGATCTAAGAACAGATGGAGCCCTAAAGGGAGACTATTCTTGTTTTTCAAAACCATAGCTGCTCCAGAAGCTATTCTTTGTAATGAAGTGAGTTGTCGGGATGGAGAAAAGAGCTCTTACTTGGTTTATGACTAATAGACAGGTATAATTGATTACCTGATTTGAATTAATATCATATACTTTTGAAGTCATGTTTCTCTCTGAGGTGGTGGGGAGATTTATTTCAGATTTTACAATCTGGTTTTGTCTCATCTTTTCACTTGGTTTGTGTTAGGATTTTGTGGATCTTTTTACTTGGGACACTCAGTTCCCGCCAACTTTGTTGTGATGTGTGCTTTT
>NW_022104576.1:5535-7114 GCF_000313985.2 Echinops telfairi
ATAAGCCATATAACTATTTACTTTACCGCTGTGCTCTAAAAACTTTTTTCTTTTAATTTTCAGTTTTCAGATGTTTGCATAGATTGAGAGCAGCAGGCTGGTTTTTAAAATTCTATTATGATCAGACATATTCAAGTTGGAATTTAGACATATTCAGACATATTCAAGTTGGATTTTAGCATTCAAAGTATAGTATAAAGACTAATATTATAGCAATTCAAATTCAAAGGGTATTTTTGAAGAACAAATATTAACCTGCCATAATTATAGGCATTGAAATCTAACAGAGTAGACAACAAATTGTCTGAATTTATAGTTTTATATTTCTTTCTACCTCAGAATGGAGAAAAATATAGAAAAGAGTCATAGAATGGTGATCCAGAATTGTAGGACCCACTCTGATGCTAATTGAATTCTTCTGGATTTGCAGACATCTTGTTTTGCATCAAACATTTTGTTTTGAAATAATTTCAAATTTACAGAAAAGTTATAAAAACAATAAAAAGAACTGAAATAACATGTTTTTTCCATAGAATTTCATCAACTGCTGAAATAATGCTCTTTGTAGGGATTAGGACCCAATTCAGAAGCACACACTACTGATGTTGCTGTGTTCTTAGTATCTTGTTGAGAACATCCCTCAATCTTTCCTTAAGATGTTTGAAGAGTAAAAGCAATTGTTGAGTTTATTTTGACTCATGGTCAACCCATGTGTGTTAGAATAGAACTGTGTTCATAGGTTTTTTTATTTTGTTTTAAAATTATTTTGATGAAAGATTATAAAGGAAATATGTCCAGGTTCCTATTTGAAACTTATACAGAGGTTGTCCAGGGACATTAGTAACATTTTCCACACATGTCAATATTCTTTTAAATTGTGCTCTGTTTTTCTCATTTCAGATATTAATTTCCTACTCTTGTCTTCTCATCTTTGTTTAGAGTAATTGTTGGCCTTCTACCCTTTATAAAAGTAGTTTTGATTGCTTTTTTTTTCAAATGTAACAGTGTAGTCATCAGTGATATCCTTTATTTATGTACAAAACTGTTGTTTTTGCTAACAGGTGACAATGGGATAGTGTCAGTTCAAGGTTTCAAGAGTATCCCTGGGCAATAACATAGTATCAAGCTGTTCCAGTAAGTCTGGACTTTTAAAAGAATTTGAATTTCGTTACCTGTTTTTCTTCTGTTCTATCAGAGTCTACATGCAGTTGGGTACAGTCTAGTTCTGAGTTTAGAGGAGATGAAATCATGGCCCCTCCTGAAGCTTTCAATAGTTCATTTTTAATGAAGTGGATCCCCAAACCTTTTTTTTTTTTAAGGTAGCATCTCTGAACTTCGAACTTCTCAGTTAGCAGCTGAGCTTGTTAACTGTTCTTCTTCCCCGCAGACTCCACCTGAAAGTTACAGGCTCATCATTTTGTAACATTTGGAATGGTCTAGATTCAACTCGAATAGTAACAATTACAACAGAAATGATTCTGTGTCATTTAAACTTCATCCCATCAGTGACACTTGGAAGTTAATTGGTATTGTTAATTTTGATCCCATCAGTAAGGTTATATCTTCCGGGAAGTTTCTT
>NW_022104577.1:0-1329 GCF_000313985.2 Echinops telfairi
TGTGATAACCCCTTGTTGAAAATGTCTATTGGAGCCATTTCCCCCACAGCACATTCTCATTTCATGTTTATCACATTTTGATAACTCTCATTGTATTTGAAAGTTTTCATAGTGCTGCTGTGATGGTGGTTGTTAGGGGTCATTGAGTCAGTTCCAACCCATAGTGACCCCCTCCATGCACAACACCACAAAACACCACCCGTCCTGCACGATACGTACAATTCTTCCTATGCTTGAGCCCATTGTTGCAGCCCACGGGCGTGTCAATTCATCCTGTTGAAGGCTTTCCTCTCTTTACTGCCTGTGTTAGTCTGGGTATCAAGTTTATAAGTCCAATATTAGCCCATATGTCCAATACCAATCTATAAATTCCGTTTCAGACTCATGAAACACATACAATGACAATGAATGCAGGAAGATCACAGGCCAGTGGGTCTAAAGTCTTGTGGATCCAGTGGTCGCGGAAGCATCCCACACTTGCAGGGTTCTCCACGTGACTCCTCCAGCTCCAGGGCTCTGGCTCCATCCGCGTAGCTCCACCTGGCTTGTCCACAGGAACTTCAAGTAGAGAGAGTGTGTCTGGGCTCCAGTGAGCTACTTATCTCCCTTGCGCTTCCAAATGAGGTCATCAAGCTGCAATCTGATTGACAAGCTAGACCCTACCCCTTCACTCTTGAGACTTGTTTGGAGGTTCTAGCAGGGGAGAGCAGCTACACATATATCTTTGACCAAAGGATGATCCTCCTTCTATTGGGGAAGGTCATCCTCTTCAACCGAGCACACAGCTTTGGGAGGAACGCACATGGTGAGGGAGGAAGGGGACACCCAGCTAGCCAGCCAGATCAGCCGAATCAACCCTGGTGATCGATCAATGGGGTGACAGATGTTGCAGCCAGATCACCCTCACATCCCACCCCTTCATTCTTAATAGTCTCAAGTTGACACCAGATTATGTAACCACCATACCTCCTTTTTCTCCTGTGAAGTGGTGGGTTCAAACTGTTGACCTTGCCGTTGGAAGCCCAACCTATACCATCAGGGTTCCTTTCAGACACATTATAGATGCTCAATAAATATTTATTAAATAAATGAGTGAATGGCTGACTGAATAGATATATTCTAGATAATCACTTAGCTTAGCTCAGCTTGGAGATATCAGAGGAGCCAGTGACTTCTTCAGAAAAGCACCACAGTTTCAGGTAGCTCCTGAAAGTCTGTGTAACACTGGTAAATCAGCATGTGTCCTACACTGGAGTTTAAATTCTGAACACTAGGTTTTCAGAAGCCTATGATTTACAATGGGAGCCTTAAATTCACTTTTGAGTCCCC
>NW_022104577.1:1429-2541 GCF_000313985.2 Echinops telfairi
TAACTCTCATTGTATTTGAAAGTTTTCATAGTGCTGCTGTGATGGTGGTTGTTAGGGGTCATTGAGTCAGTTCCAACCCATAGTGATCCCCTCCATGCACAACACCACCCCTTCATTCTTAATAGTCTCAAGTTGACACCAGATTATGTAACCACCACACCTCCTTTTTCTCCTGTGAAGTGGTGGGTTCAAACTGTTGACCTTGTCGTTGGAAGCCCAACCTATACCACCAGGGTTCCTTTCAGACACATTATAGATGCTCAATAAATATTTATTAAATAAATGAGTGAATGGCTGACTGAATAGATATATTCTAGACAATCACTTAGCTTAGCTCAGCTTGGAGATATCAGAGGAGCCAGTGACTTCTTCAGAAAAGCACCACAGTTTCAGGTATCTCCTGAGAGTCTGTATAACACTGATAAATCAGCATGTGTCCTACACTGGAGTTTAAATTCTGAACACTAGGTTTTCAGAAGCCTATGATTTACAATGGGAGCCTTAAATTCACTTTTGAGTCCCCCAAATAGGTTCAAGCCTCCATTGAGCTCTTCTATCGGCAAGCAATAGGAAAGATTTTGCTCTCCGGCTGTCGTTGGAAGGATCTAGACCAATTTTATAAACTCTTCTAATCTGCAATCGTGTCCACGTCCCAATCATTGTCCCTTTCCCACTTTCATAATCCTGCCTGAAACTTCAATGAATTGACTTGCCACTGAATATACAGCTCTTATCACAATCCATCCATCCACCCACTGTGTCAAGCACATTCGTACATTTGTTGCCATCATTGTCAAAAACATTTTCTTTCTACTTGAGCCCTTGGTATCAGCTTCTCTTCCCCGCGGGCCCCCACCCAACCCCACCCACTCCCCCGGCCCCTTCCCTCTCTCACAAACCCTTACTAATTTATAAATTGTTATTTTTCATGACTTACACCAGGGGTCCACAAACTTTTTTAACAGGGGCACAGTTTACTGACCTGCTGGAGGGCTGGACTATAGCTAAAAAAAGACCTATGAATAAATTCTTATGCACACTGCATGTATCTTATTTTGAGTAAAAAAACAAATGGGACAAAAACACCGAGTGGGCCGGATAAATGTCCTCGG
>NW_022104577.1:4037-4880 GCF_000313985.2 Echinops telfairi
TTTTTTTTTTTTTTTTTGAGTCTGGTACTTTTTTTTAACATCAGAGTAAAAATAGTCTTAAAGCTGGAAAATCATGGTAATTATGTTTTTAATTCATAAGAAATGAAATCATAATGTTCTCATCTTTATTTTGCCCATGGTGCCAAATGTTTCTCTTTCCTGCTAATGAAAATCTAACAATGGCTCTCATTCTATTTGGTCTCAACATCACTAGTCACAAACCTGCCGGGCAAGAAAACCTACTGTCATTATGCTGAGTTACAGAATTCTGATCACGGGACCGATTTTACATACTGGATTTTTCAGGCTACTTAGTATGGTGAATGGCAAAATTTCGTCTTAATCTACTTTGAACATGTTATCAGGAGGGACCAGGCCCTAGAGAAGACATCCTGTTTGGTAGAGAGTCAGCAGGAAAGAGGCAGACTCTTACCAAAATGGACTCCAGAGTGGCTGTCAGAATGACCTTGAACATAGCAACAGTTGCGAGGATTTGGGCAGTGTACCTAACAGACAACAGCGACCTTTCACCTTTCGTGTCTGTAATCAGAATTCCAGTGTCTCAGCTTTCTCTTACTCCTGCTCCTCCCTCCTTCTCAATACTGACCTCCCCACCACATCATTTGGCAACTCGTTATGCTGTTGAAATCATTTAAGTCAAGACAAAAGAGTCAGACAGAATCCTGAAAGAAACCTAAAATCCCACTGGAAGATGAGGAAACGGCCTGGGGGCCAGGTCTGTCCCCCGCTGGCTTCACTAGAAGGAAAGAGACTCCAAATCCCCATCGGCCCAAGGATGCTTCCTAGGAGGCCAAGGTCACACTAGCCTCCACTCGCCAACAT
>NW_022104577.1:6278-7808 GCF_000313985.2 Echinops telfairi
AAAAAACAACAAACACACACACACACAAAAAGAATTGAAATTCTCTTCAATATGCCCCATCAAGTGGAAGGCTGTTCGTATGCCCTGAAAATGGATCTTTCTGGTTAAGTATTAAAATAGAAACCTCAATTTACTTGACTTAAAAGACATAGCTGTTTTCATAGTGGACACAACAGAAATTGCCGATGTCCTTCAATGCCTATTTTACTTTTGCCTCGTAGACCTAAAGCTTCCAGATCTGGGTTCTCAACTAGTCAAAAGAAATGCTAGACCTGTCCTTTTTATTTTTGTTTTTCTTTGCATCGAGGTGTGCCCATGTAACAAGGTTCACCCAGCCGATTTCTAACAGTTTGTTCAAGAAGAACCCTGTGTACATAGTTAGCTCTGGTTTTGTTTGTTTTTTTCTCTTTTCTTCTTCATTACCTGCTGAAGAATACACAGGTGATGACAGGAGCTGTGAGACACTGTTGTGTGTCGTCAGGACAATGCAACAATGGACTGAAAGAGCCCGAGCCTGAGGCACAAGGACTTCCTGGCACCGAGCCACCACATTGATCAGGACTACCTCTTTCCAGCGTTCTTTGTGAAAGAGACAGACACAGCCCAGTTAGCTCACTGTTATTTTAGGTCTCTTATTCAGAGCTGACGCAATCCTAATTAATACAGTAGGAAATACCTTGTAGTCCCAAGGAAAATTAGGATTACGTATAGAGATAATAAAGCGATTCAATCCCATGGGCCCAGGGGGGGTGCAGAGTGCGAGAGAGGGATGCTGGGATGATGCTAGATGCTGGAACCGGTTAGCAGCTGTCAAGATGAAGAACACAGGCAGTATGCGGAAGTATCTGGAAGTAGGTTTTACCCTAGAGCTTGAGTTTTTAAATTATTTCTATAAATCATTCTATTGGGGGCTCTTTCAGCTCTTATCACAATCCATACATCAATGGTATCAAGGACATTGGTACATATGTTGCCAGCATCATTCTCAAAACATTTTCTTTCTACTTGAGCCCTTGGTATCAGCTCCTCTTTCCGCCCCCCTCCCTTCCCCATCCCTCTACTCTCATGGCCCCGTGATAAATTATAAACTATTATTTTCATATCGTACACCATCCACTGTCTCCCTTCACCAACATTTCTGTTGTTCTTCCTCCTTGGGGGGTGGGGAGTGTTATATATTAATCAGTGTGATTGGTTCTTCCTTTCTCTCCTTCTCCCCGCACAGTCCCCCTATCCTCATGGTATCACTACTCTCATTATTGGTCCTGAGGGGTTTATCTGTCCTGGATTCTCTGTGTTGAGACCTCTTATCTGTACCAGTGTTCATGCTCTGGTCCAGCTGGATTTGTAAGGTAGAACTGGGGTCATGATAGTGGAGAAGAGAAAGCATTAAAGAACTAGAGGAATGTTGTGTGTTTCATCAGTGCTACATTTGCTCATCCCTTCCTTGTGACCCTTCTGTGAGGGGGTGTCCAATTGTCTACAGATGGGCTTTTGGTCTCCACTCTGACCCTCCTCATTCACACTGAT
>NW_022104578.1:0-1082 GCF_000313985.2 Echinops telfairi
CCTCTTGGTTTGTGGACTCTCCCCCGCCCACCCCGCTCCCCCCCCCCCCCAAAGTGCAAGTTCCTCACAATATATTCCTCTGCAATACCAAACAGCTTCTCGGTATGCAACAGACAAATGGGTTGTCATATTTTCCACCTTCAGATCACTCGAGAGAGAGCAAGGAGCATCTGAGGTCCAGGTCTCCAGAAGTAGAGGTGCGACGACGAGGATTCTCGTGTGAGTGATTAATGAAGGAAGGCTTCCAGGAGAAACAGGTGAGGGAATGGGGGAACAGAGTACTGAAGAGGAGGAGGCCAAGTATGAGAGTGATTTTAGGCAAAGTTGCAGCCTCAGCTTGATATAGGACATGAACTAAGTCAGAGAGAATTCCCTGAAGTAAAGGAGCTGGCTGTGCATGCTCCCACGGATCAGGCCATGGTTAGGGGAAGCCAGGAGCCAAAAGAGAGCTCTGAGAAGTGCCATCTAGGTTTGTGAGAAGTTATGGACATATAGGAATCTGTGAGAATAGACAGGAGAATTGTGTCCTAGGAAATGACCCCATCAGTGACTCTCACCTACAAACCTATCACAAACCTAGGATTGGAGACAATTTCCAAACACCAAAACCAAACTCACTACACGAGTCAATTAGGATTCAACACAACCCGCTCCAGCAGGGTAGAATTGTTGCTGTGGGTTTCTTAGGCTGTAACTCTTTACAGGTGTAGAAAGCCTCATCATTCTGCAGTGGAGTGGCTGGTGGTTTTGAACTGCTGACCTTGGGGTAAGTAGACTAATGCTTAGCATTTATGTCACCAGGGTCCATTTGAGATAGCTTAGGTTTTGTTTTGTTAGGTTAGGTTTTGGAGCCAGACATTTGAGTTGTTTCCTCTGAGCCTTCAACTTCCTTACCAGATGTATATAAACTTGAACATGTTACTCAAGCTCAATTTCTCATATATAATGGTTCTGTATTTACCTTTGAAAAATAAAAATAACAACATCGCCTCCCTCATGGAATTGTTTTGGGGTTTATATGACAGACAGTGTACGGTGTTCAGTTCAGTGCCCACATATAATAAATAGTTAATAGATGTTGG
>NW_022104578.1:2683-4169 GCF_000313985.2 Echinops telfairi
GAGACGAGGGTTTATCTTCCTTCACAAGATATTCCATCAAGAGCAAGCACAAATATTAACTCCTCCTTCACATATTTTCACTAATACCAGAAAAGCAATATAACATTTAAAGACAGGAATGGGCTTGCAGGGGGTGGGGGGCAAGATTTTCGAATGAAGGTTGTCGTCTAGGAATGGTTGGAAATTCGGGTTAGATGTTGGGAAACAGGGCTAGATTCAAAGAAGACATGGGTGAAACCCCAATGAAAGGAGTGCTTATGCAATGGGCGTATGTGTGGATTGTGATAAGAGTTGTACGAGCCCCCAATAAAATGATTAAAAAAAAGAAAGGGGTGTTTATGAAGTATAAGTATCGATGTGGAAGAAATCTTACCATTGCCAAGGTGTCCATGGAGAAGAGCAGATCAAAAACAAGATGGGGACTACACAAATGCATTCAGATTTCATGAGTATTACTGTAAATGGCTGCTCTAGGAGGTCAGGCCTGGCAACACCAAGCAGCAGAAAAGCAAGGTTGATAAGCATTTCTTGACAGAGCCCTTAGCAGGACCCCAATGGCAGAAGTGTATGAAATGAGTATCTTAAAGGTATTTCTGTTCTGAATACAATTATAACAGGACCTTTAATTTCAAAATTCCAAGGAAATCAACCAACTATGTAATTGTCAAAAAAGAGAAAAGTAGTATGAAATAATAAAGAAAAGTAAATATAAAGAAAGCATCATAACTAAAAGACACCAAATACATCATCTATCATAGTAGATTATAAACAAATGAAACTTCCCCACTAACATCAGGCAAACCAGGAAGCAAATAAATAAACATCAGGCAAACCAGGAAGCAAATAAACAAACAAATAAATAAAGGATATGATAACACATAGAGTGAATTCTTAAAATTTAAGACTATCATCACCTAAGGAGTTAACACGCACACAGGTTAATGTGCAGAGCTAGAGAGCGCTGAAGTAGATAAGTAAGTGTTGTTGGAAACTCTGAAAATCAACAGAACGAGAGAGTCTGACATACTTTTGAGAGTTAACAAATCCTGGGCAAGAAATGAATGGATATATAAAACATTGTTTTCCAAAATGGGACAATGATAACATTCTCAGGGGGAAACCGAATTGAGGCAGGGGGACTGTAAAAATAAATACCTACTCTTTATTCTAAATCAGGGGTCTGCAAACTTTTCAGATGGAAGAGACAATAATGTCCCTTACAACACTTTAAAAATTATTCTAGAACCATTAACGTAGTTTTAAAAATAAGTGAAATTACCATTACTGAATAATATCCTTTACAATTTTTCAGTTTTACTTCAGAGCCACATGTACTTCCTGAAAGAGCCTTCTATAGCCCTGACACCCAGTTTGATACGCTGTCCTAGATTAAAGTTGTTGTTGTAGGATGTTTCATTGGTTGCAATTCACAATGACAGACACCATGCACAACAAGATGTTCTATATGAAATATCTAGTATGGGGG
>NW_022104578.1:5285-7049 GCF_000313985.2 Echinops telfairi
CATCAGTAAGTACTTCAGGTCTTCCTGGCTTTCAGCAAGCGAGGTTGTGCCATCTGTCTATCACAGGTTGGTAATTCTTCTTCTTCTCGTCCTGATACTATATTCGTGTTCATATAGACTGGTTTCAGGGATTATTTGTTCAGCATACAGACTGTATGTTGAAAGGATACAGCTTTGATGCACACTCCTCCACCCCCACCGATTTTAAATGAAAAATGACTAGCAATGTATAAAGAGAATTATACATCACGATCAAGTGAGATTTCTTCCAATAATGCAAGGCTGATTGACCTCTTAGATATAAACAATGCGATGCACTATGCCAGCCAGCTAAAAATAACATCAAGTAGCTTTATCAATTGATAAAACAATAATTTAACACATCCCTATACTTACTCATGCCCAAACTCAGAGAATTAGTATTATAAGGGAGCATCAACTTGATAAAGAGCATCTGCAACCAATCTAAAGCTAGTATCAATGGAAAGCCTCAGTGCTTTGTCCTTCAGATCGGGAACAAGGCCAACCGTTTGCTTTCATCACTCTTGTGCAGCACACTGCTGGAAGTTCAGCTAGCAAGTATGAAAAGAGAAAGAATAAAAGACATGGATATTGAACTAAAAGAAGGAAAATTGTTCTTATTCATACCTGATATTATTGTCTATGCAGAAAATTCCAAGGAAAAATATACCTAAAATTCCTAAATTATAAGTGAGTTTAGCATGGCTTTGGGATATCAGATGAACACTGAAAAGTAAATCACCTTTCTATAAAGTAATAATAGACTTAGGAATATATACTTAAAGCATAATTATACTTGTGTGTATTTATTAGTTTCAAAGAAAATTAAATGTTTGGTTATAAATCTAACAAAACAATAAAGGCTTGCTATGCTTAGAATCCTAAACTGCTGATGAAAGAAGTGAAAAACAAAAAACAAGCACAAAAAAAAATCCCAAAATAAACACACCCTTACAGATTGGAATACTCAAAAGTATCAAGGGTAAAATATTTTTGTAGAAATAGACCAGCTGATACTAAAATTTAGCAGCCTTGGTTGTGCAATGATTAAGTGTTCATCTGTTAACCAAAAGGTCAGAGGTTTGAATCCCCTGGTCACTATGTGGGAGAAAAAAACCTAACCATCTAATCCTATAAAGATTACAAAAAATTGTATACTGTGATGTGCTTGCTTCGGCAGCACATATACTAAAATTGTATACCGTGGCACCTAAGAAAATAATGAATTTTCAAAACACTTCTTGAATAAATATCACATAAAGGACATATGAAGGGGTACCCAAAAATAACCAGATAAAAGCTCCGCTAGGCGGGGCTTTCATAGTAAGCATTTTCCCCCATAGGTGAGCATCAAGCAACTCAATTCAAGTTCATGCACCCACTGTTTTCACCTAGGAAGGTTCTCTTTGGTCACAGTAAAATTTTTCATAAAAGCAGTTTTGCTTGAATCTCATTTTGTGATGGCTGATTAAAGAGAACAGTGTGTGGCTGTGAAATTTTATTTCCTGTTTAGGAAAAATGCCACAGAAACTTATGATGTGAAACACAGCTTACAAGGATAGCGCTATGGGACAAACTCAAATGTGCAAATGGTTTTCGTGTTTCCCAAATGGTGAAATGTTGATTAATGACAAACCTCGTTCTGGACATCTGTCAACTTCCCTGATGGACGAAAATGTTGACAAAATTCATGTACTTGTGCTCAAAGACAGACGACGGATCTCTGAAGAGATGGGGAAGTTA
>NW_022104579.1:0-1414 GCF_000313985.2 Echinops telfairi
CTTTATATATCTATTACAGAGACGACAGAAGGACCTTAATTATTACGTTCTCATCAATACATTCAGTTTCTGAAACTTTTATTGAAGATTTTCTCAATTAGGAGTTAGAATTCAAGGATATCTAGAAATAAATTAAAACCAATGCCTCTAATTCAAGAAATTCATAATTGCAAGACTGACAAAATTCTGAACAGAACATTTCAAAGGGCAGCTCAAGAAAACAAAGTATTATAATGAATTATAAAAAGACTTGGAATTAGAAAATAAATAAGGAATACCACATAGCATATTTGTAGTTTCAATATTGAAGGATTCTATGGGTAAAATATTGCATGATGCAGGAAGTATCAAAGAAAATGGAAAGAAGATAGACTCACTGTACCATAAAGAACTAGTCAACATTCAAATATTTCAAGAGGTAGCATATGTTAAACTACCAGCACTGCTAGATGAAGAAATTCGAGCTGCACTGAAGGCATTAGCCGACAACAAGGCTCCAGGAATTGATTGAACACCAACTGAAATGTTTTGATGAAGCTCTGGAAGCACTCACCCATTCATGCCAAGATATTTGGATGACAACTACTTGACTGACTGAAAGAGATCTGTATTTTATCCATTCCAAAGAAAGGTTATCCAACAGCATGCTCAAATTATAGAATTCACAAGTTTTGCAAGCAACATTTTCCTGAAGACCATCCAACAATATATGCACCAGTATATTGACAGGAACTGCCAGAAAATCAGAATGCATTCAGAAGAGGATGTAGAACAAGGGATAGCATCTATTGCTGTAGAAAATCTTGGCTGAAAGCAGAGAATACCAGAAATATACTTACTTGTGTTCTATCGACTATGCTAAGACATCTGACTGTGTGGACCATAAAAAACAATAGATAGCTTTGAGAAGAATGCGAATCCCAGAACACTTCATTGTGCTCACGCAGAACATCTACAATGATCAAGAGGCAGTTGTTTGAACAGAATAAGAGGATATGGCATAGTTTAAAATCAGGAAAGGTGTGTGACAGGGTTGTATCCTCTCATCATACTTGTTCAGTCTGCATGCTGAGAAAACAGACAAATAGCTAGATTATTTGAAGAAGCATTCAGCATGAGGATTGGAGGAAGGCTTATTAATAACCTTTGACACAGAAGAGAACTTTGCTTGCTGAAAGTGAGGAGGACTTGAATCCCTTGCTGATGAAGATTAAGGATTGCAGCCCTCAGTATGAATTAAAACTAATACAAAGAAAACAAAAATCCTTGCAACTGAACTATTAGGTAATATCATGTTAAATGAAGAAAAGGTTGAATATGTCAAGGATGTTGTGTTTCTTGGCTACACAATCAATGCTCACAGAAGAACCAATTGAGATCAAACAATGAATTACATTGGATAAATCCCACTGCA
>NW_022104579.1:3158-4203 GCF_000313985.2 Echinops telfairi
ACTACTTCCTGTAACTACAGTGCTTTCAAAGTCAGGATTCTTTATGGTTTTTCTACTATGATTTCCTTCTCTTATACTTGAAAAATAGAGGAGAAAGAAAGCCTAGCCATTATGCTTTAGATTTTATGTAGTTATATAATTTATATTTTATAGTTTCATATGACATCTCCTTTGCTATAAATAGGTATATTCACTTTTTATTCAGAAAATTTCCACAGGGAATACTATATTCTAGATCTCCAGGTGTCAAGAAAATGATGAATGAGGAGAATAAATTGGATTGTGCCCAAAGCTGTTAGAATGGACAGAGATTTTTAAATAAGGGACCTCCACTTACACATGGTATGGGAATAGTTACTTTTTAATTTCCTGTCATTGAATAAGTTTGGGTTAAAAATGAAGAAAGGAAAGTACAACTTAGAAATAATATTGCTCAGCTAAGTAGTTTGAAGGTTTGTGTCTTTTTCTTGCAAGGAATTTACATTATACAAATAGAATAGATGGTATGATTTTTAGGACTGTATTATTTTTGATGATTGTACTTACTGGAATCTGGAGAAAAAGAGAAAAGTCATGGGAAAGTGGTTATTAAAATTCTCTAATATATGCTGAGCATCTTTAAGGTTTTAAGTTTATGGAAAATAAGTCTTTACTTGTCTACCCTAAATTCATCTCATCTAATTTCATTTAACTTAGAAGTCTAGGTGTATATGACTATATGAAGGGGATTTAAGAAGTTCTTGGAATAATAGATTTAAAAGATAATATATTTCTAATGAAATTTTTGCACTTCCCTCTTACAATGTGTGTCAGAAGAGGGCATTTCAAATTTTACTCATAGTCTCAAAAAATATATTTTCACTTAGAGAAAGCCACACTTGTAAAGTAAATTTTTTTTTGCAAAAAACTAAATGTTCAATAAGTTTATTTGGATAGAAAAGCCAGAAAATTCCTCAAATCATATAAGCAGGTGAGAAATTGTCACCTACTCATTATTCCCTTTGGCCTCTGTAACTCCACAATGGAATCATAATCCCGAAAGAAA
>NW_022104579.1:5758-7107 GCF_000313985.2 Echinops telfairi
CTATCTCAAGGATCATACTGGTTTCACTAGAGATAATAGCCCTGAAGTATGTCAAAGTTTCATATAAGATGTTTGGTTTATTTATTTATAACTTACATCATTCCAAATAAGATGTAAACTGGATTGCAAAAATACATAAAAAATTCCAAAAATCATGTACATGTAATTTGGGGAAATATAAATGTAGGGAGAAAAGTAATACTCATGTCGAGCAGGCTATTCTAAGAAGTAAGTCCATATAAAGCTTCAAGTCTTTTAGGAGCCAAGTCAAAGAGGTGAATCATGATATCAAGAATTCAATGTGTGTAACATGACACATGAAGTATTTTAGAAGCATAGCAATTCTTCACTATGAATTTGGGCTAATTTCTTCTTATTTGTTCTCAAGAGATACACCGGGAGATGGTATGAACATATTTCTACAAATACTTTAAATAAAGTAACTAAAATATAAGGCTTTTTTTCCATCCTTATCTTACATAAAAAGATACAAGCTAGTTCTCCAGGGGAACAAAAGACATTATTTGTTGTAAACCATAGGTGTCACCTCTGCTGGCCTATTAGAACCACCTGGTGAACTTTAACTGGGGCTTCTACCCTAGACTGAAAAACCTGAAATGCCTGATTTGGTAAAAATCTCAGCAAAGTAAACACTTTCTAAGTCAACAATATGCTAACGGTGACATTAATCATACTCTGAATACACTTAGGTAACCATTAGAACACTGGCATCCAGCAGCGTTGCAATTAGTTACAGGGGCAGGAAAAACCTTCCCACAAAGGTACCTCTTGCTACCGAGTGCCAGCAGTAAGTGGCAGAAGGTTTGAGTTGCTGTCCTCCAACGTTTTGAGTAGAGACGTCTGCAACTCACTCAGGGAGGACTCCTCAGGCTTTTAGAATCTGTGTCCTATTCTTTCGGTGTTGGTTTTTGTTTTTTGCTAACATCCCCTATACCTCCTCCAACAGGTAATTTGTTTAGTGTGTTATTGATTTTATCATTTTTATCTTACTTCCAGCCTCTGTGGATTTTTTTTCTCATATAAGAGTAACTTTCTATTTATATTAGAAATCTTTGCTGTTTTGGGATTTTTCCCCGGACTTTTGGGATTCAGTCAGAAAACTCCCTGTCCTGTGTACCCATCAAATATACTGTCTGTACCCACTTTCCGTTTGTAACCAGCACTCGGTTTCACTCTTACTTGCATCAACCAGCTGCCATTGAGCCAGTTCTGACTCTGGTCACCCCAGGTGTGTCACAGTAGAATAAAATTCTCAGTGACAAGACATTTTAATGTAGACCAGAAGGCTTTTCCCCAAGGCCTCTTGGTCTTTAATACTCCCCGGCCCC
>NW_022104580.1:0-2073 GCF_000313985.2 Echinops telfairi
ATGGCATGCATGTATGGATTGTGATAAGAGTTGTGATAAGATTGTGATAAGAGCCCTTCTGAGATGGCAATTCTTTTTTTTAAGCAGTTTTATTGGCATTTAATCTACAGATCACACCATCAATTTTAGAACATTTTCTCTCCCCACTCCCTCATGGTTAAATCGCTTTGAAAAGGAGCTGTGTATCATCATCAGGTCCAGAGAGTGCGCCCTCCCTCCTCCCACATACATTGTTAGCTCCCTCAACTCCCTGACCCTCCTTGTCTCCCACCCTCCACCCCAACCTCCCCTAGAAACCCTTAACCCTGTGCCTCTACTCCTTCTATGCTGTGCATCAGAAACCGTAAAAAGCAGAAAAAATAAAGTGGTAAGGATAAAGTAATACAGAGATAAAGTTACAAATCGTGGGTAAGAAAGAAAAGACCACAGTGAATATTTAAAAGGCCAGGGAAGAAATTTTTGTCATAGAACAAGCAAGAAATAAATATCCATGCACCTAGAAGAATCTTGGGGGGATCTACCAGCGGCTTCATCTGATTAGAGACTCTGCCGATGGGTTTTGCATTCCCACTGTCCTCCAGGGCCTTCTACCAATTGGGATGGCTCGTTAACATACGGGAGCCCTGGCGGTGTCGTGGTTCGTGTCGGCTGCTAACCACAAGATCGGCAGTTTGAAACTATCCGCTGCTCCCTGGGAGAAAGAGGAGGCTTTCTACTCCAGTGAAGCGTTACAGGCTCAGAAACCTAGAGGCAGGTCTCCCCTGTCCTTTGGGGGTCACTGAATCAGTGAGGTTTATTGACATCAACTTCTTGCCCCGCAAGCTTCCTGTCTGATCTTTTCCCATCTAGATAGGTCCCAGAGAAGGTCCAAGGCAGACCTCAGCACGGGTTCATCGAAGCTGTTGTTCGATTTTAAGAAGACTTCGAGTGACATTTTTAATTTAAAGTTTAAAAATGACCTCAGGACAAACGTTTCATAGTTTTTCTCCCTTCGAAGGTTCCGGGAAGCTTGGCGTGCATGAGAGCTTGTCTCATGTGTCATTCTGTTCTGCAGTTTTCCTTTGTGGATCACGATTCTTGGTCACCAGACAGTTCCTCTGGTCTCCTGGCAAAGGAAGCAAGAAGTTAGCTGTGTGTGAAGGTTGTTTGGTTAAAAAAAAAAAATTTAATACATAGCTTTGGGAAAAGAATCCGTTTTGTTTTTCGGCTGCCCCCTCGTATCTCCCAATAAGGCAGAGGCTTTGCCTTGGCCTCTAATTTCTAATTGGACTAAGCGAGTAATAGTGTGGTGTATTCGTGGATTTGGAGGGGGGGAATAGAAATGCAGGTGTGGCTATGCTTTGTCCGACCGACCCACCATTTCCACTCTCTGCCCTTCTCCACTCTGACGGGTCCTCCTCGAGGCGAACCATCAGAGCCCACGTCAGAGAGACCCAGCGCCTCTGGCTTCTGGTCTCGATCAGGAACTGTGAGCACCTGCCAAGTGGTGAGAAGATCGAAGGAGTGAGATGGGGACTCCTTCCTCCAGCTTCCTGCTTGCTGGGTCACAGGTCAATAGAAGTCCACTTCTCTAGCCAGCCCTTTCTTCCGGCTGCCTTTTTTTTGGGGGGTGGAGGTGGGGGGGGGTGCCAGTGGCTGCTCCCTCCCCTGTGCCCTTTCAGGACTGGCGGTTAGTAAGCCCACTCTCACGGGCTGAAAGTGAGGCAGACTTGAGACACGTACTGATGAAGATCAAGGGTTGCAGCCTTGGGGATGAACGGACAACTCAATGTCAAGAAGACCCAAATCCTGACCGCTGGACCAAGAGGTCACTTCATGATCCACGGAGAAACGGTTGACGTTGTCAAGGATTTTGTCTCGCTTGGATCCCCAATCCATGTCAAGGAAGCAGCCGTCAAAAGGTCAAAAGGTGCACTGAGCATTGCATTGGGTCAACCGGCTCCACAAGACTCCGTTAGAGTGTCGCAAAGCAAGGATGTCACTTTGAGGCCCAAGGTGCACCTGACTCGAGCCAAGGTCTTTTCAGCCCCCTCCTGCGCATGTGGAAGGTGGACATTGAATAAGGAAGAGCGA
>NW_022104580.1:3247-4902 GCF_000313985.2 Echinops telfairi
TGCCCTCTGTCTGGCGTTGTCAGTGGGGACGGGAAGAACTACCCAGAACCAGGGAATAAACTGGGTCCCCCTGAGCAACGGAAGTGCTTCGCAGTGAACATGGATGACAGCAAACGGAAGGAAGAGGGCCCTGACTTCCACATGAAATCTTTTCCCGTAAAACGGCTTAGAAGGATGGTCTTCCGGAAGTTATGCACAGTTTTCCACGGACCCAGGACATCGTTATTCCCTAAAGGCACGAGGTCATGTTGTGTCAGTGTTGGGGGTTTACACTGAATAATAAACATCTGAAACTGGGAAGAAAAACAAACCAAAACTAGTTACAGTCTCGGAAACTCACAGGGGCAGTTCTGCCCTGCCCTGTAAGGGTCACTGCCTCGACATTGCCTCGATGGCAGGAAGTTTGTTTTTTAGAGTTGAATGTTTGGTTGATGCCCTGTGTTATCATTAATGGGGGGCTGCTGATCAGAGCCCGTCTGAAATGTGGTTATGAAATATCGTCTTGATACATACGGGGTGGGACACACGTCTCCTTGCCCCTCTGGAATCTGGACCACTTGCTAGATCCTCTGAGAGAGGCATACAATTTCGGGTGCCCGAGAATGTGGTATTTGCACAAACAGGGAGTCATCGAGAGAAAGGCAACTTCCAAATACTGTACAGGAACTCGGGACTCTCCTTACAAAACTTATCTCCCAGTTAAACAAACAAACAAACCCCCCAAAGCCAGAAGAAACAGAAGTTTCGGGAAGCCACACCTCTGAGATGTATCATCGCCTCACCTCATCCAACCATTTCCTGGTGCAACACCAGTCACGTGTGACATGCGCCCAATTACAGGTCTTCTCCCAGAGGCTGCACGCACAGTCAGTGTGTGGAAGCCGATTTGACATAGGCAACGCCATTTTAAGATTGTTGGAACTCCTCCCGACCCAACCCCTGCCTGTGTTCTCAGGACATCTCAAGGGTCAGAGCCAGGGCCCGAGGACCCTTCACAACCTTGAATGTTTGAGTGTTCCCAGAATGTATCCTTCCGTTTCTGTAAATGAGCGCTTGCTTTGGCTCCTGGAAATTGTTTGTACAGCTGTGTGATAGAACCCAGACCTGCCACCTGTCCTCCGGGCTTTGCTTTTAAACACCTTCATCAGTGGACCCCTTGCACCAGTGAGGGGCTGCTGGGGTTTGAGAGAAGTTCGGTCACCCTGCAGCCACTCGCGCCGCTTAATACACAAAATTGGAACCTCAGGGGTTATAGTGGTCATGCAAGCTGTTAGCTTACAACAAACAGGGCTGCCCAATCAACCCCAGAAGAATAAAATGCAGGTGGGCCATATATGTCCCTCGGGTCATGAAAGGGTGAAATTCTCCTTACTTCTTCTCAGCGGTCCATGTGTTTCCTGAATGGACAGAGGGAGAGTGCACATCCCAATATAGAGAGGGGTGGAGTCTTTTTTGGCCTTTTCAGCCCCCCTGCACACACACCCCCTTCCCAGGATCCCTGTGTCCAGCCCAGGCGGCCAGGATCTATGATCCTTTTGTTTGGATGAGATTGAATTCCCCAGGGCTCCCGCCCCAAACCTGGCCAGCAACTCCAGTAACCAGAGCTGTGTGAGAAGAAAAGGCCAGGCCATCGGGGCAGCTGCACCCCAAACAGA
>NW_022104580.1:6101-7097 GCF_000313985.2 Echinops telfairi
GGTTCAAATACCTATGGATCTGTCCCAGAAAGATGGCAGCCCAGGCAACCCCATGGGACAGTTCTACCCTGTGGTCTGGGGTCCTATGAGCCAGAATCCATGGCGCACACAGCAAAAACAAGGCCATGAGGGCAGCGGAAGTGACCAGGCACCAAGGGGCCCCTTCCCAGAAGGACCTCATTGGTCTTTGGTTCAAACAGTGGGGTAGGGCCTTGTCTGGGCCCCTGGGGAGGTTGAGAATGGGCTATCACTCTTAGGGCTCCCCATTGCAGACTGTGGGCGCCCCGAGCCCTCTGCCCGCATCGTGGGGGGCTCAGATGCGCAGCCAGGCTCCTGGCCTTGGCAAGTGAGCCTGCATTACAGCGGGGGACATGTCTGCGGGGGCTCCCTCATCGCTCCCTCCTGGGTCCTCTCGGCGGCCCACTGTTTCGTGGAGTGAGTACCGCCCCTTGTTTGGCCCTCTCCCAGAAAAGCCAAGCCCAGTCCTGGTCCTCGGCTGGACCCCATCTTCTCAAAGCCAAGGCGGGGTTCTGCCATCTCCCTCTATCCACCCCCACAAGGCAGAAGCATTGCTGCGTGCTGAATGGGGGTGGGATCACCCTCAGGCAAATCCGGCCATTCCATCCCGCCAAACCTGAACCCCCATCTTTCCCAGGTTCTCAGTGAGCCCCTCTGAGTCAGAGCCACTTTTCAGCCTTTTATGAGCCTGCCCCAAAGGCCGTGACCCCACTTTCTCCTTTGGTGCTGAGCCGGGACCCTGACGAGGGTCTAGCTCCTCCCCAGGGCCCGAGTAACGGCCCCGGCCTCGGCCTCGGCGCAGGAACGGGACCTTGGAGCCCGCGGCCAAGTGGACGGTGGTGCTGGGCGTGCACTCCCAGGACGGGCCCCTGGAAGGCGCGCACATCCGAGCCGTGGCCGCCATCCTGGTGCCTGAAAACTACAGCAGCGTGGACCGCGGCGACGACGTGGCCCTGCTGCGCCTGAGCGCGCCCGCCG
>NW_022104581.1:0-1146 GCF_000313985.2 Echinops telfairi
AGGTTTATAGCCTCAAAAACCTATAGGGTTAGAATCAACTCTAATGTAATATATGCATATTAAATTAGGCTGATGTAATCATTCTTTACTCTTTCTAACCTGATATTTCTCAATGTTCTTCCAAAATAAAATTTATGTTTAAGGTGACTGACACATACTTTAAAAACAGAATTAAAAAGGCTAAAAAGAAGAGAGCTATGACGTCTGAAGCCATATGCACTTATCTGTATTCACTTTGGTGATAATCACTTCGGTTTGTGTTTTCTATGTGCAAACTATGCATTTTGTTAAGTAAGGATGGAATTGAGTTTATATTATCACTAATATATGGGGAATTGTGGGAAATGTATTTAGTGTATTGACACTTGCTGGTCTACCTTTTGTTAATATTTGATTATATTTCAATTGCCAACATTCATTTTCCTTGCTCTATAAATTTGGCACCTACTGCCCACTTACCTGCCATGGTACCAAGAGGTCTTAACTTAAAAGTAATTGTTTGTCCATTTAAAGATAAAATAGCTCCTTGTCTAATACAATGGCAACACTTAAATTAATGACATATGAAGGCAAATCGACATGTATCTTAGTAAAATGATACTTGAGTGTGCCACAGAGAAAGATCCGCTGTTTTGAAAGATACAACTGTGTGGAAAATATCTGCCTGCATTCCTAAGACCCAGCACAGTGACTAATAATTAGTGCATGTCCATTAAATATGGGTGATTAAATTTGTTGGAGAAGTACTTAAATGACTGTATTTTATCAACTACCAAGAAATGTCTATGGGGTACAAAATTCACCGCTGAAGTCCTTGTGGAGTGTGCTTGGCTGATATTCAAAGGTGGAAAGTTTGAGTCCATAGAAACACCTCCGAAGAAGGACCTGGTCATCTAGTTTTGCAAAGTCAGTTGTTGAGACTCAGTGGAGAACAATTGTATGGTGGCACACCTAGGACGCCATGAGTTAGAGTTGACTGTATGGCAACTTTGAATTTGGGGGCCAGAATTAAACCGATTGGGCCTTACTGTAGAAGGGTATGAAATGATTGTTACATAGAGATGGAAGTTCTCCATGATTTGGAATTAACCTTATTGCCTGTGGAGAGAGGTGAAGCGTTGGTGGAGAGGGAGGGATTCAGATGCT
>NW_022104581.1:2845-4305 GCF_000313985.2 Echinops telfairi
AGGCACCCCTGGTCAGAAGAGTTGGAAGTGGTGGCCAATCACCATCCATTTCTTCTGGTCGCAGGCTAGAAGAGACATGCCTCCTGTACTGGCTCTGAGTTTTACTTTTAAAAACTCCTTTTATAATTTCCACACTAATTTTATGGACACAAATGATGAAAATATTCATATTTCACATATTTATGTACATACATGAATAAGAAAGGTCATGAAAGAATTGATGCATAGAACTGTGATATTGGCAGAGAATGTTGAAAGTAACATAGACTGTCAGAAAAACAAACAGATCTGTTTTGGAAGAAGTACAACCAGAATGCTTCTTGGAAGTCAGGATGTTGAGACTTTGTTTCATGTACTTCGAGCATGCTATCAGGAGAAACTAGCCCTTGGAAAAAGACAGCATGCTTTGTAAACAGGAGGCCAGTGGAAAGGAGGAAGACCTTCGACTAGATGAAATGACACAGAGGCTGTAACAGTGGATTCAAACATACCATCTCTTTTGAGGATGGCACAGAACCAAGTCTGATTTTGTTCTGCTATATAGATGATCACTATGAGGCAGAATAAACTCGATGGCACCTACAAACAGTATAGCATATTTTAAAGGGTTGAATTACATTTGTGAAATGGGCAGGGAAGCAGTATCTTGTTCAGTGTTTGACACTGTGACTAAATTAATAATAACTGCACCAGTTGTTTAGTTTTAAGATCTCTGTGTAGTAGGGAGTACTGATAATACTTTATCTGTAATTATATCATTTGACTCTTCTTTTTCATTTTTAGAGGGCACTATTGAGTTAGTTAGTAGTAGGAGTAGTACGACTAGTAGTAGAATTACATTTTGTCTCTGTAGAGAAAATATTGAAATAAATCCTGCAGTTATGGCTGCTTACTGATGATGCTTCAAGTGTAAGCTCATATTGAAAATCTGAGCTGTGCAGCATCTTAAGTTGCTCCGATAAAGGTCAATGGTTTGGGACTTACATATTACATGATTCTTAAATCTTATTTAAATAAAAATGCTCACTATGTTATTTAGTTTTACTTTTGAATTTAGATCAGGCATGGGGAAGCTTTGTTCTGGAAAGGACCATTTGGGTATTTATAACATCAAGGGTGGACCCTGCAAAATGACCAACTTAAGGGTTAGCCTGCCAGGTTTGGTCAGACATTCAACTGCGTTGCCCTTGGTGTGATAGCGGGTACTGCTTCTCTTTGGTGGGGTTTATGATGTTAGCTGGTGTAATGGTTTCTTGTGTTTATAAAGGCCATGGGAAGGATTTATTCAACCCAGATCTAAATTAGAAAGTAAAATAAAGTGACGGTGAAAAACTTTGATTTAAGAATATTTAACTAAAATAAGCATTACATAGAGATGGAAGTTCTCCATGATTTGGAATTAACCTTATTGCCTGTGGAGAGAGGTGAAGCGTTGGTGGAGAGGGAGGGATTCAGATGCT
>NW_022104581.1:5795-7082 GCF_000313985.2 Echinops telfairi
TGCTCTATGGGAGAAAGATGAGGCATTCTACATCTTTAAAGGTTTACCATCTCAGAAACTACAGGGGCAGTTTTACTCTCTTAACATCTGAATGGACTAGATGCAATGTGTGGTTTTATGGAAACTGTGGCTTGGAGTAATTTGTTTGCCCAGTGTCACCCACTGGTAATCAGCCAAGCTGAGAATTAAAATAGTCTACCTGACTTGGCTAATATAGTTATACTTATTTAAATATACATTAATATTTGTGTATATGATCAAAAATGTAAAGATTTGATAAAGTATATAAAGATTATATTCATCCCACAGTTTACCATGACACAAATTTAGAATTTTTATTTCCCAGGTAAAACAATTATAGTGCAGATTAAGGGGGGAAAAATTCAGACTTGTTTTAAATGCACTTCTGCTTATGGGAAATTTTAGATAGCCAGCTTTGTACCATACATCACTCAAAAATGATTGCTGTTATCCCATCCTTGCAATTTCTAGAGCATCAGAATAAAAAGACAAATATTTTAGAGTGTACTTGTCATTCCTTTTAGCAGAGAGTGTTTATTTAAAAATAACTATTGAATCCACCTAGCATAGTGCTTAAACACCCAGCTGCTAGCCCACAGGTAAGCCCAGGAGCCACTCCATGGGAGGAAGATGGCAGTCTGCTTCTGTAAGCATGTCTTGGAAACATGATGTGCACTTTCTTTGATGCCCTTTAGCGTTGCTCTGAATTGGAATTCCCTAGACAGCAATGGCTGTGGTTGGTTTGGGGTCATTCTGGTGGACAGTTTCATTTAAATAAATACACAAAGATAATTTTTAAAGCACCTGCTTTTCTAAGGTGTTGCCTTTCCATCAATTGTAGTGTCTCCATGAAATCTTTTACAAATACTATTCTGGACTAAAATGATGTATGGGCGATTTTAGAATATAAATTGGAAGAATGCAATTAGTAGAGTTGTTCAAGAGTTTTAAATATAATGAGTAGGTATATGTCAGTTAGTAAGTTGTAAAGTTTATTCGCCATTCTGTGTGCTCATCATTGAACAAAAAAGCCATTAACACCACAAGCTCCAAAAGTAAAATGTATATGTACTTTTTTATGTTTTTGTTGATTTACAGGCAAAGAACCTTCAGGACTCATGTTGTAAATCTGCATTTTGGTCTCTTTTGCCAAATGTGTATTTGCGTTAATAGCCTGAAGAGCTCTCCAAGTGTTCTCTGATCCATTGTATAACCCAGTTCTGTTTCAAGCGCTGCTGAGCCTGCTCTTGTTCTTTGTCGACACTG
>NW_022104582.1:0-1385 GCF_000313985.2 Echinops telfairi
TCCACTATTAGTCCATATGTCCGATACCAATCTATAAAGTCCTCTTTAGACTCACGAACACATGCAATAATGCTGAATGCAGGAAGATCGCAGGCCAGTGAGTGGGAAGTCCTGTGGATCCAGTGGCGTTGTAAGCATCTCAGTGCTGGCAGGGGTTCTCCAGCCCCAGACGTCTATGGCTTCTCCAGCTATCAGGGCATAGTACCATGTGTCTTTTCAGTAGAGTGCCTCTCAGGGAGTGAGTCTTGAGTCTTGTCAGTAGAGAGTCTCTAAGGGAGTGAGCAAAGAGAGAAAAGTCTGTCTCTGGCATCCAAGGAGGAAATCCAGGAATTCCCAGAATTCTCAGGAGGCCATCCCCACACAAAAGCCTCATTGGCTATGACCTGGTTGACAGCATCCCTTTACCCTTAATCCTCTCAAGTCCCAAATTGACACCAGATTGTATACTTACCACACTGCCCAAATGTACTTTCATCCAAAGACCCAAAGTATAGTTAACAGTATATTGCTTTGAAACACAAAGCAAAACCGATACAGACCAGTGGTGCCTTAGGTAAAAATCAGTTGTGATCACAGGTGGTGTAAAAAACTAGCTCACTCATTTGTCCACCTGTCTCTCTTTCTCCTCCCTGGCCCTCTGTCACTTCTTCTCCCTCAACTTCTCCCACTCTCTCACCCTCTCCCTTTTTTGCTTTACAAGAACATCTATTTATTGCTAATGGCTAGAATCCTCTGTCTTATCACTAAACAGTACCGTGGAAGTTAGGGATTGTGTAGCATACATATATTTTGGAAATGTAAACAAATCTCTGATAAAGATTTTCTAGTATCCAACCTTGACTGAAACATTTATTAAGTGCCAGGCACTATCTAGGCTTTCAAACAGCCTTGTCATAAAGGTTCTATTATTGACTTTATAGTTGAGGAAGCTGGAAGAGAAGAGAGTTGGGAATTTCTCTAAGGACACTCAGCCAGCAAGGGGTGGTAAGAATTTGAACCTCGTTTGACCACAAGATTCATTTTTTCATTGCTTTACTGTTCAGTCATATAAAGATTGAGTCTGATACTAAGATTCCACCAAATCATTATCTCATTAAACTACTGGCATCCAGTATATTCCAAATCCATAGTGACTCTTTATAGGGCTTTGGGGGCTAAGTCTTTCCAGGAGCCTCATCTTTCTCCCCAGGAGTAGCTGTTGGATTTGAACCTGCCACTTTGCATTCAGCAGCCCTAAATTTTATTTCCTCCTCATGAGAAGCAAGTTAGGTGGCAATATGGAGCATAATATGGGCAACTGCTCATTTGTCAATAATCTCATTATGCAGTGCAATTTTGAAAACGTCTCAGGCAGCAACTCACATGGCCCAGGACCCATGGGAGCT
>NW_022104582.1:2622-4233 GCF_000313985.2 Echinops telfairi
GTTGAGATGAGTTTAGAAAATCAAAGAGATAATCCTGACTTGAGCAGTTAAAACTTGTTCAGCTAATTCCCCCTCTGATGCACTCTACATCTTTTATACTATACTTAGGTAATTACATGTGTCCTCTCTTTTGAACCCCCAAATCAGCATGAGGTTTCTTAAAACCACACTCACAGCCATTGAGCCAATATTTACTCCTAGTGACCCTGTAAGACAGAGCAGAAAATTGCCCCCATGGGTTTCTAAGACTCTTAACGCTTTACCAAAGCAGAAACCTGGCATTTCTTCTGCTGAGTAGCTGGTGGTTTTGAACTGAACGTCTTGTGGCTACCAGCCCAACACTTAACCACTATGCCACCAGGGGTACTTTAGGCACCTTGGTTACCAAAATTTGGGAACAAGGAATTAGGACTTTTATATGTCTAACCAGAAATTGCTTGAGCAATGCAGTGATGTTCGTAGTTATATCACTGCTTTAGAATGATGAAATATCACTTCTCTGTCACCTATGTCCACATTTTCCGAATCTGTTCCCTAACATCCTATCTTTTTATTATTACTACTTCCATTTGTTTTTTCAAAGAACTGTGCATTTCTCTCTTCCTGTCTTTTCCTGATAAGCTTTCTGCTAAATGAAATACAATGAGGCTATTGGTGCAAATTACCAAGTAGATAATATTGCCTGACAGTGAGGTCAGTAGTGTTGTTAGCAGTGAAAAGCAGTTAAATTTAAACAAAAGATTGTTCAAATTAGAGATCCTGCAAGTTATTGACTGGGCACAAAGGGTAAATTTATAAATATGCTAATATGCCTTGCTATCACAATATGACCTTGCTGCTAAAATGTTGGGGAAAATATTTAAATTATATCTACATATAGTAGGCATAATACTTTCCACATTCTTATCTGATATTCGGTTCTTTTTCTGACAGCCAAGATTTAGAGGCAAAATTTTTTACAAGTATGAATAATTTGAATTCACTTTTATTAAAGATTACCTTCATTCTTTATTTGGGATCCTTAAAGAAAGCCAATGAAGTAAATTCATAATTGAAATCACACTGGGGTCAGTATCAATTTTTTTCTATTTTTCATTTGTTTTTGACTATAGAGTGTATATCCAACATAACAAAGAAAAAAATCTAATTTTATATGTTACTCAGAGGAGGCAGGAAGGCATTTTATAGTGGTGTTGACTATACACATCTAGAACAGAATTCATGCTGATAATCATCTATTGCATAAATCTAACATCTCTTGTCCAAAAACAGTTATTGTTTTAATGTGAAAAAGGCAGGTATTTAAGTTCTATATGTAAAAGGAGCACTATCTCAAATTCAGCCTTTGTAGCACTTCCCTCTTGTTCTTAAGTAAAATTCTCTAGAGGCTGATATCACTGTAGTACATTATTCTCTTCAGTTATGTCTTAGCTGATCACCATGAAATAAAAAAATGTTTCATGAATCATGTAGTTTATATTAGACACAATACATGGATTCAGTCACATCTTTCTCAACAAGAACTATATCTTCCCAGACAATCAATAAATATTTTTGAAAGACCAATGTAGACTAGGTATAGTTGAATATAGCGGCATACACACACATACA
>NW_022104582.1:5100-7081 GCF_000313985.2 Echinops telfairi
GACTGGTATTGAGCTTTATAAATCAGAATATCATAGGATTTACTATGCCAGGAATAACATAATCTAAAGATGTTGCCTTCATTGTCAAAAACAACATTGCAAAATCAATCTTAAGGTACAATGCTGTCTGTAATAGGATTATATCTATCTGCCTTAAAGAAATCTAATCAATACAATTATTATTCAAATTTATGTACCCACCACAAAGCTAATGATGAAGCATTTTATCTTTGATCAAACATACCCTCAAGTTGCATTGATAATTACTGGGGATTGGAATGCAAAAGATGGAGACAAAGAGGAAGGAACTGTACTTGGAAAATATGGACTTGTGATAGAAATGAAGCTGATCACATGATAGAATTTTGCAAAATCTACCACTTGTTCATAGGAAATCACTTTTTTCAACAATACAAAAGGAGACTATCCATACAGACTTCTCCAGATGGAATACACAGAGATCCACTCAGCTACAATGTGAGAAGAGACAATGAACAAACTCATTATCAGCAACTAAAACCAGACCGAGGAATAGACTATCAATTGTTCATATGTAAGTTCATGATCAAATTGAAGAAAATTAAAACAAGTCCATTAGAGTCAAAACACGACTTTGAGGTTATCCCACTGAATTTAAGAACATATATGACACACTGAACGCTAATGAAAGGAGACCCGGTGTGCTGTGGGAGGACATCAAGAATGTCATACATGAAGGAAGCAAAAGGTCATTAAAAAGACAGGAAAGAAATAAAAGAGCAAAGGGGATGTTAGTAAAGACTCTGAAATTTGCTCTTCCAGAATAGCTTGAACAAATGGAAGGAATGCTGAAATCAAAGAGTTGAATGGAAAATTTCCTAGGACAGCTCAAGATGACAAAGTCAAATTTTATTATGAAATGGGCAAAAGCCAAGACCTAGAGAAAAAAAAGAAATAAATAAATAAAAAGGAAGAACATGCTCAGCATATCTTAAAGTGAAAGAACTGAAAAATTCAAGCCTCAAGTTGCAATCCTGAAGATTCTATGGGGAAAAAATTGAATGAGGCAGGAAGCATCGAAAGCAGATGGAAAGAATACAAAGTCACTGCACCATGAACAAGTCCACATTCCACCATTTCAGGGGGGAGCATATGAGCAAGTCCAATGGTGCTGAAGGAAGACGTTCAAACTGCACTGAAATCATTAGCCAAAACAAGGCTCCAAGAATTGATGTAATAGCAATTAAAATGTTTCGACAAGCTGACAAAGCCCTGGCACACTTCTGTCTGCCAGGACATTTGGAATACTTGGCCTACTGACTGGAAGAGATCCATATTCGTACCCATTCCAAAGAAAGGTGACCCAATTAAATGCTCAAATTACAGGACAATATATTTTATACCACATGGAAGTAAAATTTTGCTGAAGATCACTCAAGAACTTTTGCAGCAGTATGTTGACAGGGAACTGCCAGAGTTTCAGGCTAGATTTAAAAGAGGATGTGGAACATGGTGTGGTACTTATGTAATCTGATGTCAATTTGAGAGGAGTAAGAGTGAAGGGATGGAGTCTAGTCTGTCAGTCGGCTCATAGCCAATGAGGCTTCTGTGTGGGCATGGCCTTCTGAGAATTCTGGGAAATCCGATACTTCCTCCTTGGAGGCAGAGCCACTTCTCTCTCTCTCTCTCTTTCTCTCTCAGCTCACTCCCTGGGAGACATTGCAGCTGACAAAACACATGGAACTATGCTAATATCCTGTGCTGAAGAAGCCACATGGACCTACCCTGATGCAACCAGACCTCTGAATCCAGAGAAACCACGTAGAGACCCCTACCTGCACTGAGATGCTCACAACATCACTGGATCCAAAAGCTTTCTACCCACTGGCCTGTGATCATCCTGCATTCGGCATCATTGCATGTGTTTCATGAGTCTGAAGAGGACTTTATAGATTGGTATCGGACATATGGGCTAATAATCAGACTTATGGGCTTGCACTAG
>NW_022104583.1:0-1063 GCF_000313985.2 Echinops telfairi
TGACAGTTTGTAAGCCAACTACTTTATGCCTTTATTCCCCCATTTTGGGTATCCAATTTCTATATTGCCCACTTACATCAACCCAGTGCTCTGAGAGACAATCATATTCTTTGACATGAAGAATCTTCATTCCAGTTGGAACCTTGTGAAATCTGCATCCATAAGCAAAGTCAAATCAGGATAGGCCATCCACAAAGTCAACAGCAATATGCAGCAGTTCACAGACCCAAAAATCTCTTCATCTGGTCTGGTTCTGGTCAACTCAATGTGGACTGCCTCTCTTAGTCCCACCAGGGTGTCCATTGGTCATCTTCCCTTTAGACCATGAGACATTCAAATGGAAATCTCTACCCCTGAGCTCAGAATATGCATTAACAACATTCATGTTCACCATTTCAAACAGGAATAATCAAAGACTACAACCAAACATAATAATCAAAACTGTAACTTTCCGTATTCCTTCCAGCAAACAACTCAGTAAACTGCATGGATATATCTGACTTCTGGCTAGCCAGAGAAGGAACACTGCCATGAGGCAGAAATCAAACAAACATCTACTCTCCCTCTTTATGATTTGTTTCTCCATTACCTCATTCCCAAGGTACCATAATGTGTTAGTCTGGGTAGATTAGAGAAACAAATCCATGGACATACATATGTGTATAACAAAGGGATTTATATACAAGAGCAATTGAACATTGAGCAGACATCCCAACCCAATCTAGTCCAAGGCCATAAGTCTGATATTAGCCCATGGTGTCTGATACCAATCTATAAAGTCCTCTTCAGATTCACGAAATACATGCAATGAAGTCAAATGCAGGATGACAACAAGCCAGTGGGTAGAAAGTATTTGGGTCCAGTGGCGTTGTAAGCATCTCAGCTGGCAGGGTCTCTCTGTGGCTTCTTTAGCTTCCGAGGTCTGGTTGCATCCATGTTGGCTTGCCTTCTGCAATGTCTTCCAGGGAGTAGCAGAGAGAGAGCAGTGTCTTCCACCTCTAAGGAGGAAGTAAATTCCCAATATTCTCAGAAGACCATGCCCACACTGAAGTCTCATTGGCTA
>NW_022104583.1:3102-4056 GCF_000313985.2 Echinops telfairi
GGAAAGCTGAATGACTTGCTGTTGAGTCACTGGTGATAGGTGTACATTTCAGAGGATTTGAGGTATTATCATACCGGCCTTTACCCAAACAGTGCTTAGAATCATATATGGCTCTAAGAAAAAAATATATTGCGTTTGACTACATTTTTAAAAAGCGATTGTGAACATAAAGTATAAAAGTACAATGCAAAATTATTTGTTGTTGAGCTAATATGTAATTTATTTTAAGGTTCATGAAATCTCTGTTTTCCAATAGTTTAAATCATGTAACTGTAATATAAAATATGTGTGGGATTATATTTCTTAAAATTCTGATTATATATTAAGAATGTATGGCAAGCTGTTAATTTTTTGTTGATTATGAATCTTTTCTCTAGCTCTTATTATTTGTTTAAAATACCAGAAAAGCCCAAATGTTCTTTCTGTTTCTTTGTTTATCATTAAGATAATATACACTGAATTAGTATCTAGATCAGTGCTTCTCTACCTTCCTAATGTCATGACCCTTTAATACAGTTCCTCATGTTGTGGTGATCCCCCAACCATAAAATTATTTTTGTTGTTACTTCATAACTTTAATTTTGCTACTGTTATGAATCGGGAGAACCTTTGAAAGGCTCATTCAACACCCAAAGGCATTGCGAGCCACAGGATGAGAACTGCTGATCTAGATGGTTAGTGATTCTGTCATTTACCTTTCTGTATAAAGATCTACTTGATAGGTTCTGTCCCTGGGTTATCTCCTATTGTCCATATAATCTACATTGGATTAAGAAGTGTCATCAATAATTTCAAATACTCTGCTCTTTTTTAATGAACGTACTCTAATATTATTTTCATAGTTTGAGTACTACATTGAGTAATAAAGTAGAGATGCAAGTACTATTGTCTTTCCCAACTGATGTCTTCACTCTAACATATAAACAGAGGCTTCACAGTAGAAAGATCTGATCC
>NW_022104583.1:5516-7027 GCF_000313985.2 Echinops telfairi
CCGCCGATATACTTAAGCTAAAATGTAACACCTTGTCATCTGGTCTCCCATTTGACCCACTGTATATTTGTTTCAGCTTTTAATATTTTCTGATTTTTTATTGAGGTTTGTCTCTGTTTTATTTTTCATTATTGTTGGCCTTGTTTGGTATTCTGTGGTATATTTTCCTTTATATGAAATCCAGAATAGGTGAATCTATATAGATAGTAATTGGATTAATAGTTTCCTGAGGGCATGGCAGAGGAGTTGCATGGGAAAATAGGAGCTAACAACAATGACTACAAGAAAGACGAAAATGTCCTAAATTGATTGTGGCAATGATTGCACAAACTATTTAACATCATTCAATGATTGAAATAAATAACATGTGAATTGTATTTCAATAAAACTCTTAAAAGTGGTAATGGGAATTTTCCACAAATGTTTCAAATCTCTCTCATAAATAATAAATGTGAATATACAAACATTACATACTATATATTTATTATAGATGCATATTTATGTATTTGTTGGTCTCTTTGTACTGTGTTCTGTATTAAATATCTATCATTTATTATCATATTTAAATTTTAAGTTACATGATGAGGAATTACTGCATACTGCATATTCCAGTAAGGTTATACCTTCTCCAGTCTCTGTAGTGACAAATATTACTATAAGAAGTATACACAAAATGTATACATGTTATGAAAATTTGTGTACATTTCTTTCCATTTATTTGCTTTAAGTCAGATATTTTCTTGCTCACCTGAGGAGGTATGAATATCAATGCAAGCCTTTAACATAACAGAAAAGAACCCTGGATTGCAAACGAGGTGTTTCTGGTCATTGGCTTTCTCTTCACTAGCAAGAAAACATTTGGTAAGCAATTTGAGGTTTAGTCAATTAACACTACCCTGGAGCCATAATTCCTTTTGTCATGGATTGCATAGTCAACAAAGGACATCTTTCTTTGCCTCCACGTCTTAGTTTTCCTGCCTGTCCCTGGGGTTTTTTTGGGTGCCTATTCCCGTGAAATCCTGTGATGTGCTGTTCCTCATTATGTTCTTCTATGAAATTATATTAATTTTGTATTAATTCTAGTTTTAAATATGAGAAGAATTAAGACCCATAAATTTCAAGATAAGAGAGAAAAGGTAAGAAACATTTGAAAAATAGTTCGTTATTACGGGACTTGCCAGGGAAGCTGCAGATGGAACCATGGTGGCTAGTAGGTCACGTGTTGAAGTGCCAATGCTAAGGTCAGTGGCTCAAGCCCCACCATCACTTCACAGCCTTTAAAATATTTAGATGTTTGGAGACCCAAATGGGATGGGGCAGTTCGTCTCTGTCTTATAGTGTCATTATGAATATGAATCATTTTTATGACAGTGTTTTTTTGGTTTTATTTTTCATTTTGGTATGGGCGGCTGTGTGATACATACAGGGATGACAGGTGGTTGGATACTGCAAAGCCAGAGCACAGTGTGGCAAGACTCTAAGAAAATCAAAACAAACAAATAAAACCCTGA
>NW_022104584.1:0-828 GCF_000313985.2 Echinops telfairi
TATAAATTATTATTTTGTTATATCTTGCCCTGTCCGACGTCTCCCTTCACCCACTTTTCTGTTGTCCGTCCCCCAGGGAGGAGGTCACATGTAGAACCTTGTAATCGGTTCCTCCTTTCCAACCCACTCTCCCTCTACCCTCCCAGTATCGCCACTCACAAGCGAGAGTGAGGAAATCAGACAAGACATTGTATTGGACAAATCTGCTTCAGAATTCACTTTTTTAGTGTTGAAGAGCAAAGAGGTCACTTTTAAGATGAAGGTCTGGTGACCCAAGCCATGCTATTTGCAATTGACTCATATGTGGCAATGAATAAGGAAGACCAGTGAAGGATCAGCACCTTTGAATTATGGTGCTGGGGACATACTTAATATCTCACGGGCTGCCTGAACACCGAACAAATCTCTCTCGGGAGAATTACAGCCAGAATGCTCCTTCGATGAGAGGATGGTGAGACTTTGTCACATGTACTTTGAGCACATTACTAGGAGAGACCAGTCCCTGGAAAAACCCCAAACAGGCATGGTTGGTAAAGCTGAGGATCAATGAAAGAGAGGAAGACCCTCATAGTTCTTATAGCAACTGACTCAAGCTTGAGAATGAGCGTGGCGGAAGGCCCAGCAGTGTTGTCTTCTGTTGTACATTGACCACACCTAACAACAGCACACACCTGCAGCAGGTAGAGTAGGCCAAACATTCCTATTGAGATTGGGGTCATTTTAATGTTTTAAAGGCAAGAGAGAGAAGCCTTGGGGGAGTAGGGAATGAGAATCCAAATATAGTTATGCATGAAATAAGCACTGACCAACTATGAAAAGCTTTAAATA
>NW_022104584.1:2890-3831 GCF_000313985.2 Echinops telfairi
TAAAGGCACACTTAGATTTACCATTAATATAGTTGTGGTTCATAGTAAGCTCAAATGAAGTGTGTGCTGGTGATGTTTCTGTGCTACCTTTATCATCAGTACATCTGCAGAAAGTCAATATTACTCTTTCTTCTTAGCGAAACACAGTTCTCCGCTCTTCCTTTTCCTTTATCTCCCAAGATGTAGGAACCACTTTCAGGAATGAAGTTAGAGAATTAAAAGGACCATTCCTTTAAAACCAGATGATTCCGAACGGTCACTCGGTGCCAGCGAGTGGATTTCAACCATTGGACAGGGTAGAACTGCCCCAGTGGGTTTCTAAGTTTGTAAATCTTTACAGGAGTGGAAAGCCTCATCTTTCCTCCGTGGAGCAGCAGCTGGTGGTTTCAAACTTTGGTCTTTGAGGTTAGCACTCAATGCACAACCATTATGCCACCAGACGATTCTGAATGACAGTCTATTTAAATTAAGATGATGTAAGAATAGATTTCTCCACACTCAGTAGGAAAATAGACTTGCACATTTGATCTGCTTTCTCCCAATAATTGTTTAGTAAAATTCGTTTCTTTGTGAGCACTTTTTTGACAATGAAAAGAGACATTCATCTATGTTATTTATTTGGAAAGCAAATCTGGATTTTAGTATTTACGTTTCCTGCTGCATTTCTGTGACTAACTTGTTAAGACTACAACTGGGTGATTTTTGTTAAAAACTATCTTCCAAAATCTTTGTGATATTCATTGGGGGCTCTCTCAGTTTCCCAGGTCTGCTGAACCCACAGAGCCCCACCAATGGGCTGACTTAGAAAAACAGATATTTCATGGTTTGCTGTACTGGAGACTAGGAATCTGAAGTCAGGGTATGGATCTTGTTGTTTTGAAAAAATGCCAACCCCCTCCCCCCCAACCCAATCTGTTTTTAATACTCCCAGTTCAAAACCC
>NW_022104584.1:6171-7074 GCF_000313985.2 Echinops telfairi
ACTGTTGTGATGGACTGGAAAATAAATTTACTCCCTAAGCAAACTGTTTACAATGCATTTGGAAGGGTTTTATCTCGCTTAGCACTGGCAAAGCCAAGCATACACGGCAGCAGCGGATAATCAGAAAACCCGGTGTGAGGACTGCATAGCCAGTCAGGTCACAGTGCTCTTTGGAATAGACCTTAGGTCTGGGGTAGCTAAAACGTGCCACTGTTTACCCCACAATGCACCTAGCTCTGCTCACACCATCACCATGGACGTCGTTGAGAAATTCATTGATACACTTTTTATGTGTTGACCAGGGAGCTCTGGTGTCAAAAGTGGGCTATAGGTTGGGCTGCTAACCATGAAGTAAGCAGTTCGAAACCACCAGCTACTGCATAGGAGGAAGATGAGGCTTCCTAGTCTTGTAAAAAGTGACCGTCTCAGGAACCCACAGAGGAAGGTTCTCTTCTGTCCAATAGGGTCACTATGACTCAGCGGTTTATGGAGAGAAAATGCTTGGACGTGATCATGTAGCTAGGCACCCTTATCCCCACCTCCGCCCCTGACAACAAATAAGCAGACTAACGAACCCAGTGTCATCAAGTTGATTCTAAATCAGAGTGATCTTCTAAACCCCAAATAACAATAACAAATAAAATAAAAATAAAACAAAACAGGCTCACAGCCCTTGAGTCAGTGTGGACACATAGCAAGCCAGGTAGAACTGACCTTCTGGGTTTCCAGAACTGTAGCTCCTTACAGGAGCAGAAAGCCTCCTTTGTCTCCCATAGTGACCCTATAGGACAGCGTCAACACGTTCCGTGGGGTTTGTGAGCCTGCAAATCATTGACGGCAGCAGGATCACCTCATCTTTCTCAGTGGAGTGACTGGCGGGTTTGAACTGCCAACGCCTTGGTT
>NW_022104585.1:0-1028 GCF_000313985.2 Echinops telfairi
CAATGAACTGTTCTGATATCCAAATTCTTTGCTATATAATATATAATTTTTAATGGTCCACATCTTAATATCTTTGCATAGTATATAAAACACAGGTATACATACTTCTGATAGTCTCTGATTTATGCCATCTGATATTAGCAATAACATCTATGGGAATGTTGCTAAGGAATACGGAATATTCCATGGGATATCATAAAAACAAAAATAATAAGTATTTTAAGAAGTGCAAAACACAGATAGTAAGACATTGCTAACTTTGAACCATCAGGAAAGACCAAGTACGAGGAAATAGCACCATATTTGGTAAAGTGGACGATCAATAATGTGAGACTGATTCATAAATAGTGTCAACTATGGGCTCAAAAAAAGGGTTTATTACCTTAATTTCACCTCCCTAGTGAAATCCAATCAATGGAATAAAGGGAATGATTCATTCTATATAAAATATGGAATATTTTTATTTAGACTTTACTCTAGATGCATAAATGACATTTTTAAATACAAGTCTCAAATTTTATCTTATTTAGAAATTAATTGTTTCCACTAAATAAATTATTTACTTCCATTTCAGAATTAAAATTTTAAGAAAAATCAGGGAATTATTAAAGTGCCATTTGATATTGGAATTATTAAGGAGCTTGTGCAGATCTGGCCTGATTTACATGTGGTTACAATAAGTCACAATAAGCTAACTTGAGTATAACTAACAACAATAAATGACCATGATACCCTGCTAAATGTATGAATTTTCATGCAAATGCAAGTCAATAATAACATTTTATGTGTAGAGATCTTAAACATCATTTTACATACTTGGCATGATCAATGCATTAAACCATCTTTTATTTTCTAAAATTTGAAGTCATTTTTGTTGTTCAAAACCATTTTATTGGGAGTTAATACAAATGTCATTCAATAGTTCAATCATATTAAGCAGTATAATATAATTGCTACCACAATCCATTTCAAAACATTCTTTTCCTTCCTGAAATCCTTGACATCAGCTCTCTTTTACCCCCACCCCA
>NW_022104585.1:2915-4089 GCF_000313985.2 Echinops telfairi
CTTGGTGAGAAAAAATGAAGCTGGAGATAGTATGTTAAAATTTTGTAAAACCAATGATTTCTTCATAATAAATACATATTTTCAACAACACACAATAAAATACAGGAAATAGAAAGATCACAGTAGATGTCAGAAAAAAATCTGAAACTTACTTTTAATCATAGAGTAGCTACGTTCAGTGAAAGAAGTGATGAAGTGAAAGTGCTGAACAGAACATTTCAAAGGGAAGTTCAAGAAGACGGAATAAAATACTGTAATTAAATGTGCAAAGACCTAGAGATAGAAAACCAAAGAGGTGTAACACACTCAGCATTAATTAAACTGACAGAACGTGAGAAAAAATTCAAGCCTCTAGGGGCAAAAGTTAAATTTCTATAGACAAAATATTGAATGATGCAGGATGCACAAAAAGAAAATGAAAACACTACAAATGGTCACTGTACCCAAAAGAAGTGATCAGCATTCAATCAGTTAAGGAGATAGCTTAGGATCAAGAACCCATGGCACAGAAGGAAGACGTGCAAGCTCCACTGAAGGCATTGGCAAACAATAAGGCTCCGGGAATGGATCAATTGAAATGTTTCAGCAATCTGATGAATGACTGGAAACACTGGTGTATGACAAGACAGCAATCTGGCCAAGTGACTGAAAGAGATACATATTTAGAACACTTTAAAGAACAATGACTCTTCAAATTATAGGAAACTATCACTAATAGAACATGCAAGAGACATTTTGCCGAAGATCATCTAACAAGAGTAGCAGCAGTACATTGAAAGAGAGCAGCTGAAAGTTCAGGCCGAATACTGGGAGCAAGGGATATCACTGCTGATGTCCAATAGATCTTGGATAAAAAGAGTGAATACAATAAAGATGTTTACTTGTGTTTTGTTGAGTTGACAATGCACTGGACTCTGTGGATCATAACACATCGTGGATAGCTGTATACTGAGCTAATCACATGAAAAGCTGGATAACATGAAGAAGAATGCACCGTTAGGATTGGAGAAAGGCTTATTCACCACCTGAGTTATGCAGAAAACACATATTTGCTTGGTGGAAGTGAGGAGGACTTGAAACACTGCTGATGAAGATCAAGGATTGCAGGTTTCACTAAGGATTACAACTCACTGTGAAGAAGACCCAAACCCTCACAACTGGACCAATAGGTAAC
>NW_022104585.1:5915-7066 GCF_000313985.2 Echinops telfairi
TGTATTTTTGTCAATGGTATTTGTGTAATCACTACTAGTAATTATCTTCAGCATGTATTGTGTGTTTCTGTTGTTCTTTTTAATGACTCTCTATGGGCCATTATTCATTTATTTCTCTGGAATGGCATAGTCATCTTTTATCTTAGGCATGTACTTCAGGTGGGAGATTTATTTATTATAATAAAAACTTGCCTGCTTTTATTATCTTTAGAGACAAATTCATATTAGTAGAATATTGAAATTGCTTAAGCGATCTTTAAACAACGCTATTTTTTGCTCACTTATTTCATATCATTATCTCTTTTTGTTTTAATTTGGGAAAGTTCTTTGCAATTTAGCTTCCAAACTTTAGCCTATTTTGTTCAAAATTATGGTTATGATTCACAGCTTTTTTGGAATAAAAGTATCCTTCATAACTAAAGATATTTCATAATATCTCAAATATCTGAAGATATAAAACATTAATTTAAACTTTTCAATCCTTCTTAAATCATTATTATTCATAAGAAAAAGTGAAAGGCTTGATGTTACTTTTAGGTGAGGCATGCAAAACCATGAACTAATAGTGAAAAATTGGCCAAAAATCCTGACTAGAACATACTTTATAAAGAAGATGTATTTGGATCGCACTTGAATGCAAAGCGCTCCTACATGTGGCAGGTCCGTTTGGGGGAGCTTCTATTTCAACTGCATCCTCAGTACAATTGAATGGACATGCTTCTATGTAGAGAGATGGACTTTGCACCGATATGAAACTTTCCTCTAGTCCTTCACCGGCTGACTCCAGGAACGAATGCAGGACCGAATGATGCAGTGAACATCTCGTGCATACACATAGACACGACTGTGACTTTCAGTCTATTCTCATTTGCTATTCACAAAGCAAATACAAGGTAGGGATTTCTATATGAAATTAGATAAAAATGTAAACATGAACAATAAAACAATAATGAAAACTGATAAGTATTAAAATTTAAAACGATGCACGTGTTTTTCATGAACTTTAATTTAGTTGTGAGTGAGGAGGTCACATTTGCTCTCTAATTCCTGATGTCATCATTCCCAATATGGACAGAAGTCCCTTGTTTCCCATATTTGATCCACTGGGTCCCCAGTATCCTGTACCTTAAAACATGCAGGGCTTATTCTAA
>NW_022104586.1:0-1061 GCF_000313985.2 Echinops telfairi
CAACTGCCAGTCCCCAGCTCCAGAGATGTCTTAAAGGGACCTCAACTTATAGTGACACAGTCCACAGGCTAGGCATCCCACAGGTAGTGTAGCCTTTAAATTGAGGCACAGAACAAGCAAGGCAGTCGCACACTGGTCTGATGATCACAGAGCGAGAGACAAGAAAGGTGAGGCTCACCAAGCCATTTATTTCTCTGCCCTTCAGTTAATCCCACTTGTGTTTATCAGCCAGGCTGGCACAATAAACTATCTCACTCTTCTTCTTTGGTGGTTCTGGGAATTTTCTCTGTTCCTGCTTGGGGAGATTGACAGCTAAAACTGACCAATCCTCTCTATTAGTGTTTGACACACCCTATTTACATGGCCCCAGCCAATAATTTGGTGAGAGTTATAAAGGCATAGATGAAAAACCCAAGCTCACTGCATCCAGTTGATAGGAATTCATAGTGACCCTATAGGACAGGGTGAAACTGCACCTGCGGGTTTCTGAGGCTGGAATTCTTTACAGGAGTAGAAAGCCCTGTCTTTCTTCTGAGGAGCAACTAATGGTTTTGAACTACTGAAGATTAGCAGCCCAATGCATAATCACTATGACATCAGAATTCCTTAAAGACATGGATATATGAGCCATATTTCACTTCACCACAAGTACCTTGCCCTAAATCAGCAGTAGCAAAAGGAGAGAGCCAGATCCACCTGTACTTTAAGCTTAGCTTCAAGTCTATACTTTGTTTCTTGAGAGTTCTATTCTTCCTATTCTTCATTTCTCTCCCCTGTACCTGCCTTGAGAGGGAGAGTAGAGAAGACCAAGTGATGATAAGAGAGGCAGCAGCAGTGGAAGACAGAACACGACGAAGACAGAGAGGAGAGAGAGAAATACAACTGCATTATGTGGCAGTCACATAATCTCGTGTCAACTGGAGGGTATTAAGTGTGAAGGGGTGGAGTTTAGCCTGTCAATCAGTTTGCAGCTTGATTGGAGGGTGACCGAGATAAATGTCTCTATGAAGCTGGGCCCCGCCTCTCTCTCTGCCTTCACCTTCTTGTTGAGGAGTAATCTT
>NW_022104586.1:2809-3899 GCF_000313985.2 Echinops telfairi
AATTTTTGCCTTCCATGCAGGAGATCCAGATTTTATTCCCAGTCAAGGCATTGCATGCACACCCACCACCTGTCCAACAATGGAAATGTGCATGTTACTATCATGCGGAATCCATGTCTGTCTGTCCTACGTGTGTGTTGCTCCATATTGAATATTGAAAGTACCGTGGACTTCCAAAAGGACAAACAAGTCTTAGAAGAAGAGTGCTCCTCATTGGCAAGGATGGCAAGACTTTGCTTCACCAACTCTGAACATATCAGGAGACAGCAGGCTCTGAAGAAGGACATCATGCATGTTAAAGCAGCGGGGCAACTACAAAGAAGAGGACTCTCAAGGAGATGGAGTGACACAGTGGCTCCAGCAATGGGTTCAGGCCAAGGAACAGTTGTGAGGATGGCACAGGACTGAGCAGTGTTTCCGTCTGTTGTTCATCGGGTCACTCTGGGTCAGAACTAACATCATGCTGAATAGGTTTCAGCAGAGCTTCCAGATAAGTCAGGCTGGGACAAAAGACTTGGTGATCTATTTTCAAATGATTAGCCAAAGAAAACTCGAAGGCTCACAAAGCTATGGTCCCATTGTGCAAAGGGTTGCCCTGAGTCAGGGGTCAATCACATGGCACTCAACCACAAATATAACTCTGAATACAGGCCAGGTACTTCAAAATCTCATTTACATTTTATCTACCTATCCCTTTTATTTACAAATATTTCCTGCTGGGATGAGGTGAGATTCTTCATGATTCATACATTGTTTGGTATGCTTAGTAAGACTAGACAAGAATGTTCTCAAACTTGTTATTGTTATTAGTTGCTATCAAGTTGGTTCCACTTCATAGTGACACTATGTACAACTATGCACAATGAAGGAAACACTACTCCGCTTTGAGCTATCTTCATAATTGTTATTCTTCAATGAGATAGATACATTGATTTAACAGTGAGACCATTGAAGGCCTTCCTCTTTTCTGAAGACCCTCTACTTAACCAAAGACGATATCTCTTTCCAGAGATTGGTACCTTGTGATCACAGGTCCAAAGTATAGGAGATGGAGTCTCAACATCTTCGCTTCTAAGGAGCGTTCTGTCTG
>NW_022104586.1:5606-7065 GCF_000313985.2 Echinops telfairi
TCATTCGCAATTCAAAGTGAAGGAGTACAGTGAAAGGACACACCTGGATGCACATCTTTACTGACTTTAAAACACGATGTATCCCTTTGACCTGTTTGATCAACGAGTCTCTCTTGATCTTTGTACAGGTTTCTCAGAAACATAGCACAGTGTCCTAGAGTTTCCATTCTTCAAAATGTTATCCATAACTTGTCACTTACTACACAGTTGGATGTTTTTGCATAATCAAGAAATTACAGGTAAATATCTTTCTGGTATTCTCTGCTTTCAGCCAAGTTCCTTCTGATATCAGCAAGGATATATCTTGTTCCATGTCCTCTTCTGAATCTGACTTGAATTTTTGGCAGTTCCCTGTCAATGTTGTGACATTATGCAACTACCTATCAATTATCCACAGCAACATTTTATTGTGTATGGTGTTATGAGTGGTATTGTTCAATAATCTCTGCATTCTGTTGGATAACTCTAGACAGTTTTATTGAGATATAATAAGAGTATCATACAATTCAATAGTTCAACCATATTAAGAAGGGTTGTGCAGTCATGGCCACAATAAAATTTGAACATTTTCTTCCTTTTTGTACCCATTTCTGTTGACTTTCCACCCCCCACCCCCCCAATCTCTTTTTCCATGCTCCCAGTTACTGTCTTTTGGTCCACCCATCCTGACTTCTCTAGACAGAAAAAACATACAAAGCAAAGACAAAATACCAAAAAAAGAAAGAAAAGAAAAGAACCCAACAACAATGACCAAATAAAACAGAAAAATCTCAATAGAAAAAAAAGAAAAAATTTAAAAACAAGAATAAATTCAAAAGGGTCAACAGTGAGATCAAATGACAAGGTGTTGCCTACCAGCCTAACTACAGATACTAAAATCCACTTTCCAATGCTCTTTGTGTGATATGAAGGCTTGTCACATTCATAGACTGTTGTCAGTGGGGATTCACCAGAGACTCGATCCACAGGATCCTTGCAAATGGATTTGGGGCTTCCACTATCATCCATAGCATTCCGTAAAATGGGTGCATCACCCTCTTTTGCAATGAGCAAAGGTATGGATCTCTTCCCATTGGTTGTCCAGGTAGATGTCTTCCAAATTTCTTCGCATAGACAAGTGAGTACTTCCAGCATTGCATCTATTTATTGCAATATCGCAGCAATATATCATTCATCAATCCCTGGAGCCTCAGGGCAGCTTGGACTTCTTTCTTCATTTTCTTTGATGCTTGATCATATATTATTTCCTGGAATGGTTGAATGCTAATCAATTCTTTTTGGTTCAGTGACTTTTCATCTTCTTATGAGGCTTCTTGTGACATTCTGTTTTTACCCAATTGCAACTCCAGACTTGATTATTTTCTTTTTCTGTTTTAAGTAATGAGGTAGTTAATTGTGCCAACCTGGCTGATGAACACATGTGGGGTTAATTGAAGGGCAGAGGGATAAATGGCTAGGT
>NW_022104587.1:0-1005 GCF_000313985.2 Echinops telfairi
GTCATGAAATTCAATTCTACTAGGGAGTTATATGAAATTCATGCTGGAAACCTAAAAATTATTAATGTTTATGAAAGTTTTCAGTATATGTTCAAAATATTAAAGCATGTTGCATTTCTATAATATGGTAGTGTAAGTCTGTCATTGACTTTAATGGAAGTAATGTTAAGCAATTATTGTTAATATCTCAATTGTCAGGGAAAAAATCTATAATAATGAGCTATCTTTTATTATTCAATAGTCATATTCAACTAAATTGATTGTACAATGCTACCAATAAACTCTCAAACAGCAAGATTATATAAAACAACAGTAAGAACAAAAACCATTTAGTGAAAGATTTAAAGGGATATTATTTAAGTTTTCAAATATGTTCAGGTTTTAGGAGTAAAATAAGTGTTCTATTAAAAAATACAGGGAATACTGGTGGTAGAATGGGCTACCCACTGGGGTACTAAGCACAAAATCAGCAGCTCAAACCTACAGCTGTTTCAAGGGAGAAAGATGAGGTTTTCTGCTCCCTTAAAGACCAATAGCCCTAAAACAGAAAGGAGCACTTCTCTGACCAATAGGGTCACTATAGGATTGAAATAAAATCAATGGCAGTGATTTTTTGGCAAACAATATAGAGTATCAAATCACCATCTTAGTCATATTTAAGTATAATGAAACAAATATCAATGATCACAAATAATATTTACTTTTCTTACATTTCAATGAAGGATAAAAATATGTATTAGTTGCAACTTATAGAACTAGGAGAGATTAATTGTGGTGAATTATATGAATATATGAACTGAGCAAACATTTACTCAAAGTAGCTCAATCACATTTTCAGGTGAAGTAATTATTCCTAAATATATTTAAGTAATAAAACATTGTAATACATATTTAATGTGAAAACAAGCTTGTAGTTATAAAATTCAAAATGTAAAAATGGAAATAAAATTAAAAACATAAATACACTCCTTTTCAATAACATCCCCAAAGGAATGCGCTTTAAGT
>NW_022104587.1:2322-4136 GCF_000313985.2 Echinops telfairi
ATCACTGTTGACCAAAGACTTCATACCCCCATGTATTTCTTCATCCTGAATCTGTCTGTCTGGGACATGTGTTACATTTCTATTACTGTACCCAAGGCGTGTGTCATCTTCCTGCTAAATAACAGGGTGATTTCCTTGGTTGGATGTGCAGCTCAGATTTTCCTCATAATTTTATGCGCTTCTGCAGAGTTACTGCTCCTCACCTTCATGGCCCGTGACCGCTATGTGGCCATCTGCCAGCCCCTCCACTACCATGTGATCATGACCCCTCGTGTCTGTGTCCAAATGGCATTGGCCTCTGTGCTCAGTGGTCTGATCTATGCAGGTGTGCACACTGGGAACACATTTCATCTGTCATTTTGTCGTTCTAATGTGGTTCATCAGTTTTTCTGTGATATTCCCTCTCTGCTTAAGCTCTCCTGCTCTGATATTTTCACCAATGAAATTGTAATTTTTGCCTCTGCAATAATAGGTGCTGGCTGCTTTTCCTTCATCACCATGTCTTATATTCACATATTTTCTACTGTGCTCAAGTTTCCAACCAGAGGAGAACGAAGAAAGGCCTTTTCCACCTGTATCCCGCACATCCTCATTGTCATAGTTTTCCTCGGCTCTGCTGTTGCTGTGTATATGAAGCCAACCTCCAACTCCTTTCTGACACAGGACATGATCATTTCTGTGTTCTATTGTATAGTTCCTCCTTTCTTAAATCCTATCATCTATAGTCTTAGAAACAAGCAGATAAAGGAGGCTGTAAGACGAGTTATGAGAAGAACAATCAATACTTTCAGGAAAACTGTCATTATTTCAACACATTCCTACTTTGGTTCTAAGAGGTAAAAATGTTTTACAATGAATATTCTGTTCACTTACTAACTTTGAGGGACCTGGATTGGATTTTAACTAAAAAAAGTTGTATTTATGTGCTAGCAATGAAATAATAGCACACCCTTGATTTTGTTTTCCCTACAAAAAATACACATTTCTTGATGCCTATGACTTCACTGCTACAGATTTTTATCTTTTTCTAAATATCTATTTCTATATATTCCCTCCTCAAGGGAGCCTTGGTTGCTGAAGTTTTACCTGGAAGACTGATAATCAAAAGATCTGTGTTCTAAACTCTCAATCCCTCCATAAAAGAAAAAACACTTGACAATCTGATTCTGCAAACATCACAGCCTTGGACTCGGTCTCTAGGGTCACTGAGACAGAAAGAACTTGATGGCCAAGAACAACTACATAGTTCCAAAACCCATATTAGTTGTGTCTGATGTCACGATCCAATAAGAGATACAATCTAGCATTTGTTACAGTTACAGCTGCCACAGAATCAATTTAACTCAGACTTCTTGTGAAAACATAGAACTGCCTCAGAATGTTTTCATATCTGTAAAATGTTCATGTCTGTAAACGTTATTGAAGCAGGATGCTAGAGTTTATCCTGTGGAGCTGCTGGGTGAGTTCAAACTGCCAACCTTTTTCATTGGTTTGTTTGTAAAGATTTAATCATTTGAATCACAAAGGCTCCTAATCTTATATTTAAAGTAATACTAACATGTGCATAATGACATCTAAAATCTGGTCATATGATAAGACTTATAATGCTTTTTCTTACAGGAAAGGGAAGCATTCTGTTTTTAAGAGAAATTAATTGCATCTTCTATCCTTTCCTTAAGTTTCAAATGATAAATTAGAATTATAAAACATTTTCTTGAAAACCTTGTTGTTATGTGAGGTCAAAAGGTTTCTTACTCATGTTGTAATGGTTCGGTGCCATCCAGTTGGCTAGAACCCATAGTGACCCCCGTGCA
>NW_022104587.1:5912-7061 GCF_000313985.2 Echinops telfairi
GCCAGGTTATTAGAGCAAAGTGTTCTTGCATTGAGGGAGGACTTGAGTAGAAAACCAATGTCTGTCTTCTACCTTAATACTTAACATATAAATATATGTACATAGACCTAAATCTCCATCATTATATGTTAATATATTTACATATATACATACCTATATTTATACCTGTATAAGTGACTTATGCATCCTAGTTCTTTCATCTACTTTCTTTTCGTTTCCTCCTGTCTCACCATCTTTCGACCTTCATTAGACTCTCAGTAATTCCTCTCAGCTACACTGCACTTGATCAAACCCCACCAGGAGTTCTACACCCTGCTCTCCATCAACTTTAGATCACTTGTTGTTCCCTTGTCCCTGGGTTTGTTGGCTTCCTCCAGCCTTTCCCTCAACTGCCTCACTCCCCTGTTGCCCCATAACCATCAGTCCCATTGTTTGGTAATCGGTATTGTTGTTTTCCAGCCTATCTCATGTAGACAGACATGAAAGAGAGAGACAGAGAGAGAGAGAGACAGAGATAAAAGTGGGGGGGGGGCTATGTTTATATGCTGGGCCATATTAATGTTTTTTTATCAAGTTGGATAAGTGGCCAAGTCCTGCCCCATGAGTCCAAAGTCTGTTTTCTGGATTCCTCAGGGACTTAGTTGCTTTGTTTCCCATATTACTCTGCAGTGTTCTGTTCTTTTTTCACCCCTGTGTGGGGGGTCATACTGGGCATAATTCCTGCACTGTGCCTCCAGTGCTTTCCCCCATAGCACTTGGGGTTGATGAGAGGACATTGTATCCACTAGTGTGCTTGGCCCTATGGAGGATCCGTTATTTTTATAGTAACATTTGAGCTTTGTTACTGATATTATCTGGTGAATGGGAAAATTGTTGACCATATTTAATGAACAATTTTCAAATCACATCCATATTATGTCTTGATTTTAGGTTTCAAACTCAATTTTCATTTTTACAAAAATTAAACTGAATTGTAATGGTAGCCAACAAAGAGAAGACAAGGAAGTGTGGGGAATACGTAGAAGACACAGGAATATGTTAGTTGGCATGGCCAGTGGCACATGGGAGGAGAGATGGAAAAACAAGAAACAAAAACAGGACTACATCTGGAGCAGAGGTGCTGGGGTAGAGGAGGGAAAGGGGTGGACA
>NW_022104588.1:0-1332 GCF_000313985.2 Echinops telfairi
AATGTACAGGTATTAATCTAGAAAATTGGAAGGCATCAAAAATCATGGGATGCATAAAGATAGATATCCTAGGTGGAAACAGATTGGTATTGGCAATTTTGGGTCAGACAGTCCTGTGACTTACAATGCCAGGAACAACAAATACAAGAGGAATGGCAATAAATATTCAACTGCAAAACAAAGATAAAAATATATGTATATCTTCAAAATGAAGATTTCAAGATCTATCATGTAGTACCATCCTGTCTGTATGAGGATAACTTCTCTATATCTACAAGGAAGTCTACTGTCTAAATCTATCTAAAATGATCTCTTGTATGTTTAAGATTTTCTTTCATTCTTTTAAAAGTATATTCATAGCAAATTGGTTCAAAGTTAAGCAAAGCAATAGAATGTATTTTTAAAGATAGACAACTGGTAGCATTGCATATATTTCTTTTATGGTATCCTAGTGAAAATGGCTAAACATTCAGATGTGAACCAAAGGTTGGCAGGACCAACCTACCCAGAGACTCATAGAGAGAAAGATCAATTGTTCTGTTTCTAAGACCAGTGCAGCCCAGGAAACCCTACATGGAGCCTGAGTGGCAGAATGGGGCTATTCTATCTGTTATATGAAGTCTCTATGGGTCTAAATAGATTTGACAGTACCTAACCAAAAAATATATTCCTAATATCAGTAAGAAATGTTGTTATTGTTCTACTTAGTATGACTCATTGTTGTTTTTAGGAAATTATATGAGAATTTGCCCTACCCCATATTCACTTAATTTCCATTTCCACAATGTAATAATTAGCTTTCGTGTTAACTTGTGTTGCGCAAAATTCTCAGCAGCTTGTCAGTCAATGCTTCCCCCATGATGAGATGTAACATAATGCAATCAACTCCAGGGTGGGATCATCTGGGAACACCCAAACATTTAGCATAAGATTAGGGTGCAGTGCTACCTTTTAATCAGGTTATGTTGTTGTTAATAGGTCAACTGATTGGAGCCTTATGGACAAAAGAATGAAACAGTGCCAAGTTCTGACCATCCTCACAATTGTTCTTGTTTCTGACTCCGTTATTCCAGCCATTATGTCAATCCATCATGTCCACAGTCTTTCTCTTTCACACTGCCCCTCATCTTTAATAAGCTTAATGTCCAGGGCCTTTTCCAGGGATTGGTCTCTCCTAATAACATGTCCAACGTACAAGAGACGAAGGACAGTCATCCTTGCTTCAGCGCAGCGTTCCAGCTGGACTTCTTCCAAGTCAGCTGTGTTGGGTCTTTGGCAGTCCATGGCACTTTCCAAAGTCTTTCCCAGCACCCCAATTCAAATGGATCCATC
>NW_022104588.1:2969-4492 GCF_000313985.2 Echinops telfairi
TTTAAATTTCAATGTCCTTTTTGACAATGAATGCCATGCCATTCCTCTTGATTAAATCATTTCTGGCAGAGTAATCATAGTATTTTCTGATTCAAAATGACCAACACCAGTTCATTTCAGCTCACTAATGCTTAAGATAGCAATCATTATGCATGCAATTTCATTTTTGATGACTTCAAATATTCCTAGATTCATAATTCACACATTCCAAGTTCTTATCATTAGCTGTTTCTTATCAGCAGCTGTTTCTCCTTAATTTAAGTCCTGTCCATCAGCAAGTGAAGATCCTGAAGGCTCCACCTGCCTCGTGTCACCAAGGTTAACTCCGCCTCCAAATAACATCTCCTTCTCAGTCACATTTTGAGTGCCATCCTCTGGCACTAACTTCAACGGGTTCTTCTTCCATTCACTAGGCCTTCAGTAACTGACAATGTTTCGAATCTATGCTTAAGGTTTTCTGTGGCTATTTCCCACAAAGTGAGCAGCTGATTCCTTCTTCATTGTCTGTTCTTAATCTGGAAGCTCCATGGAAACCAATTCACTCTGGGTGACCCTGCTGGCATATGAAATTCCAGTGACATAACTTGCAGTCTTACTGCAACACACAAGCCACCACAATATAACAAATTGACAGAACAGTGGTGGAGACAATGAGTAGTCTGCATTTATTTGCTGCTGCCAAACAATAGAAGTTCAATATAGAAATTGTTAAGTCACTGAAAAAGAAGTCATAGACTGAGAAAACCATAACTTGAAAAGTGGACATACCAATTTTGCAGAACTCATTTTTTGGCCAGTGGGTGGCAGAAGTGAGTACAAACTTACATTTCTTAATTCTCAGAATCAGAGCTAATTGTGCCATCCATCTTTAATAATTTTCCAGACTTGGAGGGTCAACGCTTCCTCTGATGCTTACTTTTGCCCCAAATCATTTAGAGCTTAGATCTCCTGAATGGACTTTATATTGCAATGGGATCGCAGGTACAATATTCATTTGGAAAGTTACTGGCGAACTTTAGCCCTTCAATCACTTTCTAATGACTTGCATCATTTTTTCATCTTCATCCAAAGCTAAGAGAAAGGTAAGAGAAATTCAGAGAAATGCCCATAAAATTGTGTCCTACCGCCCGTGCCTTTGTCCTTACAGTCTTCCTAAGCCACATGGTTTCAAGCTGAAGTGAAAAACAATAAATGTTGACAGTTAATACTCAACTCAAAAGTGTTTGAACTTCAAGCATGAAAGTATTTACCACACTCTTTTCATTGATTACCTTTGTAGAATTTAAGTGGCATAGTGCTTGAAAACAACTTTTTCATCTCATAATTTCTTATTTCTCAACTTTCCCCTTTTTTGTGTGGGTCCCCTAGTCCCATAAAGCCTATCTTATTTCTAAATGTAGTCACAGTTACTACACAAGAGACAAACTGATCCTAAAACAAATGTCATTTGGCCTGAACTCTAAAGTAAAGTTTTGTTGTCTTTTGTTAAGTCCAGAAGGGAGTTTGCTTTGCCAAAGCACAAA
>NW_022104588.1:5818-7062 GCF_000313985.2 Echinops telfairi
TAACAAAAGTAAAGATTAAAATACTAGAAAAGAATTTAATGATACATGTCCCATGAGGATTATTTATAATATTCCCCAATAAAATAATGATGTCTCTAGAGTGGACCAAAGACATAGATCTAAACAGCAGATAAAGGAATGGAATTTAAGCTCATGCTTAATTATAAACCCTACTCTAAGAACAATTAGTTCTTATGACTTGGCTCTATTTGGTATTTGCTCTCATGAAGAGATCACTAACGATATGGATATTATAGCAAAGTGTGGTGAATAAACTAGATGGTGCCTGACTAGCAGAAAGAATAGTGTCAAGGGTCTTAAAAGCTTCCATCTAAGTGAAGTGTCAGCTAAATCTACACAGAAGAAGCACATCAGGCTGAGTGATCTATGATTGTAAATTAAAAAAACAATCATAAGGAAGGAATAGTATTAGAACTTTCGTTGTGAATGCCTGGGTTATAGAAGACTAGGAATGACAGTGGAAGTCCCAAATCCCATTTTAACCCCCCAGTTGTTATAATCCACACAATCCAAATGTCTCTGCATAGTGAATGAAACACAAGTCTGCATCTCTCTGGTACTCTCTGCTTTCAGACAAGATCCATCTGGTATCAGCAATGATATCCCATATACCATGCCCTCTTCTCAATGCAGCTTGAACTTCTGACAGCTCCCTATGAATGTACACTGCAGCCATTCTATAATTATCTTCAGCAAAATTTTACCTGCATGAGCTATTAATGATATTGTTCATTAATTTCCACATGCTGCAGGGTCACCTTTGTTTTGGAAAGGTAACAAATAAGAATCTCTCTCAGCCAGTTAGCCAGGTAACTTTCTTCCAAATTTCTTGGCATAGGTGAGTGCTTCCAGTGCTTCATCAGTCAGTTGAAACCTTTAAGTAGGTATTCCAATTTTTGAAAACTTTTTTTTGCTAATACCTCCAGTGAAGATTGCACACCTATCAATACCATCAGTTCTTGATCATATCTTGCCTTTTGAGAGTATACGCCTTGAGCTAGAATCACAGACTCAAGCTACTTCGAAATTCCACATCCATAAAAACTGAGAGATAATTATTACTTTTATATATGGGTGTGTGGCATTATTATTTCTTGTCTTATTGCTTTGGTTAAAGTGAGACCCTTCATTACAATGGTAAATAGTAACACTGGTGAGAGTAAACTTACCTCATTTATGAGAGTGTATTTAATGGGCATTCTTTCAGTGTTTAACATAAAATA
>NW_022104589.1:0-1333 GCF_000313985.2 Echinops telfairi
AGAAGCCATGTGGAGACCCCTGCCAGCGCTGAGATGCTTACTTACACTGCCACTGGATCCACAAGACTTTCCACCCAGTGGCCTGTAATTGTCCTGCATTTGGTATCATTGTATGTGTTTCATGAGTCTAGAGGATTTTGTAGATTGATATCCGACATATGAGCTAATACCAGACTTATAGACTTGATCTAGACTGTGCTGGGATGTTTTCTCAATATTCAATTGCTATTGTATGTAATGCTTTTTCTTATACACATATGAGTGTCTGCGGATTTGTTCCTCTAGTCTACCTGGAATAACACAGTTGCCATGAGTTAGAGCAGTGGGTCTCAAGCTTCCTAATGCCTTGAGCCTTTAGTACAGTTCCGCATGTTGTGGTGACCCCCCAACCATAAAACAATTTTCCTGCTACTTCATAACTATCATTTTGCTACTATTATGAAAATTCATGTATCAAATATCTGATACTTGGGATGCATTTTCATTGTTACAAATTGAACATCATTAAAGCATAGCGATGAATCACAAAAGCAATGTAATTCTATATTGTGAAATCTTTATTTCTAATGACCAATCGATGAAATGTTGTCTTGCAGCATGGTGTAGCATGGGTCACAGTCTTCATGCCGGGTACTCATATGTGGGCCTATCTGCATGTGGACAGACCTGCCTGAAGACGGATAGAGGAGCGGTGTCTCAGTTCCTAAGACCATCGGAAATATGTGTTTCCCCATGGTCTTCAGCGACCCCTGTGAAAAGGTCGTTCAACCCCCAAAGGGGTTGCGACCCACACGTTGAGAACTGCTGCTCTTGGGCTGCCACAGCTGGGTCCCTAACAGCCTCTGGTGGGCACCAGCAGGCGTGTGACCACCTCTCTGTCGGCGCTCCACTGTGTCGTCTGGCAAGCCTGCAGACAGGAACGTCAAAGGCCCGAGGCTCTTCCTTCCATGGGAGGCGATGGATTTTGCCTCACGTTCCTGTCCCTGCTGTCCACTCTGTCACCACACAGCATGATGGGCTTGTTCTCACTCACTTGGACCAGACCCTCTGTCTGTTAGCCACTGCCTTGTAAGTAACCCCCGGAGTGACGTCCAACAATATAACGGCACACCGGGCTTGGTCAGAGTCGCCGTCTCTCAGGCCTCCAAGTTTTCCGTGACCGGCAGTATCCCACAGGCTGAAGTTCATTGCTCCTCTGTTGGTGTGGGACACAAGGAGATGGGTGGACCTCAACGCCTGAGGTGGCTACACACTTCTCAATGTCACCAGTCAGATGACTTTCCCAAATGTCGTTTTCCCACCATCACTACGAGTTTGGACTGGACTTGGGGTT
>NW_022104589.1:2153-3521 GCF_000313985.2 Echinops telfairi
TAGGCATTGCTGAGTTCCTACTGCAATCTTAACACTGGCGGTTCGAACCCACACAGAAGCTTCCAGGGAGAAACGATTGCTCCCTTAAGCTCAGGAAGCCCTCTGGGGTAGTTCTACTCTGTCACAAGGGGTGGCTCTTGTGTCGCAGTCACCTGGAGGGCACACCCAGCACCAGGGAAAACCTGCAGGGCTCTCCTGTCTTCCTCCGAACCTTGCTCGTTTCCCTCTGGGAAACAAAACAAGCAAGACGTTCAGGGAGGTGGAGTGACAGGTCCAAGGTCCAAGGTCGAGCGATGAGTCAGTGGTGGAAGCGGAGACCTCTGGGGGCGCTGAGCTCGTGAGCGAGAAGTGGGGCTCCCCCAACCTGGGTTCCTGTGGCAGGATGTGTTCCTGTGGCATCCTGCCATCCCCAGGTGGGACTTCCCATGGCGCAGACCCAGCAGGCTGCGGGGTGTGGGGTGTGTAGGTGTCTTTGTCTGGAAGTAGGTGGTGGGAGGGAGGCAAAGGCTGTGCTGGCAGAGCTTGGGAAGGACAGTCAGTCTCCTACCCCCGGGCAGTGCCCAGGGGCAGTGGTTGAGGCTGTGCTCGGGAGGGGCAGAGCTTGGTGACAGCCACAGGGTACGGCTCCTGTGAAGATGGGACACTTCAATTTCAGGGGTCCTCAGTCCTTGGGGCTCCTGCCGTGTCGTGAGGACATGGTGTGTCTTTGTGGGCAGAGGCCTGGCCGTGCTCAGGTCTGGGATGACTCCGGAAGTGGGCTTCCCTGGGGGATGGGAACTTGGAGTGAGGGTCCTGGATCAGGGCGGCTGCTGCAGGCTCAGGCCTGGGGGGTCATGTCCACTAAGGGCACAGGCTGCAGAGTCTGGGCTTTAGCGAGACTAAAATCGTGGGCGGTCCTGAAGCACCAGCCAGTGCCAGCTCGCTGGCATTAAAACTGATTCCAAGTCTGACATGCTCACAAAACCCAAACCCCAAGTTCACTGCCACCAAGCTGGTGCTGACTCATAGTGCACCTGTGGGACAGAGTAGAACTGCCCCTGTGGGTTTCGCAGGCTGTGGTGGCACATGTTGGGCTGCTAACCACAAGGTCGGTGGCTCAAAACAACTTGGCGCTCCACAGGAGGAGGAGGAGGCTTTCGACTCCCCCAAAGAGGTCTAATCTCAGAAACCGCGTCGACCGACCGTGCCCTGTGGGGTCTCCCTGGCTCAGAATGCTGGTGAGGAATATGGACTATTGGAAGTACCGTGGGCTGCTGAAAGGACAGCTCAGTCTGTCTTGGAAGAAGTATGGCCAGAATGCTCCTTAGAGGCAAGGATCACAGACGTCATCTCACAGGCTTTGGACATGTTGTCAGGAGAGACCAGTCC
>NW_022104589.1:5428-7059 GCF_000313985.2 Echinops telfairi
CTGATTGTGGATCCAAGCGAGATGAAATCCTGGACCACTTCCACCTTCTCTCCAATCATCATCATGTGACCTCTTGATCCAGTTGGGAGGATTTAGCTCTTCCTTACATTGAGCTGTCATCCATGCCGAAGGCTGCAAGCCTTGATCTTTATCAGCAGGTGTTTCAAATCCTGCTCACTGTCAGCCAGCAAGGTTGTGTCATCTGCATACCGCAGGTTTGTTCATCAGCCTTCCCTCAACCCTCAGGCCACCACCTTCTTCACAGACTCCAGCTTTTCTGATGTCTTGCTCATCATATAGATTGACTCAATGTGGGGAGAAGCTACCACCCTGCGTTCCCGGGTTCTGTTCCCGCAGCTGCCTCTTGATCCATGTAGAGGTTGCACCTGAGCACAGTTAAGAGCTCTGGACCTCCCATTCTTTTCAAGGCTACACTTCACGTTCGGGTCTCACCAAACCCCATCTGTGAAAGCAACTTTTTATATGGATTCACTCACACTTTGCAAACCTCGGTGTGTGTTGGTGGTGGCAGGAGAGCGGGGAGGAGACTCTCTAGATCAGTGGTGCTCAACCTGCCTCATGCCTCGACCCTCAATACAGTTCCTCATGTGGTGGTGACCCCCAATCATAAATTTATTTTCATTGCTACTTCATCACTGTCATGTTGCTTCTGTTATGAATCAACCCCACCCAACAAACCAGCAAACACGCTTCCTCCCAGGAAATAAGCATACAACCCTTAGGCCCCTCCTCCTCCTCCTCCTGGGATGACCAGGCCCTTCCTCCTCCCTCTGGGAGGACTGGCAGGCATTGGGCTGAATTGCTTTTCTCTAGCCATTAAAGATCCCATGCAGAACCCATTAAGACTCCAAATCCAATTCCAACTCACAGCCTTTAGGACAGACTAAGATTTCTGAGTCTATAAATCTTTAATGGAGCCGACAGCCTCATCTTTCTCCTGAGTAGGAGTGACTGGTGGGTTTGGTTGGAACTACCAACTTTGGGGTTAGAAGGTTGATGCTTAACCTACAGTGCCACCAAGAGTTCTTCTCCGAGGAAGGAAAAAAGCTCCAAAGATTTGTCCACCCCGATTTACCCCTGGGAAACCAATCTGAGGTCAGGAGGATTCATACACTCACTCACTCATTCACACACTCACTTCCATTGAGTCAATGCCAACTCATAGAGACCCTACAGGACAGGGTAGAACTGCCCCCTGTGGGTTTCTGAGTCCAGGGGGTGGGAGGAGGGAGGAGGGAGGAGAGCAGCGGTCCTGAGAGGGTCTTCTAGCCCCTGCATGACTATGACTCAGGTTCACCATATCATAAGCCAGACCTGGACCACCCGATGGCCAGGCGGTAGAAGCCCAGAATCAATCCTGCAGCCCATTTCCTCTCCAACTGTGTGTGTGTCCCAGCACGGTCCTGTGTCCACTTCTGCAGCCCGCCTGTGGCAGGGACTGAGGCGACCAGGCATGATCTGGTGATGGCGTCCTTTCTTCTCTGCCCTCTGTAAGGAAAACCGTGGCGGCGAATGACGGGCTCCATTCGCTGGGCGCACACTGAGGTTTCCCTCATCTGGATGGTCATACATACCCGCGTGGTCTCTGTCCTGTTTACACCAAACTCAAT
>NW_022104590.1:0-1332 GCF_000313985.2 Echinops telfairi
CAAAGAGTAATTGTACATTAGAAAACATCCCAGCCCAGTCCGTATCAAGTCCATAAGTCCAATATTAGCCCATAAATCCAATACTAGTCCAAAAATAGTTTTTAGACTCATGTAGTCACATGCAGTGATGCCAAATACAGGCAGATTACATACCGGGGATGCAAAGTCTTGTGGATCCAATGGCGGTGGAAACATCTCAGTGATGGTGTGGATCTCCACGTGGCTCATCCAGCTCTCGGAGTATGGCTCTACAACATAAAGGTAAAGCAGAGAGGCTCTTGCAGGGCTCAGCAAGTCTCTGCATGGCTTGCCAACAGGAAGACAAAGTGAGAGAGAGAGAGAGAGAGAGAGAGAGAGAGAGAGAGAGAGAGAGAGGAAGTTCCCAGAATCTTCATGAGAAGGCCACGCCCACAAGGAGGTATCTATCAGGCTGTGACATGATTGACAGGCTAGACTCCACCGCTACACTTATTTATCAAGCTGACATGAGACTATGTAACTACCACACTTATCAAGTCTTCTGTCATTAATGTTCAATGCAGCAAGTCTGTTCTTGACGTGATCTTGAAATTTAGATGGGATAGCTTCAAGTTCATATTTTGGCTCTTATGGAGTCATGTTAATTTTCTTCAGCTTTAACCTCAACAAGAATATGAGAAATTGATGGTCTTTTCCACAGTAGGACCTAGGCCTGGTTTTAGCTACTGACATGAGTTTCTTCATCGTCTCTTCCCACAGATATATTCAATGCGATTTATCTATATCTCATCTGGAAAAAGTTCATGTGTATGATCACCTTTTGTGTTGTTGGAAAAGGTAATTGCTATGAATAAATTGTTACAAAATTCTTGAAAATTTCTGTCATGGTATCTCAAGTTTCATTTCTATTACAAAGACTGCGTTTTCCATTTATTATTCCTTCCTTTTTGCCTTTTGCATCCCAATCACCAATACATCCTGATTGCATGTTTGACCAATTTCCAACTGAAGACCTGGATAGAATTCTTCAATTCTTTATCACAAGTTTTGGTGGTTAGTGCATAAATTTGCATACTGATTGTATTTCCTTGAATTTGTATAGATATAATCCTATCACAGATAGCATTGTACCTCAAGAATATCTTGAAATGTTCTCTTTGAGCAAAACTGCAATGCCATTCTTTTAGATTGTTTCATTCACAGCATAACATACTGTGTTAATCTGGTACATTAGAGAAACAAATCCACAGAAACTCATATGTATAAGAGAAAGTTTTATAGAAATGGTAAGTGCACATCAAGAAAACATCCCAACCCAGTGCTGCCCAAGCCCACAAGTCCAACATTAACCCA
>NW_022104590.1:3264-4478 GCF_000313985.2 Echinops telfairi
TCTCCACTCCGCACTCCCCCCATCATTCACTATGGTAAGATTTTTTGTTCTGATGATGCCTTACACCTGATCCCTTCGACACCTCGTGTATACCTGTGTTCTAATGCAAGCTATTACCTAAATTCTGGAGGGATAAGAGGGGGCATCAGAGCAGAATTGTTTACTATGAGATTGGTGACAGACAGACCTTTACTTTCCAGTGTGATAGGTAAGCTTATTGTGCCAACCTGGCCAATAAGAACATGTGGGATTAATAAGGTCACGGTTTGATTAGCAAACAAAGAGATAAATGTCTAGGCAATCCCTGCATGTCTCTCTTTTGCTCTCTGGTGATCAGGCCAGCATGTGGTTGCCTTAGATAGTTCTCTGTCTTAACTTGCAAGCTACACTACCGATGGGACAGCCAACCCGTGATCATGTCACTAGACCTTCAGGTTCCTTCGAGATCTGCTTCCCCATGCTGCTGGTGTATACATCAGTTGAGTTTGGAACTATCGGATCCTGTCATCTGGCTGATTGTTGGTGACCTACCCTGCTGTTTGCTGCCTGTGGTTGGACTGCCTGCAGAAGACTCAGCTGTCTGCTCCCTTGATCTTGGATCCAGCAGCCCTCATGTGTTGAAGGACTTCCAGTATATTAACTGTTCAAGGAAGTGAGTTGAATTGAGCCCTATGCACTGCTGTGTGGACTAATTAACTGTTATATTCCTTTGTGCTGTATATAGCTATCCATATATATAAAATCATAAGTGTCCTGGTTTTGTTTCTCTAGAGAACCCTGTCTAACACATCCAGTTTCTTCATTTTTTGACATCAGCAATTCATTCCATGATACTCTCTACTTCTCTGCTGGATTTGATAATTGTTGTGGGATAAACAGTGGTGTCTGCTTGCTCTAGGTGGCTGATAGCTCTTAGGGAGAATGACCCCTGATCTATTCTTGATGACCTCCAAGTGTATAGTCATTCTCAAGCAGCTAAGTCTGGTATATATTTGGGGGAGACAATTTGAGAGAAATCCTTCTGTTTCCCATACATTATAAGGGCTATACAAAATTCAAAGGCCATATACAGTTATGTGGCTTATTGGGGATGTAACAGAGTATGTCTTAAATTTTGTCTTTAAAGAAGCAAAACCAGTGAAGTTTTTGTATATACCAGTACATATTGTACAAGAAAATGCCTGACACACTTTAAGGGAGTGGGCAAGTCCAAG
>NW_022104590.1:6066-7016 GCF_000313985.2 Echinops telfairi
TTTTCTTTACATATGGACTTCTCCAGATGGGTTATAGAGAATTTAAAAAGACCACATCAGTGAAAAGAGATGATGGAGAACCTTAATACCAGCAGGTAAAACTAGGTCAGGGGCCTGACTATTGAACAGATCATATGTAGGTTCAGGTAGAAGCTGCAGAAAATTAAAACAAGTCCATGAGATCAAAAATATGACCTTGAGTCTATTCTACCTGAATTTCTTTTCTTTTTAATGCATTATTAGTTTATTGATGCACTATTCAGGGTTTCAAGAAAGCAATTGAAGTGTCCTTCAATGAAGAATGAATTAGTCAAATGTGGGTTATCCATATGTATTCTAGGTGCCACTCAAAATAATTAATCGACATGTAAATGGATGAATTATGAAAACATATGTTGAATAGAAACATATGAAAACATACGTTGAAAGAGAGAAGATACTCATATAATATAATTGCATAAACACAAAATGAACACATACAACAACACAATAACATTACATGATTCTCAAGGATAAAAGCATTCTTAAATTAATTATGTTTTATAAACATTAGAGGGGATGCATGCCTTTAATAAGAAGGAGAATGGGAAATAAGATAAAAATCTTAGGGAAAAACAAAGCAATAATATATTGTAAAGCCTTGTACATTTGCATCATGTTGTATCATGAGCTAAAAAATATGGTTAACTCAACTAGCAATCTTAAATTAACAAAAATATTGTAGTTTGCACATCTAAATCATAGTGAACACAACATTGTACTGTAGTGACCTTTTTAAAAATCAGTTTTATTTGTACTTCATTCGCATATCATGCAATTTAGTAGTTCAATCAGATCAAGTCAGATCTATAAGAGTTGTACAGTCATTACTACAATCAATTTTAGAACATTTTCTTCTTACCTGTACTCATTGTTATTCATGTAATTATTTATTTTTAATAATGGAAAAA
>NW_022104591.1:0-1252 GCF_000313985.2 Echinops telfairi
TTTTCTATTTCTTTGAAGAAGGATGGTGGTATTCATATTGGGATAGCATTGAACTTATATAGTGCCTTGGGCAGAAACTGACATCTTTACTATATTGAGTCTGCCAATGCATGAGCATGGGATATTCTTCTATTTGTTGAGGTCACGCTTGATTTCTTGAAGTATTGTTCTATAATTTTCCTTATTTAATCTTTCATTTTTTAATCAGGTATATCCCTAGGTATTTCAATTTGTGCTTGGCAATTGTAAAGGGTACTACCTTTGTAATCGTCTCTTCTGTGATTTTGTCTGATGTGTAGAGCAGTCCAGTAGACTTCTGTTTGTTGATTTTGTATCCTGCGACTCTGCCATATTCCTCTATTGATTCCAACACTCTGCTTGTGGAGTTTAAGGGATCTTTGATATATAGAATCATATCATCTGCAAATAATGATAATTTTGCCTCTTCCTTCCCCAGCTGACTACCTTTAATATCTTTCCTTTGTCTTATGTTGTTAGCTAGGACCTCCAGTGCGATGTTAAATAGGAGTGGGGACAAGGTCCCCTTTTTCAATGGAATTGTTTTCGTCTTTTCTCCATTAACTCCATTAACTACCACATTGGTTATTGGTTTTTCATATATGGCTTGTATATTATTGAGGAATTTTCCTTCTATTCCTATCTTCTTGAGTGTCTTAAACAGGAATGCATGTTGGATATTGTCAAATGCTTTTTCAGCATCTATCGAAATTGGCATGTGGTTCTTATGATTTTTCCTGCCAATGTGGCGAATAATGCTGATGGTCTTTCGTATGTTTAACCATCCCTGCATCCCTGGTATGAATCCCACTTGGTCATGGTGAATTATATTTTAATATGCTTTTGTATTCTATTGGCCTGTATTTTGTTAAGGATTTTTGCACCAATGATCATTACGGATATTGGTCTACAGTTCTTGATTCTTGTGGCATCTTTGCCCACTTTAGGTATCAGAGTTATACTAGCTTCATAGAAAGAGTTTGGGAGTTTTCCATCTTTTTCTATGTCTTGGAAGAGTTTGTGTAGGATTGGTGTCGTTTATTCTCTGAAGGCTTGGTAGAATTCTCCTGTGAAGCCATCTGGCCCAGGGGATTTTTTGTTGGTAATCTCTTGATTACCTTGTCTATTTCTTCCATTGCTATGGGTCTGTTGAGGTTCTTGACATCCATCTGGGATAGTCTAGGGAGGGATTGTGTTTCCAAATATTTGTCCATGTCTTCCTAATTGTTAAATT
>NW_022104591.1:1997-4141 GCF_000313985.2 Echinops telfairi
GTGCAATTCTCTGCTTCCTCAAGCCTATTGGCAAGGTCTGTCAATTTGTCACTGGATTTTATTATTTCATCCCTTAACTCTTGTATTTCCCTTTCATGCGTTGCCTTTATCTTCTCTATCCTTTCATCTTTTCTCTGCATTGCTTCTCTCATATCCTTTATGAATTTAAACAGAATGTTGAAGATTTATTTTTGTCACAAGCCAATATCTGCTTCTTCTATGCCCATCATTAGGTTCATGACTTCTTCTGGCATTGTCTTCTGCTTCTCCTGCTTTTTCATTGAAGCTGTTAGAACTGGTTGCTGTTTATGTGTTGTTTTAGAGGAGCCTGGAGTCATCTTCCCGGGCTCTCTCTTGGGGGATTCGTATGAATGCTTCTATGAACTACCTACTGGTAGCTATACTGAGAGTGAGGCTAGCGCTATATCTTCTTGTGGTTTCACTCTTAACCTAGCCATCCAGTATTTCATTATTTGGAATGTGTGTTGGATATTCCTCTCATGTGACGCTGGTTGGTTTGTTGTGGGCCCACAAGGGCATCGCTTCCCTGTCCGACCTCTAAGTAGGCTTCATGGCTCTTGGAGCACCTCGGCTGGCCTGTGGTGTTTTCCTTTGCAACTGGAGTGCTGAGGAGGGCGTGTGGGTATACTCTTCTTCGTGTAGAACTCTGTAGCAGGTAGGGGAATTAATGTAGACAGAGGGATTGCCTTATAGATTGGGTGGATTTTCCCGAAGTAGCATGGAACCCCACCAGTGTTGGTCAGGCGCTTACCTCAGTCACTTGTAGGGCCTCGGGGTTTAGGCTGGGGATGCGCCCACTGTTTGCAGTGGAGAACCCTCTGCTGCTTGGTGTATGGAAAGGAACCAGCGTGATTTCCCCAGCTGTGTTCAAAGCCAACAAATGCAGGTGAGAGCTCCCCCAGTTGGGCCTTCAGAGTTGCTGTGCACAGAGGGGAGTGGCCTAGAGGCCACTAGTGGATTGTGACAGGAAAGAGAGTGAAAGGAGTGGAAAAAGAGAGAAAGAGGAAGACACAGACTGGAGCAACAAGGCCAAGCAAACTGACACCCACTCACCCACACTCAACTAGAATGCACAGAGCAAGCAAAAGTGAAAAGAGTAATAAACAAAAGAAAAGAAAGAAAGAAAACAACAAAAAAGAGAACACAATCTGCTGAGGCTGTGGTAGAAAAGAGAGAAGAGCTAGGAGAAGAGGCGAAAAGAAGAAATCATGAAAGAAGAAAACAAAGAAAGAAAGAAAAAGAAGAAAAAAAGAAAGCGAAGGAGAGAGAATTAAAAAAATAGGTAAAGATATAGCTGACCCCATGCTGTGCTGTGTGCAGCACTGTCTTAGGGGACAGGCTGTAGCTCTCCCCACTGGGTGGGCAGAGTTGCCTTAGGCAGAGGGTAGTGGTCTGGAACCAGCAGTGGCATGTGAGAGGAAAGAGAGAATCATACAAGCAGAGAAAGAAGTGAAGAGAACAAAGAAAGAGAGAGTGAAAGAGAGACAGAGAGAAAAAAGAGAAAGAAGGGGGGAAACTCAACTGTGTTCACTAAGATTGGCTGTGATGGCAGAGAGGGAAGAGAGAGAGAAAGGGGAAATAAAGAAGAAATAGATAGCTGATCCTGGATTGCTTGACTGTGGGGCCAGAGGGGTTTAGACCCTGCCCCACAATGACAGGTTGGTGTGCCCTTTTACTGCAGGGCCCAGTGATGCTGGGCAGAATTGCCCTAGTTGACGAGATCACCTTAGAGGTCTGAAGGAGGTTTCCTCAGCAGCACAGCATGGTGTATATGGCTGTCACACCTGCCTTGTGTGGTGTATAGCACTCCCACAAAGGGCAGGCTGGAGTACCCCCTGCTATTTGGGTTGATTTGCCCTAAGCGGAGAGTAGTGACCTGGAACCTCGTAGTGTCATATGATAGGAAGAGTGGGAGAGAAGCGGAGAAAAGGGGGAAAAGAAAAAACAAACAGGGAAAAAGAAGAAAGAGAGAACAGAAAGCCAACACAAACCTGAGCATATTGAGACAGACTGCAGAGGGAAAGATAGAAGGGCGAGTGACAAGTACTCCCTCAACACAAGAATACTTTCTTCTAGTAAATTGGCATTCTATGATGCTCACCTTCCCGACACAACCGCTGAAG
>NW_022104591.1:5996-7130 GCF_000313985.2 Echinops telfairi
AAGCCCACCACACCCAGGAGCACTTGTTCATAGACCCGCGTGTCAGTACAGGACATCTTCACCAGAGGTGGTGCATCACAGAAAAAGTGGTCAATGATATTGTTGCCACAGAAACTCAGACGGAACGTGTTGGCTGTATGAGCGATGGCATTCAAAAACCCACCAATGTAGGAGCCAGCGACAAGCCCAATACAGAGAGATCTGGACATGGTGCCAGAATAGTGCAAAGGATTACAAATAGCCACATGGCGGTCATAAGACATGGCTGCTAGGAGGTAGCATTCTGAGTAGGCTACAACACAGGAAAAGAACGCCTGGGCCCCACAACCTGCCAAAGAAATCCGCTTGTCTTCTGAGATACAATTAACCAGGATTAGGGGGGTATACACAGTGGTGTACCAGAAATCAAGGAAAGACAGACTGCCAATAAAAAAGTACATAGGTGTGTGAAGACGGGAATCTATCCGGATTAAGATAACCAGAGTCATGTTCCCAGACAAGGTCACCAAATAGAGCATTAGAAATACTCCAAACAGAATCAGCTGCAACTGACGATCTGCTGTGAAGCCCACCAAGATGAATTCCGTCAGGGTTGTGCGATTTCCCACTTTCATATCCACAGCTGTGAGGGTCTGATGAAGCTTCCCAGTGGGGTCGGGACCACTCAGTGCTTCTTGTATTGTAAGAAGTAAATGATGATGTTATTTAAGGTATCTCAGTAAAGACACTACTGGATTAGGGTTAATATCCCTGGAGGTAGCTGGCTTCCATCTGGATATAATGGCAGTGAGAGAAAGCTAAAACCAAGAGAGGACTGTGATTTAGTTTCATTTTTGAAACATTTACCATTAGACTCAAAACAGAATTGAAATTAGAATGCAACCCCAAGTACTATAGCTCAAGGTCTACCTCTTTTCCTTCTTAGGAAGTAGGTGTGATAATTATTCAGATATGGCTGGCAATGTGCAGAGGAGATAAGATTTGACTGATGATATTGTTTAAGCAAAGCAGCTTGAAGACCTGAAATCCATTCCATTTCTCTATTAGTCTAGGATGGAGCTCTCTCTACTCACTAGCACATGGACAGAAGAGGCTCTCTCCCTACTTGTCATTATCCACTGAAAATTTCAACAA
>NW_022104592.1:0-1259 GCF_000313985.2 Echinops telfairi
AAATATGCTTTCTAGTTTGCAGGGTCTTTTAGTAGTAACTGCTTCCAATACAGGTTTAGCAAAAGCTCTTTGGGTTCCGCTTGGCCGGTACATTCTCTTGTAAACATCTTCATAATAAATTCATATTAGAGATTTCTCTTTGCCACACTTTCTGAATCTGGTATAGAAAAAAGCCTTTCTAGACTTTTACATAAAAACAAAGTCAAATGCCTTTGCATAGTCCATGAAATACAAGTTAACATCCTTCTAGTTTTTGTTGCTTTCAACTATTCTTCATCTGACAGTTTAAGTCTTCTCTCTCATCCCCTCTCCTTCCAAATGTCATGGCATAGACTGTTCTGTATCTCCAGTGCTTCACCCATTTGTTGCAAGCTTCCATTGGTATTTCATCAATTCAAGGATGCTTGATTATTGGCAATGTCTTCAGTACAGCTTGGACTGTTGCCTACAATACCATTTGACCACACGTTGCATTTAAAAATATTTGAGCGACAACCAGTTGTTTTTGGCACAGTCAGTGGTGTCTTCTCCACCTTTTGATGCTTGTTGCCTAGTCACCGTTGCCCATAGAATTCTTCATTATGCCAGCTTGAGACTTGACTTTTCCTTTTTTTTTTAATGTCTTTCAACTTGAGGTATGCTGAGTGTGTCTGTCTCTTCAGCTTTCTAACTCTAGGTCTTTTTACATTCACTATAATATTTTTCTCTATCATATCAAAGTGCCCAAACAAAATACTGACTGATAATCAAATTAAGATTTTTAAAGATTTTATTAATTTTTAATTAGTTTCTAATTGCTTAGGGTTTCACCAACATACAATTCATATATCGATTTCAATAGTTCCATGACATTCAAAAGAGTTTTACAACCATCTCCACTATCAATTCCAGGATATTTTTTCTTATTTTTAAGGGAATTTTGCAAATATTTCTGATTATTTTTAGTACATATTTTAGAACATATTTATAAAAAGGTATGATTGTTAGTTATGTCTTTTATCCATATCCTTTAACACTTTGAATAATAAGGCATTCCTTTTGTCTTGTTGTATATTGAAATCATTCTACTTTCTAAATAATAATATTCTAATTTTAGGTATGTCTGAAGTCTTCATTACTTTAGGTTTATCTTTATTATTATCTATTTATTATGGATATCTTCAATATTCTTTATTATTGATATACTTCTTGATGCAATTCCTATTGTGTTATTATTTGAGCAAATCTTTTTTCTTCTTCTCAATGTAATATATATATAT
>NW_022104592.1:2897-4678 GCF_000313985.2 Echinops telfairi
AATTAATACTTTTATGACCACAGAAAAATGTTGTTTTTGTTTGTGTATATGCATAATAGTGTATTTGGACAGTAGACATTCTGTCTGGTACATCTGTAATGCTTTTTATATTAAATGACATGTTGGTAAAATGTGGATAAAACTGTTTTAGTGTATTAAGAGATATAAAAACAGCAACAGATAGGCAACACAGAACATAAACTCCCCCATAAAAGTTCATACTTCCTCCTGTAGCACTCGTTTTATTTTCCTTTCATCCATATAACTAGAACACACTGATAAAAAACAGAAAAAAATATCATATTCCATTTTCAAATTGAGCTTTTCAGAAAAAAGAGAAAAAATATAGACAATAATATATTCATTGTTGTACTTGTGCTTTTTCCTCTCAATTGTTTTGGCCCTTCTACCTAAGCATCCGGAGTTCATGTTGCCCTTTCCTGGTCGGTGCAAGTGCAGGGGCAGGGGTTGCAAGATAGGAAATCCATTCATTCACTAAGTCCCTGTGCCAATATTTTGTGAATCAGCAGAAGCTATAACTTTGATATCAAAAGTGAATTTAATATGGCTCTATTTTCTTTGATATTTGACAATAATTATAAAGTTTAATTATAGTCCACTTATTTGTTGTGGATCTCCAAGATTCATTAGTGAATTTCTGTTGGTTTTTTTTTTGAAACTTGGAATTAAGGACCAAAACATAGGCAATCTTGAATATCAAATTTATTTTTAATACAAAGTGCTAGCTGAAAGATTCATAATGATCTTAATTTAAGTTGCTGAGGATGCCAAAACTGACAGTTTTACTTCATAAATCAAAATAAAAATTATGCAGGGAAGATGAAAGAGGCAAACCCTGTTTGCATGGACCTAGATGGAAGGTATGTCAAGAGAAAATAACTTCACATATTTATATTTTTATTTCATAATAATTTCAATTATTTTGTAGAAGTACTTTTTGACATATCTTTCTATGTATGTGTATATATAAATACATGTATAAGAAATTAATTAATTATAATAGATCATGTAAGTATGTCTAATAGATACATTGTTACATTGTTGTTAGGTGTCATTGAATTAGTCCCAACTCCGAGTGACCCTAAGCAGAACAGAACAGCACACTGCCCCGTCCTGCACCATCCCCCCCATTGCTGCTCGGCTTGAGCCCATTGTCGCAGCCCTGTGTCAATCCAGCTTTTTGAAGGCCTTCCTCTTTTTGCTCCCCGTGACTTACCCAAATGTGATGGCCTTCTCCAAGGTCTGCTTTCTCCTGACGACATGTCTAAAATACGTCAGACAAAGCCTCGCCATCCTTGCCTCTAAGGAGCATTCTGATCATACTTATTCCAAGGCAGATTATAATTTTAAGGTATATTAAGTATTTAAAATATATTATAAATAAAATTATATGTATAATTTCTGTATAAGAACTTCTCCCTCTTCCCCAGCTAAGAACTTACATACTGTTGAATAAGACTTCAGCAAGATAACATCAAGAACTTATCTTGCTTGACACGTTGCTCTTACAAGTACAGCTTGCTCTCATGTCCCTGGGTGCCAATCCCTGTGTAGCCCTAGATATGTGTGTGCTGCTATTTCCACTCTGAACTCATGAGTAGGGGTTCATTTTTCTGCTTTCTTCACATCCGTCTTGTTACACCTGACAGACCATACCTAACATCCACAGATTCTCTGAGTAAAATTTAATAATCAAACACACACACACACATACACACACAATTACTGAGCTTACACTTGTGTGTCTGTGCGCGCGCGCG
>NW_022104592.1:5672-7010 GCF_000313985.2 Echinops telfairi
CATGGGCATGGGCATACCAAGCGAACAGAAAATCACTGTCATTGAGAAGATGTGGAATGATAGAGACGCCATAGGACAAGGTAGAGCTGTCCATGTGTATTTCCAAGACTGCTCTTATTAAGGGAAACGGATACCCTGTTTTCCTCCCATGGGGCACCTGCTAGTTTTGACCTGCTGACCTTGTAGTTAGCAGCACAGTAGTTAACTGCTGTGCCACCAGGGAACCTGAGAAGAAAAGAACTCATTCCTTAGACTATATATTATGAATTTGTATATATATCCATATAAAATATATTTGAAATTTTATGTATGTGTATCTGTGTATCCTTGAAGCTACAGTCAAGAAAGTGTTGGCTTCCTAAGCACTAAGGTTGAGAATTTAAACACACCAATCACTCTGAAGAAGAAAAATTAATCTACATGCTTCCGTAAAGATTTACATGGCTTTGGAAATCCTATGTAGGATTGCTAGGGGTCAGAATTGACATTGTGACTATGTTTGTTTGATTGTTTGTTAAGATACATATATCTATGATGTCAAGACTATAAATAATATCAAAGTACCATTAGTCCAAGATGGTGTGAGCACATATATAAAGAATGAGTATAAAAATATACCAATATTAGTAGTCCAATATGGTTTTGTGTGTGTATATATATACATATATAAATTTACATACCTAATAAAATTTGAATTTAAATTATATATATACACCTCTAAAATATACTGAAAATTAAATTATATATAGTGTGTTAGTGTGGATTGACTAGAAACAAATCCAGAGACCCTTCCTTTTTTATTTATGAGAGTTTTCTATCCAAGAGTAATTGTATACTGGAAAACATCTCAGCTCAGTCCAAATCAAGTCATCTGATATTAGCCCAAATGTCCTATACTAGTCTGTAAATTCTTCTACAGACTCACACAGCACATGCAATGGTGCTGAGAACAGGACGATCACAGGCCAGTGAGTGGAAAGTCTTGGGGAAGCATCTCAGCACTGGCACTGTTCTCCATGTGGCTCCTCCAGTTTCAGGGCTCATCAGCAAAGCTTCATTCATGTAGCTTGTCAACAGAATATGTAGCAGAGAGAGTGTGTGTCCCACCTCCAAGGAGGAAAACACGAGTTCCCACAATCCTCAGGAGAAGGCCATGCCCACACAGAGGTGTCTGCTACCTGATTGACAGGTGGACTCCACCCCGTCACTCAAGTTCACAGGAGATCATGTAACTGCCACGAAACTTGATAGTTTTCTAGCATACTGATTGATACTGATATAAATAAAGATTCATGGTCTTATCGAATTTTTTCAATGAGTTCCAAAGAAAATAATTAA
>NW_022104593.1:0-959 GCF_000313985.2 Echinops telfairi
TTGTCCACCCCTCATTCCATGAGCCCCTTGAAGTCACAATACCTTCATTGTTGTTTTCCTGGAATTGCACGTGATCTTCAGAAAGCAGTCAGCAAACTTAACTGGTTTCATTTTCATTTCTTGTAAATGCAGGCCTCAACAATTGGCCAAGATCTGAAGGGTGGAGCTAATTGATTCTATAGGCTGCCACACACTCAGACTTAATTCAACTTGTTCTCTGTGGAACCACACCAGCACACAGGACCTGGGTTTCCTCTGTGAGTTCAAGTCTGTGGAATGTTTCAGAGTTGAAGAATTCTTCCAGTCCTTTGCCAGACTCAGATTTAAAAAAAAACTTAAAAATTTTTTTGAATCACAGGGCCATTCTAAGCTTGCCCCTGACATCAGTAAGCTCTCTGCTTCCTGGATCTGGTGAGTGAGAAAACATGCTAGATCTGTAGGGATCTGGTACTGGTTTTGGTGCCTGAAATGCTGAGTTGAAAGGCAAATGAAGAGCAGGTCAGGTTATGGGTGATGGGAGGGCAGGGAAGCCGCAAGAACACGGAAGGTAGGTCTCAGATTGCTCAAGGGAGGAAAATAAGTATGTCTGAACTTGAAGTTGTCTTTCAACCTCTTGATTGCTTTCATTTTGAATTTGAAAATGGAAATCATTATAATGCCTTTGTGGGAGAGTTAAGATGATGAAAGGAGAAATAGATGTCTAGATTTATCAGTTTGATTTTCCTACATTCTTCTTGTTTATCCTCTCTCACATTCAATGGCCACAGTCCATTTGGAGGATGAGGGGCTGGGGATTCCTGCACGAGCCTCTGGAAAGCTGAACTGAGCCACAGGAGAGGGCTTTTGTGTGGTGGATGTTTATGTTCTCTTGTTCTCCAAGATCTGTCACTCTGAGCTTGTTTTCCGTGCTCCCTCATCCCACTGCCTTGAGTCTCTCTGCTCCTGGGTATTTGTCTCCC
>NW_022104593.1:3144-3979 GCF_000313985.2 Echinops telfairi
TGGACCTACCCTGATGCAGCCCTGGGTGCTGGAACAGCCACGTGGAGACCCTGCCAGTGCTGAGATTCTTACATGCTCACTGATTCAGCTTTCCTCCTGTAGTCAGCATCATTGTGTGTGCCTTGTGAGATTGAGGAAGACTTTGTAGATCGGTGTCCTACATATGGGCTAATGTTGAACATATGGGCTTGGACAGCACTGGGTTGGGATGCTTTCTGAATGTACACTTACCCTTTATTTAAAACTCTCTCTTATACATATAAGTTTGTGTGGGTTTGTTTCTCTAGTCTACCCAGACTAACACAGTGACCCTATGTAAAAGAGAAGGAAACCGCCTTGCCCTGCATCATCCTCACAATTGTCTGTTTGAGCCCATGGTTTCAGCCACTGTGTCAATCCATCTCCCTGAAATTATCCCTCTTCTTTGATGACCCTCCGCTTTACCAAGCATGATGTCCTTGTCCGGGGACTGGTCTTTTCTGATAATATGTTGCCATCTTTGTTCCTGAGGAGCATTCTGGTTGTTCTTCTTCCAAGACAAATTTGTTTGCTTTTCTGGGAATCCCTGGCTTCTCCAGTATTCTCCACCAACAAAATGATTCAAAAGAATCAATTCTTCTGTGGTGTTCCTTATTCTTTGTCCAACATTCACATGCTGTGTTAGGCTGGGTTAACCAGAGAAACAAATCAAGCTACATTCATATATGTGTAAGAAAGAGTTTTCTATGAAGAAGTAATTGTATAACAGGAAAACCACCCAGCCCAGTCCAACTCAAGTCCATAAGTCTGATACTAGTCCTCAGCCTCATGCAGCCACATGCAATGATGTCGAATG
>NW_022104593.1:5951-6996 GCF_000313985.2 Echinops telfairi
TTTTGCAAGACCAACGACTTGTTCATCAAAAATATCTTTTTTCAACAAGACAAACTATGATTATACACAGGAACGTTTTAGATGGAACACAGAGAAATCAAATCTTCTGTGGAAAGAGACGATGTAGAAGCTCTACATCAGCAGGTGAAACCAGTCCAGATCACCAATTTTTCACATATAAGTTCAGGTCGAAGTTGGAGAAAATTAAAACAAGCCCACAACAGCCAAAATACATCCTTGAGTATATCCCGCCTGAATTCTGAGAGCATCTCAAGAAGAGATTCAACTCATTTAACACTAATGACACAAGACCTGCTGAGCTGTGGGATGACATCAAGAACATCATACATAAATAAATCAAGCGGTATCCTCTCACCATATTTAACAAATCTGTATGTTGATCAAATAATTAGGAAAGCTATAAAGAACTGGGGGAAGGCTTATTAACAACTTGCAATATGGAGACACACAGCCTCGCTTACCAGAAGTGAAAAGGTCTTGAAGCACTTGCAGATGAAGATCAATGACTGCACCCTATAGGAGGGATTACAACTCAATGTAAAGAAGACCAAATTCTTCACAACTGGACCAATTGGAAACATGACACGATGATAAATGGAGAATACATCGACATTATTTTCTCCTCGCTCCACAACCCATGTTCATAGAAGCAGAGTCCAGAGATCACAGGACAAGTTGCATTGAGTAAATCTGCTGCAAAAGACCACTTGAAAGTGTTGACATGCACGCAAGAACACTGTGCTAACAACCTGGAACTCTGAAGCCCACGATCACTGAAGACAAAGTGGGTGCATAAGCAAATGTGGTGAAGAAAGCTGATGGTGCCCCGCTATCAAAAGATATAGCATCTGGGGTTTTAAATGCTTGAAGTTAAACAAGCAGCCATCTAGCAGAGAACCAACAAGCCCACACGGATGAAGCATATCAGCCTGTGTGATCATGAGGTGTCGATGGGATCAGGTAACAGGCATCAGAAGACCCAAAACAAACAAACAAAGAAAGAACAAGGTGGGTAGGGGCAGAG
>NW_022104594.1:0-1160 GCF_000313985.2 Echinops telfairi
ATGGACTGACCCAGTGACTGCAATGAGGGGCCCCAACACCAGTGTGGTTGTGTGGGTGACGCAGGGCTGTACGGAGGGTCCTGAGTGCAGGGACTCATCCGACCTGTCGAGGTAGACACCCCTACACTGGGGCGGCACCATTCCCATAACAGACACCCCTGCCCCACCTGGGACCCCATCCACAGACATAGGGTTCAACACGCATGGGGGAGAAATACATGCAATTCCTAGTTCTTGGGAATTCCTTGTTCCTGCCCTTCCCTTCCCGTGGACATTTCAGAGAAATCATTAAATGCAGACATGTAGACCTGGGAGGGAATCGAGACCGGTCCAGTTGGTGGAAATCGCCCTCTGAGGTATGTTAGAGCGCTGTCTTGATTCATGCCCGTTTTGCTGGCCGCTGTTTTTCCGGTAAGCGGGCGGCCCAGGGCCGGGCCACAGCCGCCTGGCACTCTCCCTGTGGTGACACACAGTGCTGGCCCCCTCGGATGATCCTCTGCCTTGCTCTTCCTTCTGCCAGGATGCTATCGCGCTCTGCACAGTGGCTGTGCCCCTGTGTCCCTGGCCATGAAGGCGGCTTGTGGTGGGGCTTTATGATGACTCACGGACCAGCTGACTCAGTGGGCGGTTGGCTTCTACCTTCCCCGGAATGCTGGCAAAGGGCTGACGGAGGCATTCTGAAACGGTTTGGGTTGGCGTCTGTGTAACTGATGACATGGCTGTGGTATTTGGCTTGGCTGAGGAGGGAGCAAAACAGACCAGGCATGTGTAATTTATTGTCTTGTCCGCTCTGTTGGTTTGCAACCTTTGGAGTGTGAAATCTCCCTCTCTTGGCTTGGACTTATCAATGGTGCTTTGGCCATGCCAGGTTCCTTGCTGCAAACGATCACCCAGCCACCCTAAGGGAGTTCAGCAATGTGGTGTTTTGACCTAACATGAGACTGCTGGGAGCTTCTCTTCCAGGCTCAGCCGCAGGGCCCAGTCCTCCTCCCGTGGTGTTGAGAGGGGTGCGTAGGGATCGGCCAGCCACCTCGGGCCTCGGAGAGCAGGAGCCAGGGAAGTGGCAGGAAAGTGACATCAGAGACCACGGTGCCTCTCTCTCCCCAGCGGGGCACATGTTTCTCTTTGTGTTGTTGCCGTGCAGTCTGCTCACGCCCACA
>NW_022104594.1:2916-4624 GCF_000313985.2 Echinops telfairi
CAGGGAAGGCTGGCACCAGAAGGGGAATGAACTGTAGAGGAGTTGTATTTTTAGAGCTGTAGAAGCGCTTGGGAAAGTTGTTGCCCTAGGAGAGACTATGTTTTTACAGTCTTTTCAACGAGCTGTTAATAGGTGGGGGGAGCTGCATATCTCACTCTTCCTCGTTTAACACAACGTGCTCAGCAGAGAGAGCGCCGGAGAGATCACAGAAGACACACAAGAACGAGAGGCCACTGCCGGCTGTCCCGCTCAGCAGCCGTGTTCCTTGGGGTGTATTTGGGAAGAGAGATGGGAGTCGTCGGAAGGGACATCTGTTGGTTTTAGGTGGCATGTGCCCCTCGGGACGTGAGCATCCCACCACGTGGCATGTCTAGTCTGTGGGGATATGTTGGTTTGCTTTGGTAAAATCTGGCTCCTAAAAATAAGCTAATTTCTTCATTTGGGCCCAATCTCCAAAGTGACCTTATCTTCAAAGCCCTCCCTGGAAGATCCTCAACAGTAATTTTGGAACAAACATGCAGAAATTTATCCACATTCGTGGATGGCCTTTCACAAACTGCATATACTTGAGTGTCTGGTGCCCAACTTCAAAACAAACAACATTTAAAAAACCAGAACTTTACCAGCATTCCAAAAAACCTTTATTATAGTCACTCAGTTTTTAAGTCTATTTAGATAGGTAATTTGTTGGATTCGCTCTTTTGGGAAACGAATTCACCCAGCAGGCAAGATGCTCGTCATTTTAAGCCAGTGGCTGTGGACCACGTCCGTTGAAGTGCTAGTGGGCTGGGAGAGGGAGAAGATGGGTCCCTGGAGCAAGTGCCTGCTGAACTGAGTTTTGGAGGAGGCTCTAGCAAGGGGAATAGAGATGAGAAGAGCCACCTGGGCCAGGGAACATAATCCCAGGGACATGGGGAAAACCCTCAAAGGCTGGCGAGCACATGGACAAATGTGAGGAGTTGTGTGTCTGAAGCCAAGGGTTGGGGTCAGAGATGACTCTGGAGAGGCAAGCAGGGGGAGAGTGGGTCGTAGTAGTACATGGAGGAGACACAACAATTAGATGTGGACTATTAGCCCCGCCTCAGAGCTTGATCCCACAGGGGGACCTCAGGCCAGGAGGCTGGGGTGGGAGTGGGGTGTGCTCTGTGGTCATGCGGAAGCCAGGGGGGCGTCGGAAAGGCAGTTTGGGGTGCATCACAGCTGTATCCCTTCCTAAATGACTCGGGCTTCATTATTTCTCTCTGCTCAGAATATTCGGTCGAAAGTGGAGCTGTCAGTCTGGGACCAGCCTGAGGATCTCAACCTCTTCTTCACCGCTACCTGCCAAGACGGTGTGTCCTACCCCGGGCAGAGGAAGTGTGAGGGCCTGAAAATCGGGGATACGGTAAGTCTCCATCCTCAGTCTGTCGGAGCGCTTGTTAGCACTGGCCATCACTGTCCTGTGTTATGATGCATTATGACTTATGAAAGCCCCCTGGGAGTTTGTGTTCTCTCATCCACCTCCATGTCCCGGAGGAATCTCGTAAGTCTGCTCTTGTTTCTAACAAGGTGGACTTGTTAGAAAACTCTAGTCAATAGACACCTCGGTGCCCTGCTTCCTAAGGCTTCCTCGAGTTGGCATTTTCCCTGGGTCTTTAAACCATCATCATCTTAACTTGACAGCGACGTCGTCGGGTCGAAGAGTATAGGCTGGGAATCCAAGTGAGTG
>NW_022104594.1:6028-7022 GCF_000313985.2 Echinops telfairi
TTTTTGTTCTTTGATGCCTGATATCTGATCCCATCGACACCTCATGATCACACAGGCTGGTGTAGCAATATTTTTTGACTGACCTTTCAGAACTGAGGTGATATCTGTCTCATTTAGCAGTAAGTAATGTTATTTTACAGTTAACACAAACTCTTTAAGAGAGGCATTTCCAATAAAATTCTACTTTTTAATAATTGCCAAATTTTCCAGTTGTTCGCGTCAATTGTGATGACTACCTAACCCAGATGAATTTTTACAAAACACTGAGATACTTTACAGAGTTTTTAAAAGAGGCACGTGAGAAAAATGAGAGCAGAACGTACATTACCAAAAAATCCCAGCGCAGGTACTTGAGTTCTGTAGATGTGCAGGGGAACGTTTGGTGCAGTGTATAGAAAACCTATACAGTGGTTCATGATGGACACCCAAACAAGGAGCCTTTACCGTGGAAAACTAGTGGATACTTAAAGACACATTGGAGCAGAGGCGAGAGAGTGAATGTGCAAGTCCAGGTTGACTAGAGAAACAAATCCAGAGATACTCATATGTGTGTAAGAGAGAACTTCATATCAAAGAGCAATTGTACATTAAGAAAACATCCCAACCCAGTCCAGATCAAGTCCTTAAGTCCAATATTACCACATACGTCGATACTAGTCCATAAATTCCTCTTGAGACTCACGCAGCCATGCAATGATGCTCAATGCAGGAAGATCACAGGCCTATGGGTAGAAAGTCTTGTGGATCCAGTGGTGGTGTAGCTCCTCCAGCTCCAGGGTTCTGGCTGCAATCAGCATCACTCCACGTGGCTTGTCATCAGGAAGATGAAGTGGAGAGACAGTGCGGCGTCTGGCTTCCAGTGAGCTATTTTTCTCTGTCGCGCCTCCAAATGAGGTCATCAAGCTTCGACCAGATTGACAGGCTAGACTCCATCCCTTCGCGAGATGACAGGAGATTATGTAACTGCCACAGTGTAAGTAGACCTCTTTAATCA
>NW_022104595.1:0-1255 GCF_000313985.2 Echinops telfairi
CCCTGTGGGTTTCCAAGGCAGCAACTCTTTAGGGGAACAGAAAGCCTCAACTTTTTCCCTTGGAGTGGCTGGTGGGTTCAAACTGCTGACCTTTCAGTTACCAACCCAATACGTAACACATTATACCACCAGAGCTCCATTCAGGAGGGTTAATGAAGGAAAAGGAAAATAAATCTTTATAAAAAACAATTAAAAAAATACTTTGCTATTAAGTGATTTTAAAAAAAATCATTTTTTTAGGGGCTCATACAACTGTTATCACAATCCATACATAGATCCGTTGTGTCAAGCACATTTGTACATTTATTGCCATTATCATTCTCAAAACATTTGCTTTATACTTGAGCCCTTGGTATCAGCTCCTCATTTTTCCCCTCCCTCCCCCAGCTATTGAGTGATCTTTTTTAATTCAGAAGAGTACTGATGTGCTGTGCCGAGGGGCGTAACTTTTAGAGTACTGTGGAAATACACTTTTCAAACGACAAAGTACTAGACAAAATGCTAATTTATTTATGATGCATTAGATGAAATTATAAATCATAAACAGGCTACAGTTCTAAAATATAAAAATTAAATATATTTGTGGAAAATTGTACAACTATATGCAGCAATCTGAAGGAATCTCACAAATATAATCTTGATGAAAGAAGTCAGACTAAAAGTAGACCTTGTATGATTACACTTATGTAAAGTTGAAAGGCAGGTTAGTTTTACTTATGATGACCGTAGTACAGTTGATATTTGGGGGCGAGTAGTGTTTTGTGGGGCCCCCACTAAAAGGGGGCCTGAAGGGATGGGAGAGGTGCAGGAAACATTCTATTTCTTGACCTAGGCAGTTACAACGAGTGTGCACTATCTTTGTGAGGGGACCCCGGTAGCACAGAGATTAAGGGATGGGAGAGGTGCAGGAAACATTCTTTTTCTTGACCTAGGCAGTTACAACGAGTGTGCACTATCTTTGTGAGGGGACCCCGGTAGCACAGAGATTAAGCATTCAGCTGCTAACAAAGAGATCAGCAGTTTGAACCCAGTAGTCATTCTGCAAGACACAAACTGGTGATTTGCTCCCATGAAGACTACCATCTAGGAAACCTTTGGGGCAATTCTAATCGGTCCTGAGAGGTGACTGGAAATCAGATTCAAGTCAATAGCAATGAACTTGGTTTTTGGTTTGGCTGGTTATGGGATCCTAAGACAATTGCATCTCCTCTGTATTAAGTTCCCTAATAAAATGGAAGTATAAGAGCAACACCCT
>NW_022104595.1:2728-4108 GCF_000313985.2 Echinops telfairi
AAAAATGGAGTTTTGCAGATGTAGTTAGGTTAAAATTTAACAATCATTTGATCTGCCTTTTGACGTATTTTAAATTTGTTCTAGCTTTTAATACTTTCTGCTTTCTTTTCTACTGAGTTTTTTTCAATTTTGTTATTATTGTTAGCTTTTTTGTTTCTTTTTTTTTTTCAATTAGCAATAATCGTGCCTGGGGTAAACCTCATTGGCTACGATATTGCCACTGCACAAAGCTGTTTCTTTGTTTCTACATGTCTTTCTTGTATATGAAATCCATATATAAAATCTACAGAGGCAGTACATAGTTACTGTACATGGTTTCTTGAGGGTATGACAAGGAAGACTGAGGGGAAATGGGAAGCTAATAACAAAAAGCACAAGAAAGACTAAAATGTTCTAAAACTGATTGTGGTAATGATTAAATTAGAGGGTTCAGTTTATATTTAAGTATAGATGGTATACAACTCTTCTTGATCTACCTTAACTATTGAATTGTATGGTATATGAATGATATCCCAATAAAACTTTTTAAAATCAAGTGCCTGTCTCTGCAAAGGAATAGGTCATAGCAAACTTATGACCCAAAAAACTCCTCTTTAAAGAGACTTTCATGGAGGCATTCAGCTCACAAACGCCTGGTGTTGCAGTGAGCTGTATTTTAGTGCACCCAATGTCAACACTCTCAACTTTTACAGGCCATATTCTCTCTTTTCAGAGATTTGTATTTCAGTTTAAATAAGTTTTTGATAAGAGAGATGCAGGCAGAATATCACTGAGCAACTAAGGGAAAAAGAAGAGGGGAAAGAAAGACAAAACAGTATAGCGCTTGACAGAAACGATCAGCATCACCGCTTTGCATCAGGTATTTTTTGCACCCTAGTTCTATATTTCAGACAAATTATACTCCCCCCACCCCCAGCATAAATTATCCTCTTTAAGCCCTATAGATAGGGCTGCCCTTTCCACAACTGGACTGAATTTATCTTTGAATTAACATTCTAGGGTCACTAGAAAGCGGATTGAAAAAGAAAACTAAACTCTACTATAAAAATAAGGAAAAGATCTTATGTAATATTTTAATTCAGTTAGCCAGAAAGACTGAATTTCAGTTCACTATTAATTCTTTTCCAGTAGGCAATGGGGCCAATAGCCCCAGAAGGTAGAGTGGGGAGAAGGAGGTGGTGAGAAGGGTGTCATGGACAGGGGAACAACTAGAGAAGTGGAACCAGCATCTAGGAGAGGGTAGAGGTCCTGTGAGTCTTAGAGCAACACCAAACTAATGGAAAGGCAAGTACTATAAGGTGGAAGAAGAGGGAAAGTGATGGCAGGGCAGGAGGAGGCAAAAGGAAACAGGCAAGCTCTAGGAACCAAAGGCATAGATAT
>NW_022104595.1:5563-7047 GCF_000313985.2 Echinops telfairi
TGACAGAGCATACTCACATATTTTGATGTTAAACTTGCAGCACTTATATTAAAGAAAGTTGCATTGGACTCTGCAGCTACAGCTTTAGCCTTTAAAAATCACAAGCGTAACATTTCATTAGTTCGGTAACTTGTTTTAAAGACAACCACATTTGATCTAAGTAAGCACTAAAGAAGATACTCTGAAAACATAAGAAATGACATTAATTCCCATATGGCAATCAGTATGTTTTCTTCCTAGCAAAGAGGAAAGGGTCTAGAAATAGGTTTTTTGGTTGTTGTTTTTTTTTTTGCTGATAATTTTATATATTTATTTATAAAGATGGTTGTTGTTTTTTTATAGTTGTATTTTTTTCATGCAATTGTTTTCTAAAAGAAAGCGGGCAGTAAGGTTAAAAACACAGGTACTCTTCTCTTCCCAGTCCAGAAAGGTAAACAGCCTTTTAACCTTTCAGGGGAACATTATTTTCCCTGATTTACTTTTTCTTTTAGATGAGCTATGCTAGAGAAAGAGTACACGGACCCTGTAGAAAACTTTTGGCAACAGGATACTAATGGATAGGTTACGGTTGATTGTTTAAATAAAGCTGCTAAGATAATCAGAAATCAAGAGAGTAGAAAGATGTTCAGAATAACAGGCTCACTGTAGCAGTTATAAACTACAACTCTCTAAAGTTAAAAACTCACTGTGACCAAGTCGACCCTGACTCACAGTGCCTCTAAAAGGACAAGTTGGAACTGCCCTGTGGTTTTCGGAGGATGTAAAAAAATGTCATTGTTTTACTTAGAAAAACATTTAAAATTACATAGCTAAACTTAACAAACACCACATATAATACCGAATAAAACTGTCCAGCAAGTTTTAAAAACTAGTTTAAAACTTAAAAGCCTGTTATTTTTTAAGAAGCAGGTCATAAATAGTGAATTTTGAGAGGTGTATATTATTTTCCTGACATACTATTACCCCGACAGCCTCAAAACAATACTCAAGCTTGTAAAGAATGCTTACCAGCATCGTTTTTCCATTTCCAGGGGGACCAAAGAGTAACAATCCTCTGGCAGGAGCTCTAAGACCTGTGAACAACTTAAAAACAATACTTACATTCACAACTACAGTTCTGGAGATATTCTTTGCCCATATATTTTAAGTATTATCATCTAAAAAGTACTTTAAGGAGAAGAGAACATTTTTCAAAAAAGAGCTGCCCAGGGCTTTAAAGAAAACACAGAATCAAAATATTAATATAATTATAAAATAAGAAAACGAAAGGAAATAAAACCAAATTATCAGTGCTCAAAATGAAAGCCGACTGATTAGTAAAACAGATCGGACACAAGTATTTTCCTCTATTTCTTTTAGAAGTTGCAATAAAATAACAGTCCATAAGTAAAAAATATATTCAAATCATAAATAATAAGAGATGAGAATAAAGAGATAACAAATTTTTGAAAGACTAGTTGATAAAGGGGCATACATTAGTGGCT
>NW_022104596.1:0-1223 GCF_000313985.2 Echinops telfairi
GAGGGCTAAATGTGAAAAATCGAGGGAAGCCTCCCTCCCCAGCATCCAGGGATTCTCTTTCCTGGCTTACAGGCTGACCAAGCCTTGCATCCCTTCGCCATTCAATTACCCCCACCTTTGTTCGGCTGCCAATTAGGGATGATAAGCTAAGAAGCTCAATGAGGTAACATTGCTGTGAAGCACAGGAAGTTACAGAAAGCTCCAGTCTTTATTATACTTAGCACCCACAGGGCCCTTGGGATTAAAAGCACCAAATATCCTAATGAATATGGGATATTGTAATGCTTGTTGACCACAGTAATATTCAGTTCTGGGAGGACACTTGAAATGAAAAACATAACCACAGGTGAGGCAATTAAGAAGGGCAGCCCCGGAAATCCAGCCTTCCCGGAAGTTCAATGTCTATCTTGCTGTGAGACACTGTGGCAAGCCTCACTTCCCAGCTTGACCGGGAATAACTTCCATGGTCTGAATGGAGATGCCAAAGTTTTCTCGCTTCCACAACCTGCTGGGAAGTTCATTGGCTGGAATTTTGGAGACAAAAATAAACTCTAGCTTTCAATTCTTCCCTGAACTCTTTAACCTAGCTTTGAATGAGACTCAGAGTGAAGCATAATTGCCTGAGCCTGACCGCAAGTCCCGTGGCTGGGTTGCAGAGAAATGCTTATCAGAGCCTAGCTTTCACAGCAGTCTGTGAAGTTCTTTTCCTGCCTTCTTTGATGACTGAAAGTGAAGGCCCATTTCCCCAGCCTGCCAGTCAGTCTTTTGCCTGGCCTACGGGTAGACAAAGGGAAAAGCCTCCCTCTTCCAGTAAACCAGGTAGTTGCTTGCCACGCTGGCAGGTAGACGCCAAGGAAAGCCTCTGTTGCCCACAAGTCCCAAAATCACATGCAGGGCTAAATGTGAAACACCGAGGGCAGCCTTCCCCCCCAGCTTACAGGGATTCTCTTTCTTGGCTCACATGCTGACCAAGCCTTGTATCCCTCCGCCCTTCAATGAACCCAACCTGTGTTTGCCGGCCAATTAGGGATGATTAGCTAACAAGCTCAATGCGGTAACCTTTCTGCGAAGCACAGGAAGTTACAGAGAGCTCCATTCTTTATTGTAAATAGGACCCACAGTTCCCCTGGGATTAAAGGCTTCCCTTATCCTAATGAATATGGGACATTTTAATGCTTGTTGACCACAGTAATATTCAGTCCAGGGAGGACTCTTGAAATGAC
>NW_022104596.1:2197-3528 GCF_000313985.2 Echinops telfairi
GCTGGGAGACGCTGGACCAAGCCTCGCTTCCCAGCTTGACCTGGAATATCTTTCATGGCCTGAATAGAGATGCTAAAGTTTTCTCGCTTCCACAACATGCTGGGAAGTCCTTTGGCTGGACTTTGGGAGACTAAAGGCAAAAGCTAGCTTTCCAATCTGACCTGAAGTCTTCTACCTAGCTTTGAGTGAGAGTCAGAGTCAAGCGTAATTGCCTCAGCCTGACCGGAAATCCCTTGGATGGCTTGCAGAGAAATGCCTGGCAGAGCCTAGCTTTCCCAGCAGTCCTGGAACTTCTTTCCCTGGCTTCCGTGGTGACTGAAGCCAAAGGCCCATTTCCCCAACATGCCAGTCAGTCTTTCGACTGGCCTACGGGTAGACAACGGGCCGAGACTCCCTTTTCCTGCAAACCAGGTAGTTGCTTGCAACGCTGGCGGGGAGACGCCAAGGAAAGCCGCTATTGCCCACAAGTTCCAAAATGACATGCTGGGCTAAATGTGAGACACCGAGTGAAGCCTCCCTCCGCAGTTTCCCGGGAGTCTCCTTCCTGGCTTGCAGGCTGAGGAAGCTTTGCTTCCTTCCGCCATTCAATTAACCCCACCTGTGTTTGCCGGCCAATTAGGGATGATAAATGAACAAGCTCAATGAGGTAGCCTTGCTGTGAAGCACAGGAAGTTACAGAAAGCTCCATTCTTTATTTTAATGAGGACCCACAGGTCCCCTGGGATTAAAGGCAGCAAATGTCATAATGAATATGGGTCATTGTAATGCTTGTTGATGACAGTAATATTCAGTCATGGGAGGACACTTGAAATTAGAAACAAAACCACAGGTGAGGCAAATAAGAAGGGCAGCCCAGGAAATCCAGCCTTCCCGGAAGTTCAATATCTATCTTGCTGGGAGACACTGGATCAAGCCTCACTTCCCAGCTTGACCGGGAATATACTCCATGGCCTGAATGGAGATGCCAACATTTTCTCGCTTACACAACCTGCTGAGAATTCCATTGGCTGGACTTTGGGAGACACAAAGGTAAAACTAGCTTTCCATTCTGACCTGAAGTCTTTTACCTAGCTTTGAGTGAGACTCAGAGTGAAGCGTAATTGCCTCAGTCTGACCTGAAGTCCCTTGGCCGTCCTGCAGGGAAACGCCTGGCAGAGTCTAGCTTTCCCAACAGTCCCGGAAGTTCATTTCCTAGCTTCTTTGGTGCCTGAAGGAGAAGGGCTATTTCCCCAATCTGCCATTCAGAGTTTTGCCAGGCCTACAGGTAGACAAAGAGCAGAGCTTCCCTTTTCCAGCAAACCAGGTAGTTGCTTGCCACGCTGGCGGGGAGA
>NW_022104596.1:5205-6905 GCF_000313985.2 Echinops telfairi
AAGGCCAATTTCCCCAGCCTATCAGTCAGTCTTTTGCCTGGCTACGTGTAGAAAACAGGCAAACCAGGTAGTTGCTTGCCACGCTGGCAGGGAGACGCCAAGGAAATCCCTATTGCCCATAAGTCCCAAAATCACATGCAGGACTAAATGTGACACACCGAGGGAAGCCTCCTTCCTCAGCTTCCAGGGAGCCTCTTTACTGGCTTTCAGGGTGACCAAGCGTTGTATCCTTCAGCCCTTCAATTAACCCCACCTGTGTTTGCCAGCCAATTAGGGATGATAAGCTAACAAGTTCAATGAGGTAACCTTGCTGTGAAGCACAGGAAGTTACAGAAATCTCCATTCTTTATTGTAATTAAGACCCACAGGTCCCCTGGGATTAAAGGCAGGAAGTATTCTAATGAATATGGGACATTGTAATGCTTGTTGACCATAGTAATATTCAGTCCTGGGAAGACACTTGAAATGACAAAAATAACCACAGGTGAAGCAAATAAGAAGGGCAGCCCCGGAAAACCAACCTGCCCGGAAGTTCAATGTCTATCTTGGTAGGAGACGCTGGGCCAAGCCTCATTTCCCAGCTTGACCGGGAATATCTTCCATGTCCTGAATAGAGATGCCCAAATTTCCCCCCTTCCACAACCTGCTGGGAAGTTCATTGGCTGGACTTTGGGAGACAAAAAGCAAAAACTAGCTTTCCATTCTGGCCTGACGTCTTTTACCTAGCATTGAGTGAGACTCAGAGTGAAGCCTAATTGCCTCAGCCTGACCGGAAATCCCTTGGCCGGCCTGCAAAGAAACACCTGGCAGAGCCTAGCTTTCCCAGCAGTCCCGGTAATTCATTTCCTGGCTTCTTAGGTGATTGAAGGCGAAGGCCCATTTCCGCAGCCTGCCAGTCAGTCTTTTGCCTGACCTACAGGTAGACAACGGGCAGAGCCTCCCTTTGCTAGCAAACCAGGTAGTTGCTTGCCACGCTGGTGGGGAGACACCAAGAATACCCGCTATTGACCACAAGTCCGAAAATCACATGCAGGGCTAAATGTGAAACATTGAGGGAAGCCTTCCTCCACAGCTTCCAGGGATTCTCTTTCCTGACTTACAGGCTGACCAAGCGTTGTATCCCTCCGCCCTTCAATTAACTCCACCTGTGGTTGCCGGCCAATTAGGGATGATAAGATAACAAACTCAATGAGGTAACTGCTGTGAAGCACAGGAAGTTACAGAAAGCTCCTTTCTTTATTGTAATTAGGACCCCCAGGTCCCCTGGGATTAAAGGCAGCAAATATTCTAATGAACTTGGGACATTGTAAAGCTTGTTGACCATAGTAATATTCAGTCCTGGGAGGAACCTTGAAATGACAAAAATAACCACAGGTGAAGCAAATAAGAAGAGCAGCCCCGGAAAACCAGCCTTCCCAGAAATTCAATGTCGATCTTGGTAGGGGAAGATAGGCCAAGCCTCACTTCCCAACTTGACAGGGAATATCTTCCATGTCCTGAATGGAGATGCCAAAGTTTTCTCGCTTCCACAACCTGCTGGGAATGTCATTGGATGGAATTTCGGAGACAAAAAGCAAAAGCTAGCTTTCCATTCTGACCTGACGTCTTTTACCTAGATTTGAGTGAGACTCAGAGTGAAGCGTAATTGCCTCAGCCTGACCGGAAGTACCTTGGCCGGCCTGCACAGAAACGCCTGGCAG
>NW_022104597.1:2591-4292 GCF_000313985.2 Echinops telfairi
CGAGATGTCAATGGGATCAGGTATCGGGCATCTAAGACCCAGAACAAAATCATATCCAATGTGAATGGGGGGTGGGATGGGCATGGAGTGGAGACTCAATGCCCATCTGTAGACAATTGGACATCCCCTCACAGAGGGGTCACAGGGAAGAGATAAGCCAGTCAGGGTGCAGTACAGCACTGATGAAACACACAGCTTTCCTCTAGCTCTTTGGTGCTTTCTTCCCCCACTATCATGACCTCTATTCTACCTTACAAATCAGATTAGACCAGAGCACGCACACTGCTACAGATAAGTGCCCACAACACAGGGAATCCAGGATCGATAAACCCCTCAACAATGAGAGTAGAGATACCAAGAAGATTAGGGGAGGGTGGGGCGAGAAAGGGGGAATCGATCACAAGAATCAACCTATAACCCCCTCTCAGGGGGGCAAACAACAGAAAAGTGGGTGAGGGGTTACAGAGGACAATATAAAATATGGAAATAATAATCTATAAATTATCAAGCGTTCATGAGGGAGGGTGGGCAGGGGAGGAAGGAAGAAGGAATGGGGAGCTGATATCAGGGGCTCAAGTGAGAAGAGAATGCTTTGAAAATGATGATGGCGGCATACGTGCAAAGGTTCCTGACACACTGGATGAATGGATGGATTGTGATCAGAGATTTAAGAGCCCCCAATAAAAGTATTAAAAAAAAAAAGAAGACCAAAATCCTCACAACTGGACCAATAGGTAACATGATGATAAAGGAGACAAGGTTGAAGTTGTCAAGGATTTTGTCTTGCTGGGATCCACAATCAATGTTCATGGAAGCAGCAGTCGAGAGATCCAAAGACGTGTTGCGTTGGGGAAATCTGCTGCGAGTATTGAAGAGCAAGGATGTTGAAAGTGCCATGGACTTCTACAAGGACAAGCCAGTCTGTCTTGGAAGAAATCCAGTCAAAAATTATACGTATAGCCAGAGAACTCTTTACCGGCAAGGATGGTGCGGCTTCAGCTTACGTACTGTGAGCATGTTGCTGGGAGAGCACAGACCCTGGAGAAGAACATTATGTGATGTCGGGGAGGGGGCAGTGAAAGAGAGGACGGCCCTCCAGAAGATGGCTGGACACGGTGACTGTGACAATGGGCTCAGGCACAGGAACAATTGTCAGAATGACGCAGGACCAGCCAGTGGTCTGTTCTGTTGTGCATGAGGCTGCTATGGGACACAACTGGACTCAATGGTACCCCACAGCAACAAAGCGAACCAGAGCCATATAAAGACCCTAGACTGATAAATGGAGTTTGAGCTCCCACTTGATTGCAGTCCTAATAGAAGAACAATTCGTTCTTGTGACATGGCTCTGCTCAGTACTCGCCCTCTCATGATCTCACTTACAGGGACCATGAGAGCCCAATTTTAAACAGAAAACCATAAATGCTGTTGATTTATTGGAGAATGGTGCAGAAAGATTGGAACTCTCATCTACTTCTGATGGGTCTGTAAAAATGCACCACCATTGTGGAAAACAGTATGGTGCTTCCCAAACAACTGGGAACAGAAATTCCACATGAGCCAGCAATCTCTCTGCTAAGAATATTCCCTAAAGACGTCAGAGCCACATCAACAGACACATGCACTCTCATCCTAATTGCATCAGGGTTCACAATAGCGAGAAGTTGTAAAGAGCCCAAATGCTCATCAGTAGAAGAATGA
>NW_022104597.1:4815-7039 GCF_000313985.2 Echinops telfairi
TTGTTTGGAGACAAGCCTTTAAGACCCCAGGTGTTATTTTATCTGATACCCGGGCACCACCTAAATTCTTTGCCACCACATTGTGCTATAGCACCCATAGCATCTTCTGTGTTCCCTTCCTGAGGGTGAGTATCAAACAGGGCCATGATGTAAGTGTGCTTAAGTTGGAGCCAGGATTTACTGCACGCCCAAAACCCATGACTAGATCTATGTTTTGGTTTGGTTTGGGTTTTCCTTTTAATTTGCTGTAACTTGGGAGTTAATACGTGTGTCGTATAATTTCCATAGTCCCATCACGTCAAACAGTATTTCCTTGTTATGTTCACACAACTGACTCTTGACTCATTATGAGCACAATGAAGTGTTCTGTAATTCCCACTCTTCTCAAAGCTATCCATAGTTGGTTAGAAGCTACACAGTAAAATGCCTTATACAGTCAATAAAACACAAGTAAACATCTTCCTGGTGCTCTGTTTTCTAGAGGGTCAGAAACATGACTGGGAAATGAGTGACAAGGTATGGAGACAGAGAAGAGGGATGTGGACAGACCTCACAGAATGGACCAAAAAGGTGAAAAGAGGTGTGTTTCGTGAGATTGCTCACCAAAGGGTCACCTCAGCAGAGGAAGATTTTAACAATGAAACGAAACGGGTGATATCTTCTCTGGAAATCAGTCACCTTTTCTCCCCGGCCATTCACAAAACTGCCCAAATGGGTACGTGCACAAAGTGGCATGGATGGAGATTATGCACGAGCTCAGCATGAACATGAACTTCCAGCCACCACAGCCGACTTGGCCACTGCCACTACTGAGTGCCCAATCTGCAAGCAGCGGAGACCAACCCTGAGTCCAAGAGCATTCCTTGAAGAGACCAGCCAGCAACCCGGTAGAAGGTTGATTACCTTGGACCACGTCCCCCATGGAAAGGGCAGCATTTGGCTCCTTAAAAGCAAGAATGGTGAGACGCAGATGCTTCAGACACGTTATCAGGAGAGACGAGAAGGGCATCAAGCTTTGGTAACGCAGTGGGTCCGTGAAAAGGAAGAAACTCCTTCACAGGATGCAGTAACACCGCGCCTACAGCAGTGGATGTTAACACAGCACATTTGTGAGGACGCTGCAGGCGTGGAGTGCTTATTTTGTGGTACATCGAATTGCAGTGAGGCAGATGACCCCTAGCAACAACACCTCGATGCTGGAGCCCCAGATGCTTGGAGGATGCTCAGAAAATGAGCAATGAGATAAGAGAGCATTGGCCAGTCAATGTCTTCATTTGAATCTTGATCTTGTCCTTACTTGGAAAACCCTAAGACTTAATGTCCTTGTCAATTGAGACAGCATGAAAACACATGAACTTGATGTTTGTAAACAATATGAGATGGCCTTGCACCAACACGCTGTGATAAGTATTAGATCACAACCAGCCTCCTTAATCTGACCTCGAAGAGTCAACATATAGCTAATCTCTGACCTTGAAAAGAAGATGTAAGACTAGTCTTTGTTAGGCATGACATCATTTGGCCCATATGGTGTGACTCCTCATAAGAACATCTTAGATAAGCCCTGGATTTGCAGCCACAGGAAAAGGGAGTATCGTCTCCTCTAGTCTCTGATGCTCAGGAGACTAAGACGAAATTAGAAACGAAGGTGGAGACCTGGCTTCTAGTTGTTAACCTGGGGGCCCAATTATCATGCGTTTCTACCAAGCTTGAGCTATGAACAAGCCTCACTCACAAGACTTTCAGGGTAAATACCTGAAACTGAAATATTTCCAGGACTAATTCTTTCTGTCGTCTTATCTGGCCCTAAATGGATACCTGTGATCTTACCGATGTGCTTTGTCATGACGACTTTGTAACGAACAGAATGAACGACAGCGTTTCTCTCTGAACACGAACCCTCCCCAGAAGTATCTCCCTCATCGATTGCTGAGGATTGACAGCGCTCATGGTCACTGAGGTGATTTATGGAAAACACCGCCTGACACTTGTGTCATTCGGAGGGATCCTGGTGACCTGTGACGGAATCATGGTTGTTGGCACATCTGGGTCCATTGCTGTGGTCCAGGTGTCACAACAGCTCGTGGAGCGTTTCTCTTGTTTTGCTTCGCCCTAGTTTTCAGGGGCTCACTACAGTAGATGATGCTCTATGCGCCTGTTTTCAGGTGCCCTCAAATCACTTCAGACTCGGCCGGCTTACTCACCATCCTCACCATTGTGGCGA
>NW_022104598.1:0-734 GCF_000313985.2 Echinops telfairi
GTGTAAAGCGCATTTGTACATCGTTTCTCAAAACATTTTCTCTCCATTTAAACCCCCGACATTAGGTCCTCATTTTTCCCCTCCCTCCCCGCTCCCCCTCAACCATTTCTAAAGATTAATTAATCTGTCCCCTTATGTGCAATGCTGATGCTATTAGAAGACCAGAAAGTTTCCCATGCGTCTATCCTTATCTCTTTCATTTTACAACGCGGAATCTCTTATTTCATCTCCCCTGGTATGCATCCAGCTCCGTTCACGGATGTTGCAAAAGCTTCCTTGGCTTCATCTGCTGCTTGTTTTGAGAACTCTTCATGGTTCCTCCTGAAGTCTTCCAGCTCTCAAAATGGATATTGGTCTTTCACAAATGTTGTTATTGTCATTGTCAGGTGCTTTGGGGTCAGTTCCCATTCAGGGTCCCTGTGTCCAACAGAAAGAGACCCTGCCCACTTCTGTGCCATCCTCATAATTATGGTTATGCTTGATTGCACGTTGCAGCCACTGAAACAGAGTTGTCCTGTGGTCTTCAGGAGGCTTAGCTGGACTTTTTATCCCTGTGTTCTGGGCCTTCACTTTTCCTTGACCAGGAAAAGCGTGTGTGGGAGGAGTATGCTATTTGCTTAAACCATCCTCCAATCTGGAGATGCTTGCTTTCCACTCAGAGAAAGCTGCCAATGGTACATGGTACGGGATTTGTAATGAAATCCTCTTTGTTATTCTAAATTTTATTCCCTATT
>NW_022104598.1:2996-4872 GCF_000313985.2 Echinops telfairi
CTGGAAATTATTAAAAACGTCTGCACATACTTCAGGATAAAATGTAGGTATCTGCATTTGCAGCCCCACTGCATCATCCCTGGGCCCTCCAGGGGGGCAGTGTCATGCCCTTTGGGAAATACTGATCTCTATGTTCATATGTTTGGACTCTTATACTCCTATACTTCTTATCTTAAATCTTATTTATTCAGTAAAGCTTTATCAGTCAGGGTCCACTCAGAAAAAAATGAATCCCTCTTAAGTGTTTAAAACACAGGAAGTTTAATACCTAGTTTAATAATTGGTTATGGACATGGCGGAAGAACTGAGTTATGAACCACAAAGCATAAATTGTTGACTTGTACAGATTTCACTGTTTAATTATTGGACACTACAAAAAATAGGGGGTGGTAATAGGACAAAATTTTCATTAATACTCATTCACAACACAGAGCTATGCCTATGAGGTTAATACATGTCACAATCAAGCAAGAAAGGCTTTAAAATGGTAAGTATATGGTACTCCACCATTCACTGTGAATCCCCAAGGCAAGAAATCCAGACAAAAGCTTAATGACTGATGATTCAATACCCTTGGGATAGCAGTTGTGGTAGTTAGATGATTTTATATCAACTAAATACACTTGGCTATGGGTGGAGGTCACAAGTCATAGCCTGGCACTGTCTCCTTGGGAGTGTGACCTTTTCGTAGGAGGACCCTGGGAAACTCCTTCTCGCTCTGCTCCTTCACCCTCCTGCCTGCTGGGACTTGGTTACTGACGCTGTATGTTGCCAGAGCCCTGCCATGTTCCCATTGACCTTCGGATCCACACAAGGCTGTACCCACCAGCCTGCGATCTTCCTATATTCTGCATCATTGCGTGTGGCCACATGAGTCTGAAGTGGGACTAGTATTGAATTTATGGACTTGAGTTGAACTGGGCTGGGACGCTTTCTTGATATATAATTCCTTCTTCATATAAATCTCTTTTTTTAGACATGTATGGGTGTCATTGGATTTGTTTCTCTAGTCAGCCCAGCCTAACACAGCAGTCATGTGCTTCTTCTCACACTAACGGTTTCAGCCTTCAGTTCAAGGTCTTTAGGTGTGTTTAGGGTAAAGTCCAGTTTACTTAGTGGGGTTTCCATATTGAGTCCTTCTGGTGTGGCCTAGGAAGTCTGTTGTGCACCCTGAAAGAAAGGACTCTAATGTCCCAGTAGTCTACAGCACAAGGCCAGGGTCACCAAGGACTGGATAGAAACTAGGCCGGGGGTTCAATTAGGAAATTAGTACCAGACATAGGAGGGGTACCCGCCCTAAAACTGGAATTGTGCTGGGTGGAGTGGAGTTTTTCTAGCATGCAAGTTTCCCTCTAGGTGAGCATCAAGCAACTTACTCTGAGTTAGTGCACCCAGTGGCACTGCCTGGGAAGGTATTTCCTGGTCACAGTTAATTTTTTTTTTTGTAAAACTATTTTCCCTCAAATCTCATTTTTTTGTGATGGCCAATTTAAGAGAAGATTGTGCGGCTGTGAAATTTTGTTTTTCGCTTGGGAAAAAATCAGAAACTGTTGTGTAGTTGATTGAACACAGCTTACAAGGAGAGCACGATGGAAACACGCATGTGCACCCCAGTGGTTTTCTTGCTTCAACATAGGTAAAATGTTGATTGATAACAAACCTCCTTGTGGACATGTGTCAACTTCCCAAACTGATGAGAGTGTCTGCTCATGTTGCGTTTGAAGTTTGTTCCACCAAGTCAGACCGATAATCAAACTTTCTATTTAGAGGCTCGGAAAAGATTGCACAACAGTGTGCAACAAAAATGACCTGATTTGTGGCAAATGGGGGACTGGTTTTGCCACCGCAACAATTCACCTGCACACACAGCCATCTC
>NW_022104598.1:6137-7030 GCF_000313985.2 Echinops telfairi
CCTCCCACCCCACTGTTGTGTTTACCCATCATTCATCTTTCAGTAATTCCTTTCAGGTACAATTCAACTGTTCAAACACAACAGGAAAAGATACACACTCCTCACCGTCAATTTTAGAATGCTTACTCTTCTCTTGTAACAATCATTATTGGCTCCCGGCTCACCTCCCCACTCCCCTTCCTCCCAGGAGCCACTGGTCCAGTCACTGTCTCTGTATGGTTGCCTATCCTGAATATCTTGTGCAGATAAACACCGAAAGAATGTACAGACAGTTACAAGTCTGACAGAGCAGCTGGAGACCTCTATGTTACAGAACGAGAAGGGCAGCTTAAACACCATCAGTCCAGTCCCCATTTCTTTCAGGGTTCCCTATCCCGGGTCCTGCTTACCTAACAACACATACACCCTTGTAATCTTCAGCAATTGCGTCCAAAAGGTGAGCATCCTGTAAGGCTACCTTAACGTTATTTTGTATGCCAGCTGAGGGGTGGTATCCTGTGGTAAAGTGGTGCTTTAAATGTACATATAGAAATGATGGTATATGGTTCATGGACACTATGCAGGCTCTCCACCTCAATGTTTGGTAGACCAAATTGGAAGATTGCATGACCTGGGAACAGAAGCCTGCCTTCATCCCAGTGTTTATCTGTATAGTAGTGGACTCAAATAACATTTGTCCTTTCAGGATTGACTAATGTCATTCTGTAAAACTGCTTCCAGGTCCCTCCATAGCACAGGTGCTTCATGGTTTTGTCACTGTTTGGGGATGCATAGTGTCCCATTATGTGTACGTATAAGAGTTTCTTTATTCTACTGATGTGCTATTTCCAGCTATTGTGAGTTATGCTGCAATGAACATGGGAGAGCATACATCTGTTCTTTTCTGTCTCTTA
>NW_022104599.1:0-1408 GCF_000313985.2 Echinops telfairi
CAGCTCTCAGGGGTGCTTGTCTTTATGCTCAACTTCGGAGGGGTCTGGGTGCGGCAGCTCCCATGGTGTCCGGGGCCTAGGGAAGAAGGTGAGGACAGGCTATAATGGGGGACAGATTCTCCAATACCCATCTGGAAAACAAAATCAGCAGAGAAGTCATGAGAGCTCTATACTTCAAGGTCAGTGACTGCAGTTTCAGCACGTGCCTCTATAAGGTGACCAGACGTTCCGATTTTTGGCATTTTAAAAAAGTCCCGATTTTTGGAAAGAATGCACGACAAGCTAGGGAATGGTCTATTTGGTTCATATAGACCACATTTTTAGTCTAGAACCCACCCTCCCCCCCTAGTCAATGGTGTCCCTCTTTAAATCTGGTCACCTTACTCTAGGATGCCATGAAACTGGGGCCTTGAGCAGGTGCCCCTGCCCGAGGGAGGAGTTGGGGATCCCAGTCTTTGCTGGCAAACTGGGCCCTGACTATTTAGTACACAGCAAGTATTGGCGAGTGGTTTGGGTGACTGTGCAGGGCCTACGGAGGGAGCTACTGGCGTGAGTAATTCACCGGACCTCTAAAGGTGAGGCCACTGCTTGGAGGGACCTCCAGGAGGGAGCTACTGGCGTGAGTAATTCACCGGACCTCTAAAGGTGAGGCCACTGCTTGGAGGGACCTCCAGTAGCCTTCAAAGGTGACCACAGGCATGAGTGGTCTTCCGAACCTTTGAAGGGGAGGAGAAGCCCGTCAGTTGGTGCAGGGAACATTCTAAGGAAATGGGGATCCTTGGCTGGAACAGTCCCAGGAGTTGTACCAGGAATGGGCTGAAGGTGGTATTGCTGAAAGGCCTTTGGAAATGAAAGGGAGCAGGTACTTGGGCTGGCTTCTGAATGCCTTTGGCCGAGACTTTGGCAAAGGAAAACCAGCTGGTAGGAAAAAAACCAAACCCCAGCTAGCACACTGGCAGAAGCCTAATGCAGCTTGTTTGTAAAACCAGGAGAAAACAAAAGAAAGAGAGGTGGGATGGGTGGTCCGAGCCCGGGGGCTAGGCAGGTTAGCCTCCAGGGCAGGACAGCCTTCCCACTAACTACCATTCCCCATCCCCATGTGTGGGCGCAGCTTGGCCAGGGTCAAGTCCAACAAAGGTGGCTGCAGCCCCTGGGGAGTGAGGAGTCACGTGGCGGGAAAGTGGCAGCCTCTGTCTGTGGCCTGGTTGACCGGCGGGGTCAAGCTACGGGAACCAGAGCCCTGCAGTGACCACAGGTTTTACTGGCCTGGTCATCAAGCAGACCACTGAAACTCAAAAAGGCTTTGGGCACCAAAATCCCCCAGCCCTGCAGGCTGCAGCGTTTCCATCCCATCCCAGGAAGCGAGTCTCGGGAGAACATGGAAGCCCCCAAAGCACAGAAAGGCAGA
>NW_022104599.1:3319-4696 GCF_000313985.2 Echinops telfairi
TGGAAAGGTGAAGGATGGCTTTGTTTTTCACAGGTATGAAGTAACTCATCCTGATATTTAACAAGCAGTTATTTTAAAAGAAGGTGTTTCCCCACCTTAACCCTCAGTAGTGCAGTTGGAAATACAGAGAGAAATGTGCTTTCTGTAGCTGACCCCTGTGGTTCATAAAAACCATTTATGTATTTAATGATGTCTTGTTGTTGCTTGAAGTGAACTTGTCACAGACTCCAGGTCCATTTCAGTTTCACTTTTCTGACGTTTTCTTTAAGCCATTCAGCCCACTGCTTAGGTTTGAGGGCTAAGCCATCTGGAGGGTATAAAATCCTTTAAAAGTCAAGTTTTATCTTCAAAAATAGCTTCTTCTAAAGAAAAGTGTGACTTGGGCTGAAATCTTTATTTGATGCTGTACATATTTATTGACAACACTTAGAAAACATTGTACTCTTTTGATAAGCTATATTATTAATAATGATAATAATGTTCACATTCAGTAAACAATGTAATCAGTATTTCTCAATACAAAAATTAACAACTCATCATTTCCACCCACTTTGTTTTAAGTCATGCTTTTGCCCAATAAGAAGAGGGATATGATGATAGTGTAAAAATAAAATACAAGATTATGAGTAGAAGACCAAGGTGTTGGTCTCTTACAGATATCCACTGACCACCTATGATGTGCTAAGCACTCATCTAAGTACTGTATATGTACAGTTGAACAGTTTCCATAGCCTCCACTGTCTCCTGATACTGGACCCTGAGTTTTCATGTCTTTATCATCTTGAGCCGGGATAGCAATACCGTCATTCTTACTTCCAAGGGTCTTTTTGAATCACAGTAAAGATGACTTGAGTGTAGTTCTTTTGAAAATGTTTGAGCAACATTATAATTAGGAGATAATATTATTGAGTGACAAGGCTTGACATTTTCCTGTAATTATTGATCGTGTACAAATGTAAGTTGATTAAAAGATATATTTAGAGTTGAAGATTCACAGAATGAGTGGGTATATTTATGCTTTATATTTTCAACTGCTTTATATGAGGGCTGTAAAGATTTTTCTTTTTTCCTTACCAAAGCCCTGTATTAGTACTTGCTCTCACTGTGAACCCCATAATGGAAAACAGAATTCTGTTTTTGCCAGTTACTTTCAAGATAACTGTAGGTATTCTACTTAAAATCTTATTGACTTTATCTGTAAAATGGGAATTATAAAAGTCTTGTGCTTCATAATAACTTAATAGCATCATTGTGTGAATTAATGAGATGATGTTTATAGAACATCTTGTACAATGCATTGCATATACTAAGTAGTCAATTGATGCTAGCGTTGATGACAGGCTTATTCCTAACATTATTAAGGTTATAATTTCAGGC
>NW_022104599.1:5737-7029 GCF_000313985.2 Echinops telfairi
GCAGGGTTTTTGATCCTTTAAAATAGTAGTAGACCCTTGTCTATTCTGTTATTTCAAGCTTAGGTTATCATTATGTGTTAGTCTGGATTGATTAGAGAAACAAATCCAGAGGGACTCATATGCGTATAAGAAAGAGGTTTATATACAAGAGCAATTGAATATTGAGAAAACATCCCAGCTCAGTCCAGATTAAGTCCATAAATCTGATATTAGCCCAAATATCTGATACCAATCTATGAAGTTCTTTTAAGATTCACGAAGCACATGCAATGATGCTGAATGCAGGAAGATCACAGGCCAGTGGGTGGGAAGGGTGTCCACATGGTTTCTCCAGCTCCCAGGATTCTGGGTGCATCAGGGTAGGTCCATGTGGCTTCTCCTCGGGGATGTCTTGCAGGGAGTGAGCCAAGAGAGTTGGTCTCCCACCTCCAAGACAAGAAATACAGGAGTTCCCAGAATCCTCAGGAGAAGGCCATGCCCACACAGAGACCTCATTGGCTATATTCTGATTTACAGGCTAGACTCCACCCTTATACTTCTAATCCTCAAAGTGACACCAGATTATCTTCCTAGAGATTCTGTATTAAATGACATAGAAATATACCCACTCTTTGATGTAGCAATACCATTTCTAGGATTTTTTTAAGAATGAAAATTTTGCACGTACAAAATCATGTGCAGGAATATTCAGTGCATAGTTCTGTATGAAAGGAAACAAAGTAGAGATAACTGGTTAAATGAATTATAGTCACATAAAAGAAAATTATACAAACATTAATATACGATTATAGAAATGTCTATATAAAAGATATTTGTGATATATGGTTAAATAAAAAAGGTTCATAAAAATGAAGTGTTCATTTTCAACAGGAAAAGTATTTAGGGGAATTACACTTACTGAATATTAATGTTAGCATTGTTTTCTCTCATCCTTTGTGTCCATGGACCCTTCATCTGCTAGACCAGTAGTCCTCAACCTATGGGTTATGACCCCTTTGGGGGTTGAACAGGGGTCTCCTAAGACCATCGGAAAACACATATTTCCAATGGTCTTAGGAACCAAGACACTGCTCCTCTATCCGTCTTCAGGTGGGTCCGCCCACAGGCAGATACACCCACATATGAGTACCCAGCGTGAAGACTATTACCCATGCTACACCATGCTTCAAGACAAAATTTCAATTATTTATAATTAGAAATAATATTTCACAATATATAATTATATATTATTTTTGTGATTAATCACTGTGCTTTAACTATGTTCAATTTGTAACAATGAAAATACATCCTGC
>NW_022104600.1:0-1916 GCF_000313985.2 Echinops telfairi
TATCCCCTGCGGTTCCCTAAGAAGCCTGAGCGACTGTTGGTTACAAGGCAGGTTGATTACCATGAAGTTCAACAATTTGAGTCCACTAGCTGGGAGCTATAAAAGACTTTCTGCTCCTGTGCAGCTATGCATCAGAATCAGCTCAATGGCAGTGAGTTTGGTTTGGGGGTTTTGTTTCTCTGGGTCTGAAACTCACTTTCTGGTACAGTGTGTGTCTTGGAATTCACCTGTTCGTATGTTCCTTTAACAGTTAAAACATGTTCCACCGTTTGGGGGTAAGGGAATCCAAGTTTTGTCTTTTTCTAAATTGTCTTCTTTGTTATTCTCGTTAGCTGCCATTGAGTCCACTCCAACTTACGGCCACCCCGCGTGTAGTTACAGAGCACAAGTGCTCCGCAGGGCTATGCTCTCAGCTGTCCTCTTTATCAAAGCAGGTTATCAGGCCTTTCTCCCACACACCTGCTGGGTGGGTCCCATGCACCAATCTTTAGGTTAGCAGCCACTTTGTAGTAAAAAGAGTAGCATTCAATTTCACCCTCCGACACTTCCCAGTGGCTTTCTTCAGCTCCAGAAACCTCAATTTCCTCATTTATAAAATGGAACAAGCAATAAACACTTCAAGGACTTTGGCAAGAAGAAGTACTCATGTGGTCTGTATTCCATCAAAGCATTTCAGTTCTTCCAATGGGTCACACCAGTGAGACCGAAGTAATTCTTAAAGTGTTTTGTTTGCATTTATTGAATAGCTTTATAGTTCTTTTAAAAAACAGATGTGGACTCAAAATGAGCTTAAATCTCTCTTTTAAGAAACACACCCATCAAAACAGACCAAAAAAAAAGGGGGGAGCAAAGGGAACCAGAAATGCAGTTCCTTTTTTTAACATCTACCAACTTTCATCATTTCTCTCCCCCTCTGAGTCCAGGCCCTTACGGGAAAAGAAAAAGAAAAAAGACAGCTTTTCTGCTGACAGTTGGAATTAACCCCTTTTCAGACCATACCTTATCTCCTGACTTGCTATCTCCCTGGGCCATGTTTTTCAGCCTTTTTTAAAGCTGCCAGAGATTAATAGAAGAGGGACAGAAGGCTCGCCTCTCAGAAAGGTAAAGGCCGTGCACGTTTGAATTCAATTGCCTTTGCTATTATGCAAATATCTCTCACTGAGCTGGCCTTTAACGGATGATTAAATGGTGACTCGCTCAGGATCACTGAGCACAGATGGGGAATTAAAGGTTCAACCTTTCTCACGTTCTCTGCTCTCAGAAGCCTAGCAGCCCCTCGTCCCATAATCCTAATGGATTTCTTTACCACGTGGCCCATGTTCCTTAGGGAAAAATAAGCTTTTTGAGTGATTGTTTCCATCTAATAGTTAACACACACACACACACACACACAAACAAAACAAAGAAACAAAAAACCTAAACAGATTTTTTGCTCCCCTCAAGCAACCCCATCATCCAAGTTCAATTCTGGGTGGTTGGTGTTTCCTGCCTGATAAAGAGAATAATGGGGCACATTTCCATGAGTGTTTCCTGCGTGCCCGGCTCAGGGCCAAGCTCACTATCTTTGTGCATTCTCTTTCTCCAGCCTTCCCACAGCTGCCGAAAGTGGGCATTTGGTTCCATCATCTAATTTTGCAGATGAAGAACCTGAGACCTAGCTGAAGTCCCTTGGCTAGGAAACATCAGAAATGGGATTTAAACCCAGAATGGCTTCAGAGAGTTGGAACTCCTTTAGCACATGTGTAGAATCTCAAGCATGGGTTTTGGAACAAGGACCAAACCTGGGTTTTGTGTTATACTGGACCCTTCCATAAACAGAGCCAAGCCTGAACATGCTCAAAGGAAGAAGAACGAATGAGTGAATAAATTAATATATAACTGAGAACTTGCCCAAGAACACAGTAAGGTGGTTGTCA
>NW_022104600.1:6130-7028 GCF_000313985.2 Echinops telfairi
TATAAACCTGAGTATCTCTCTGTTTATTTTGGGAATGAAGCATGGGATCCCTTGCTGAGCAAATTATGGAATATATGCTTGCTTCTTTAGGAAGAACTCTGAGAACCGCTGAGGTACCATGTGGAGGGGTTTACTTAGGAGAGCCAACAATGAACCTACTGGCAACTCCAGGTTAAAGGAGGTTTAAGTTCACCTCCAAGAAACCTTGGACAAAAGGTCTGGCTGTCTACTTCTTATGGAAAACATCTAAACCTTGTAAAGCACAGTTCCCCTCTAATAATGTAGAAACTGGTTTAAGGGTTTCTTTAACAGGTAGCAGGCATCAGAAGACCCCAGACAAGCAAACTAAAACCATATTGTTGTGAATGAGGGGCGTTGGAGCAGAGACCCCCCAAGCCCATCTGCAGATACTAGGACATCCCCTCACAGAAAGGTCATAAGGGCGGGGTGAGTCAACCAGGGCACAATATAGCACCAATGAAACACAAAATATTCATTTGGTTCCTTGAGGCTTCCTCATCCCCCACTATCATGACCCCAGTCCTGCCTTTCGGTTCTGGCTAGACTGGACCATATACACTGGTTCAAACAATAGCTCACCACACATGAAATCCAGGTCAGATAAACCCCTCAGGGCCAGAAGTAGGAGTAGCAATACCAGGAGGGTAGAAAGAAGGTGGGGGGGTTGGGGAAGGTTAACTGATCACAATGGTTGACACATAACACCCCTCCAAGCCAAGGGGGACAAACAACAGAAGCCGTGGGTGAAGGGAGACAGTAGTTGGTGTAAGATATGAAAATAACAATTTATAATTTATCAAGAGGTCATGAGGGGGGAGGGGGAGGGGAAAAAGAGGTGCTGATACCAAGGCCTCAATTAGAAAGTAAATATTTAGAA
>NW_022104601.1:0-1024 GCF_000313985.2 Echinops telfairi
TCATCCACAGCGGCGGTTGTCCTGTTTTGGAGTTCCAATAGCAGTGTATGAGGGTGGCATTCTCTCTGTACTCCCTCCAGTATCTGTCTTCCCTTCTAATTTTGTTAGCACTTCAGGAGTGAAATGGCCTATCATCAGTTTTGATTTGCATCTCTCTAAATGGCTTGTGACCACGAGCACTTCTTCATGTCTGCTGGCCGCCTGAGCGTCTTCTCTGGGGACGTGTCTGCCCATTTTCATTTTGGTTATTCATGTTTCTCTTGTTGGGAGAGATGGGTCCCTTGTTTGATGTATCACTGCCAACATTTTTTTTCCAATCTGTGAGTCCTTTTCCTCTTGTTCAATCAAGCCTTCTGATGCATCAAAGTGTCTTATTTTTAGGAGGTCCTAGACCAGTGGTTCTCAACCTGTGGGTAGCAACCCCTTTCACCGGGGTTGCTGAATTCATAACAGTAGCAAAATTAGAGTTATGAAGTAGCAACAAAATAATGTTATAGGTGGGGGGTCACCACCACATGAGGAACTGTATGAAAGAGTCGCGGCCTGAGGAAGGTTGAGAACCACTGCCCTAGGTATTTGTTACCTCCTGCTGTGTGCTGTTTTATCATTATACTTGACAGTGTGTTGATGCCATGTTTCCGCAATAAGGACCCCAAGCTTGCCCTTATTGTTTCATTGATCTTTATTGTTCTAGGTTTTACATTTAGGCCTTTAATTCATCCTGAGTGTGTTAGTCTGGGTAGACTAGAGAAACAAACCCACAGAAACTCATATGTGTATGAGAGAGTTTTATATAAAGGCTAAGTTTACACCAGAAAGCATCTCACCCCAGTCCAGTCCAAGCCCATATGTCCAACACTGATCTACAAGCTCACAAAACACACGCAATGACGCCGACCGCAGGAGGAAAGCGTAATCCGTGAGTGTGTAAGCATCTCAGCGCTGGCAGGGCTCTCCACACAGGTGCTCCAGCACCCAGGGCTGCATCAGGGCAGGTCCATGTGACTTCTCCTCAGGGATGTCT
>NW_022104601.1:4729-6975 GCF_000313985.2 Echinops telfairi
CACCCTTCTCTACATTTTTACATGGTATCTTTTGTCTTTTTTCTCATTTTCAATCACAAAGATAGCTGACAGGTCATCGCATCTCATGTCTCTTTAGTACATGCTAGATAGAAAAGCAGTGACCTATGACCCCGTTACTGCAACCTTCGCGCGGTCTCAAATGCTCCATTCTGGATACTGAGAGGTTGAACTGGGTGGCTTCTTTTGTTGGGGCTCAATGATGAACCAGCCCTGAGTTAGACTCAAGAATCATTCAGGCAGCACAGCTTTGACCCAGAGACCTCAACCAGCAGCTGCTGGTGATGAGAGATCTGCGTGGTAATGAACGGTGTCTCTTTCTTCAGAAAAATATCACCGAAGCCTATCAGGTGAACAAGAAGTCTCTGAAGCCTGTGGTGAAGGTGATTCGGATGTCAGCCCCGGTCAAAGACGCTGTGTACAACTACAGCATTCAAACTCTGAACTCCACAGAGCTGGCCAAGAGGGAGCTGCATCGAGAGATGGCCAAGGTGAGTGAGAGGCCTCAGTGGGGCACAGTGACATACTTGTTGTCCAGACGGAGTAAAGCAGTTGCGTCATCAACGAGCTCTTTCCTCTCGGACTTCAGCTGGCTGGGGTGTCAGCCACGCGGATGAAAACTAGTCAGTCAGTGAGCCAAAGAGATCCTCAACCTACGCACAGATACACATGGGTGAACACCCTAAAAGTTCCTTAGCTGTGGTTTCACGAAAGGTGGCTGTCGCCCTCCAGATAGAATACCTGTCTTTGGCTTAGGCTTGAAACACAAATTCACTTTAGCAAAGTGGGGCAAATGACCCTTGCATGGAATGGCAGGTGGTAACTGCCATTGTGCCCCTAGCTATCTCTCTATTGGGAAGCCTAATGCCCAGGCCTGCTGTTACTCCTTCCATCTTGGTTTCCCCTCATTTCCAGGAGCCAGGGAAAAGGTTCACTTACTCACAGGATTACCTCTCCGCTACGGTGGAACCTTACGACTGGGAGGCTGAGCAGAAGGAAGCCGAGAAGAAATCTCGCCAGGCCTGGCTCACTGCTGAGGGATTCCAAACGACAGGTCTTCAGAGCAGCCACCACCACAGGCTGCCACCTGTGAGCAACAGCAGAGCGCAGGTCCATAGGGAGGGGCAGGGCATCCGGTGGGGTCGCCACAGGGCCTTCTTTCCTTCTAACGTCTTTCCTCCAATTTAGGGGTGGAAGGAACATGCACTGTATACAAATACATTGGAGCCTGTGCTGGACCGGAAGAGCTGGGGGTGGGCCCAGCGCCACATGGACTTTGATCTGTATAAGAAGCCACCCACTTTTTTCCAGCTTCCCCCTGCTCCAGCATTGAAGCACAGACAAGGTAATACCAAAGCTGAACCTCCTGAAGGTTTTGGCACACCAGCATGAACTCAGTGCCACTTTGTTTTTAGCAGTACCCAGTAGATCGTCAAAATCCGTGGGTCTAACGGGTTGAATGATGGGCTGGGACTCAGGAGACGTGGATTCTAACTCGTTGCCGTGGCACTGACTGCAACTTATAGTGACCGATGGGTCCGAGGACAATGGCCACACGGGTTTCCAAGGCTGTCATCCTTACAGAGGTAGACTGGAGCTTCAAAACAGGCCTTTTGGCTAGCACCACCTGGGCTCCTTCCTGGAGTCTCATCCCAGGTGGAAGCGCTAACTTGTGTCAATACAGTGATGCCAGCGAAGAGCTGGGGCCCTGCCCTGGCCCACACATCAATGCTTTCTAGTGAGCGATTGACCTAAGTTATCTCCCTTCTACACTCCAGAGCTAATGAACTGAAATAAGTAAATAGCTCTGTCCATACTATTTCTTTCCGTATTTAACTTTAAAATGGAAATTTTTACCAAAATAACTGCTTGGTGGAGTGGCCAATAGCTGTTCTAAATGCTCGGATGACCAAAAAAAGGAGCGATGACATATTTGGAGGAAAAATAGTTTGGCTCCTTGCACAAGATAACATCCCCAATGGGTTTGACGGAGCCTCAAATTGTCTAGGACAAAGAACAGCAAGAAGCCTGTAAGGGCAATATCAAGAGTACCCCAAAGTGGAGGCCAAGTCGTGAAGAGAAGCACAAAGAATAGCCCTAGAGGGATGGTAATATGCAGTCAGTGCTTGTTACCCGAGAAGCAGCGCAACATCAAGACACGTGCTCACTGTGGCTCTGGACTGGGCATCTCCTCTCTTGCAGGGTGAGGTCGAAGGCGCAGGGGTCAA
>NW_022104602.1:0-1011 GCF_000313985.2 Echinops telfairi
ACCCCACCACAGAAAATAGCAGAAAACTACCACCTTGCAGGCAGCAATGGAGTTGTTAGAGGGAATATTAGCTTTCTTGACTAGTTAATAGTAACAGGATTTCATATGAAATGCCTTTCACACTATTGTGATTTGCCTAACTCTATTCAGATGTCTTATGTCACTAGAACTGTCAATAAGGAAATCATTCTGAACACTGACCCCTGAAGAATAGTATTCTCAAAACTATTATGTTCCAAGGAATTATAGAGATAATGGCCACAGCAATTTACCCCAGTATTATAACATTTCTAAGAACATATAGTGAGGAGGGTTGTCTCTGGTCCATATTCTGATATGGGGAGGAACAGAGAACAACACATAGATACACTTGTGGAATTCATTATGGAAGCAAACCATGGCTTCAAAATGAATTTTACATATATATTGTGCTTCTTAAAACCAAACAAGCAAAACATGTAGTAACACTCAAAAACCCTTAATAAATTTTCTACCCATCTACACTATCATCTTCACTAACTAACTGAGCTTATGGAACTATCCATACATCATGGCTTCCTTCTAGATGAATTTTTTGTTATGATTTCTAAGATTTTTACAATAAGAAATCTCAGGATAGTCAATCATACTGGAAAACCAATGATTCCATGCCACTCTAAAATGGAAGTACTGTGAATAATCATTATAAATTCAAAATAAGAATAGAAAGAAAATGTTGCTGAAATCTAAAGCTTTGCATCACTTCAACTTATTGTCCAGGCTAGTGCAAAAGTCAAAGATTTATCTGGAAATTGAAACTACTCCTATATGTTTTCTGTTGTAACCAATCTAATGGAAATATGCAAAGGCACGCACTATGATACCAGTCAGCTAGCCTACGATTGAGATTTAGCATGATATCGTATTAGAGTTGAAGTGCAGCTAGAAGACACTCAGTGGTAATAAATATTATGTTTGGAGCTTTAAGCCAGCACTTCAATAGACCCTTGAGACCCACTATAAGATTGGCAG
>NW_022104602.1:2292-4172 GCF_000313985.2 Echinops telfairi
TCAGAGAGGTATATGATTTATTATGGCAGGAACAAAAAAAAAATCAAGAGAAATGACCAGGCTTCATTGTTAGAAAGGTCCGTGCCAAATCCATTATGTAGTACAGTGCTTTCGGTGACTGGATGATATCTGCCTTCAAGGAAATCCAATCAACACAAGCAGCATCTGAATTTGTGCACCAACCACAAAAGCTAGTGATGCAGTAATTGAAAAATTCTACCAACAGCTTCTACTGGAGATTAACCAAACTTGTAGTAAAAATACTTCAATATTGGTGATTAGAATCCAAAAGTTGGACCCAAAGAGGAAAGAACAGGAGATGGAAAATAGGAACTTGGTGATAGAAATGAAGCTGGAGATTGCATGATAGAATTTTGCAAAACCAAGGACTTGTTCACAGCAAATATTTTTTTTCAAATCACACAAAAACTATACTTATGCAATTCCCAAAATGGAATACACAAAAATCTAGTCAACTACATCTGTGGGAAGACACTGTGGAGAAGCTCAATATGAGCAGCTAAAACCAGACCAGGGGCCAAGTGTGGAAAAGACCATCAACTGCTCATATGTAAGTTCAACATAAAGCTGAAGGCAATGAAAATAAGACCACAAGAGCCAAAATGCGACCTGAGTCTATCCCACCTGAATTTTAAGACTATCTCAAGCACAGATTTGATCCATCGAACACTAATGACAGAGAACCTGATGAGCTATGGCAGGACATCAAGACCACCATTCAAGAAGACAGCAGAAGGTCATTACGAAGAGAGACTAGGAAGAAAAGATCGAAGTGGATCGAAGGGCACTCTGAAACATGCTCTTAATCACAGAGTACTACAGCAAATGGATGAAGAAACGAAGTCAGAGGCGAATAGAAAATGTCGGATGGCAGCTCAAGACGAGAAAACCAAATTTTATAATGAAATGTGCAAGAACCAGGAATTAAAAAACCAAAAGGGAAGAACAGGCTCAACTTATTTTAAATGGAAAGAACTCGACAAATTTCAAACCTTGAGTTATAAAATTGAAAGATTCTATAGGCAAAATGTTGATAGAAAGAATACACAGTTAATGTACCAAAAATAGCTAGTCGGCATTTTGTCATTTCAAGAGGTAACACATGGGCAAGAACTAATAGTGTTGAAAGAACAGTTCAAGCTACGTTAGCCAAAGTCCAGGCATCAGGAATAGAGGGACTATTCTTCAAAATGTTTCAGCGAGCTGAGGAAGCACTGGAAGCACACACTCACTATCTTGCCACCGAATTTGGAAGACAACAACTTGGTCAACTGACTGGAAGAAAGCCTATCTGTGCCCATTCCAAAGAAATGTGACCCAACAGAATGCTCCAATGCTGCAACAACATCATTGATATCACACACAAGTAAAATTTTGCTTGAGATCCTTCAACAATGGTTGCAGCAGTACACTGACAGGGAGCTGCCTGAGTGTCAGGCCAGATTCAGGAGAGGACATGGGACAAGGGATATCATGGCTGATGTCAGATGTATCTTGACTGATAGCAGAAAATACCAGAGATATATTTACTTCTCTTTTATTAAACATGTCAAGGCATTAAAATGCATAGGTAATAGCACTTCGCTGGACTCCTGTAGAATTTGTACATGTATCAAGAGCGAGTCGTGCAACCAGAAGAAAGGAAGAATGCACGGTTTACAATCAGGAACCTTGTGCATCAGGGTTGTGTTTTCTCACCTGCGGTGACCCGCACCTGCAGAGGGTTTACACAGGGAGAGGTGGAGTGGGATTTCTAAGAAAGACAAACAACAGGGTTAGGAGGACTGGTGCAAACGCAGCAACCAGCCAATTAATTTTTTAGCCAGCAGATATATATACCATCAGTATTAGGAAGCAGG
>NW_022104602.1:5509-7008 GCF_000313985.2 Echinops telfairi
AATATCAGTTGACACTAAAGAGAAAACTAAAGTTGCAGAAAAAGTATAGGATTGGTTTCTAGAGACATAAGTTATCATTAGGTTACTACGATAAAAAGATAAACAGTAGGGAATTAAATTTCTTATTGATTAGTGATGTTGATATAGTAATAATAATAGATTACCAATTATCAGGTAGTGTTGAAATTCTAATCCCTGTACCTATAAATATGACCCTATATACAAATAAATACATTCTATTCTTATGTAGGACCAGTATAGGGTGAGTCATAAACACAACCCTTTCTGAATAATGTCCTTTAAAAAGAGTAGAATAGACATGGATACAATAAGGGGGACAACCTATAATTATGGAGGCAGATGAACAACAGAGAAATGCCAGCGACTGCCTCCAGCCACCGAGCAAAAGCGTGGTGCTTTCCTTGTTAGGTGCCTTGGAGGTAATATTGAAGCCTAGCTGCCATATGTTTGACAAAAGGAAACGCCACCCAGTCCCGAGCCATTCTCCCAATTGTTCTTATGTTTGAGCTCATTGCTACGGTCGCTGTGTCAACACTTCTCCCCCAGGGCCTTCTTGTCTTTCTTTGGCCTTTTACATTACCAAACATGAGGTCCTTTTCTACGGACTGGTCTCTCCTGATATCATGTCCAAAGTACATGAGACTAAGTCTCGCCATTCTTTCTTCTTTGGATCATCCTGGTTGTACTTCTTCCAAGACAGATTTATTTGTTCTTTTGGCAGTCCATGGAACTTTGATTATTTTTTAATATCACCATAATTCAAATACATTGATTCTTCTTCGGTTTTCCTTATTCAATGTCCAACTTTCATATTTATATGAGGTGATTGAAAATACCCTGGCTTGGGTCAGGCGCCCTTAATCCTCAAAGTGACATCCTTACTTGTCAGCACTAAAGGGGTCTTGGGCAGCCGGTGAACTCAGTGCCATGCTGCCCTGCATTTCTACAGGGCTGCTTCCTTGAGCGCTGACTGTGGATCCAAGCAAGAACTCAGTTTTCACCACTTCAATCTTTTTTCTCTTTGGTATAGTATTACTATTGGTCCAGATGTGAGGATTTTCATCTTCACATTAAATTGTAATCCATACTAAAGGTTTCAATCCTTGATCCTCATCAGCAAATGCTTCAATTCCTCTTCACTTCCAGCAAGCAACTTTGTGCCATCTTCATGACATAGGTTGTTAATAAGCCTTTTCCAATTCGTATGCCACCTTCTTCTTTATATAGATGATCTTCTCTGATTATTGACTCAGAATACAGATTTAATCAATATGGTTGGAGATACAACCCTGATACACATCTTTCTAAATTTTAAACCATGCCGTATTCCTTTGTTCTGTTGGTTCAACTGCCTCTTGATTCATGTACAGGTTTCAAATGAGCACAATTAAGTGTTCTGAAATTAGCATTTGTGGCAGGTGCATAATCTGTTGTCAATTTGAGAGGATTCAGAGTGAAGGGGTGGAGTTTAGCTTGTC
>NW_022104603.1:0-1299 GCF_000313985.2 Echinops telfairi
TGTCAAACATCCTCTTTTTCAATAGAGATTATTACTCATTGATTCTTTCAAAATGAATATATAGATGTGTGTGAATTCTTATTGTTCACTGGGTTAAGGTGAACACACTAAATCAGTCCTCCATTCATCAGTTCATAAACATTTTGCTTTATACCATTGGTTGCAGCCCCACAATGTACATCACTCATCCTACTTCCTCCCTGTGTTTCCTACTGCCGTTCACTTTCAATATATTTTGAAATGGTCTACTAGCCTGTTGAGATTTTCTGAACAGAGAAAGACACAGTTATTTTTTTATTTTAAAAATTATTACTTTTCATCATTTTATTGGGGGCTCGTACAGCTCTTATCACAATTCATACATCCATCCATTGTGTCAAGCACGTTTGTACATTTGTTGCCATCATGATTCTCAAAACATTTTCTTTCTACTTGAACCCTTGGTATCTGCTCCTCATTTTTTTCCCTCCCTCCCTCATGAACCTTTGATAATTTATACATTATTATTATTTTTCATGTCTTATACTGACTGATGTCTCCCTTCACCCACTTTTCTGTTGTCTGTCCCCCTGGGAAAGGGTTATATGTAGATCATTGTAATTGGTTTCTCCTTTCTCCCCCCACCTTCCCCTTCCCCTCCAAGTATTGCTACTCTCATTATTGGTCCTGAGGGGTTTATCTGTACTGGATTCCCTGTGTTGCAAGCTCTTATCTGTACCAGTGTACATCCCCTGGTCAAGTGGAATTTGTAAGGTAGAATTAGGGTCATGATATTGGGGAGGAGGAAGCATCAAAGAACAAAAGGAAAGCTGTATGTTTTATCGTTGTTATGTTGCACCCTGACTGGATCATCTCTTCCTTGTGATCCTCTGTAAGGGGATGTCCAATTGTCTACAGATGGGTTTTGGGTCTCCACTCCACACTCCCCCTCATTCACATTAATATGATTTTTTGTTCTGGGTCTTTGATGCCAAATACCTGATCCCATCGACACCTCATGATCACACAGGCTGGTGTGCCTTTTCCATGTGGACTTTGTTGCTTCTCAGCTAGATGGCTGCTTATCTTCAAGCCTTTATATCTTTTGATAGCCAGACACCATCAGTTTTCTTCACCACTTTTGCTTATGCACCCATTTTGTCTTCAGCGATCATGTTGGGAAGCTGAGCACCACGGAATGCCAGGTTATTAGAACAAAGTGTTCTTACATTGAGGGAGTATTTGAGTAGAGGCCCAATGTCCATCTGCTACCTTAATACTTAACAAAATAATTTACATAGATCTATTTCTCTATCGTTA
>NW_022104603.1:3249-4349 GCF_000313985.2 Echinops telfairi
TCATAGTGACCCTGTAAAACAGGGTAGAACTTCCCCGGTAGGTTTCTGAGACTGTAACTATTTACAGGAATAGAAACCCTCATCCTTCTCCCACAGAGAGGCTGGTGAAGTCAAACTACTGACCTTCAGGTTGGCAGCTCAATGTGTAACCCATTATACCACCAGGGCTCCTTATAAACCATGCTTGGACCTATGTACTGTAAGTTCCACAGCTTTCCAAGGTAACCAACCCTTAGAATATGAGATGTCACAGCATGTTGGTATATATAGCTCATCTATTTTCCATAATTAACCTGTATTTTCCTTCCTAATAATGTCTCTTTGGGGCACCTAGGAAATTTCCATCACAGCAATTATCTGGCCCACTGCATATGTACAGAAAGGACAGTCACAACCTGCAGAATGATAAAGTACTTTGGTCAAGGACCCAAAAGTCACCAGATAGACATCACCAGACCTACTAAGAAGACATATGAAAGAGGCTCAATGAGCCATTTCTTATCAACTTGTCCTAATGCATATTTATGACCATTCCTCCAAAATCTGTTAGAAATTCATAGTCCCCTCAATTTAAACCCCGGTGGACATATATGAAACTGCAAATGCCTTCCCCTACCCCACTACCTCCCTGGGAGTCTGCCTTAGCTTGCTCCTTGCTTGATCAACAAAAGTAAAATTTTCCCGAGATCTGGGTTGGTAACAACACAGCTTTGCTTACTGAAAGCCAAGAGGACTTGAAGCACTTACAGGTGAAGATCAAAAATTACCTCCAGCCTGATGTATAGATTGTACCTCAACATAAAACAAAAATCCTCACAACTGAGAAAATTAACACGCTTATTAGGTAGGGGGGAAAAAAGGGACAATGTAAAGGATTTCATTTTATTTGGATCCATAATTAATGCCCATAGAAACAATAGTCAAGAAATGAAACGATGTAGTGCATTTGGGAAAATCTGCTGCACAAGACCTCTTTAAAGTGTTAAAAAGCAAAAGAAGTCACTGTGAGGACTGGGGTGCACTTGATCCAAGGCATGATATTTTCAATTTCCTCATCTGCATGTGAAAGTTGGACAACGAATAAGGAAAACCAGAAAGGA
>NW_022104603.1:5627-7026 GCF_000313985.2 Echinops telfairi
ATGCCTTCATAGGGTTTTCAATATATATAATTTTTTTCAGGAATAAATCACCAGATCTTTCTTCTAACATACTTCTGGGTGGACTTGAACCCTCACCCTTTCGGTTAGCAAGCATGCTAGCTGTTTGTACCACTCAGCAACTTTCATGGTGATCATTGTTCCCACTTATTACATGTCAATCACTGCATGAGGGGGTTGCCCATGTTGTCTCCGACACTGTGAGGCAGATCCTATGGTTTTTTCCACACATTACCTTCGAGGAAATGGGGAGAGCATGAGAAACCAAGACAAGTTACATCAAGCCAAGACACAGTTGGCCTGATGGAATGTCGCGTTATTCCCACTCTCCCCACCGAAGCATGGTTTCAGTTGATTTGATTTAGAAAGAGAGGAGAGTAGAACAATTTGCAAAATCCTGGCCCCCCTGCAGCAATAAGCATTACCTGAGTCCAGCTTTTGACCTAAGCATGAGGACTATTTGTGCTTGATGCCTCTGAGAAATTTCTAGAATGTTGAAACTAAAGTGCTTTATAGACCAGATGGATAAGAAACCAGGAAGCAAAGCACAGTTGTCACCACATCAATTTCAAGTCATGATGACCCCACTTGTGTCGGGATTATGCTTCATAGAGATTTCAGGAACTGGTTTTCCTGAAGTTGATCACCAGGCCTTTCTTCAAAGGTGCTCTGGGAGGACTAGAACTCCTGATCAGTTGATTGGCAGGCAAGCTCATTAGCCCTTTGCACCACCTTGGGACTCCAGATTTAGAAAAGGCACAGCTGATTTTCCTCCTGCAGTGATATGAATTATTTAAAATAGCTCTTCCAGACATAGTCTTAAGGAGCACTGGTGGTGTAGTGCATTGCACACAAGGTCAGCAACAGAAAGCCACCAGCTGCGCCATGGGGGAACGATGAGACTTGCTGCTCCCATGAAGATTGATGACCTCAGAAACCAAAAGGGTCACTATGAATCAGAAGTGACTCAATGGCGGTAAGCTTTTTGGTTTGAGCCATCGTCTATGTTACCCCCACCAAGTGAGGTTTTGCTTTGCTTTGCTGTCTGGGTAAGAGAAAGTGAGGAAAAATATTGATAGGATTATGCGATTCAGTTGTGAGTGATTATTAGGAGAGTTCACTGAGACAGCCACCTTGTTGGGTATAAAATGAACTGTCTCAGAAGCTGGAGAAGAGGAATCTTACTACCATCTAGAGAGAAGAGCCAAGAGTGGAACATGCCATTTGGACCCCGGGGATCTTTGAGCATTGAACATTCTTGGTCTGGGTGGCAGCTTTGACACCACAGGAGTGGCAAAGGAGCAGCAGCTGTGGAACAAGGATCCATAAACCAAAAGAATAAGTAAAGCTGAGTATCTTTGGGCAGGAGGCTGGCTTGCAT
>NW_022104604.1:0-1731 GCF_000313985.2 Echinops telfairi
CAGCAGCATCATGATACGCAGAGAAAAGAGCGAAGTTGTCCAGGATTTAATTTAATATTCAGAACTCATGAATGGGGCAGCAGTCAAAAAGTCAAGCAACATATTGCACGGGACACATGGAATGCAGAAGAGCTAGAAAGCAGAGATGTCACGTGGAGGTCTAAGGTGCAGCTGCCCCAGCCACATTTCCAGTCACCTTAGATGTGTGGGAAGTGTGGACGGTGAATAAGGAAGACCTAAGAAGTCATGCCTGTGAAAGACAGTGTTGGTGAGGGATATTCATGATACCATAGAACGCCAGAAAAAAGAACAAGTTTGTTTTGTAAGAAGTACAGCCAGAATGTTGCTTAGAATCAAGCATGGTGACACTGGCTCACAGACTTTGGCGAGGGTATCAGCAGGGACCAGTCCCTGGAGAAGGACATCAATCATGGTACAGCGTTAGCAGAAAAGTGGAAGACCCTTAATGAGATTGGCTAACCTGGTGGCTGAAATCAGGGGCTCAAACTTAGGAATGATTGTAAGCAGTGTTTCATTCTGTTGTACAGAGTTGTATGACTCAGAACCTACTCAGTTGCACTTAACAATAATTTCTGATGAAATAATGAATAAATAACAAAACAACAGACTTCTGCAGAGAAATTGGAATTTAAAATTTTGACACAGTGGTTTCATTTTCGTGAAATGACCCAAGGAAATGCTTTGTCATCTGGGTAAATCTCTTTATGGCATAAAATGTTCAACATGGCATTATTTATAATAGCAAATAATTAGAGCAGACCGAAATGAAAACCCCAGGAGACTGGTTCATAGACTGTATCGTGAAATATATACAATGGAATATGCAGCAAATAAGCATAATATTTCAGAATACTTTTGGTAACATGAGAAAATATGTGTATTTAAGCCATAACATTAAATGATAAAAAAGTAAAGTACAAACATGTAGAAACAACATACTTTCACCACGAAAAGAAAATACTCAAGAAAAATATTTTACTAGAATCCATGTTTCTCTAGAGTAGAGTTCATAAACCGAGTTACTGCTTGGCATTAATTGCTGCATGGAATGTTGAACAGAAGTCAAGTAAATGAATTTAGATTACACTCCACCATAGAGGTCAATCTTGCATACATACTGCTGAGTGAAAGAAAAAGAGATATGAAACACTATAAATGATTTAACCTCCATAAACTTGAAAACAAAATATATTGTTAGTGATACCCACTGAGAAGCAAAGGATCACAAAGTCAAGTTGGTGGCTATTTACAGGGAGGGGCATGTTTATGAGGGGTGTTATGGCTTACACTGTCTCCCCAAAGTATGGACAGTAAATCCTAACTTCTAGAAGTGTGTTTATAATTTCATTTGGGAATGGCTTTTCTTTGTTCTATGAAGAGGCCGTGTTTTCAGGTGACCACCTTTGGCATGGGAAATAGCAGACTGGGCACAAACAAACCACTTGAGAGAGTGGGGGTGGGGGGCTGGGGGGATGGGAGATGCTATCTCACATGAGTGCTTCAAAATGATAAGACACAAAGTGAAAAAGAGACAAGGGCCTTCTGAGACCATTAAAGGCACTTTGAGGACCTCTTAGAGGGCACACAGAGAGAAAGCCTTTCTCTAGAGCCAGCTCCTAAATTCAAACTCCTAGCCTCCTAAGCTGAGAAAAGGGGTCCCTGTGTGCTAACAGGCCAGCTGTGCTGTCTCTGTCTGACAGCATTAAAGAA
>NW_022104604.1:2634-3733 GCF_000313985.2 Echinops telfairi
ACATACTCCACATTACTGGATGCATCATTATACATTCACATGTGATACTGTATAATTCAGCATTTTATGCATCCAGAGCTAGTCTATCCCATACTGGTTCTGCATGAGAACCCGCTGATGCCATGGTCCTTAGACATCCTACAAATTTAGAACTGAACTGACCCTTGGGAATCACCTTTTAGCCAAACAATAAACAGGCCTACAAGTGAAGAATATCACTCACGAGGGACAATTTATCATATGAGACCCAAAAGGGCAGCATTTTCCCAACAAACAACGTTCAGAGGAAGGAAGAAGCAGAAAAGAAGGACAAATGGAGACCGAAAACCCTGTGAGGAGGTGCTATTAAATCGAGGAGACTGCAACTAATGTCACAACACGAAATGTGCATTTATTATTGACTTGAAAACTAATTTCCTCTGTGATATTTTATCCAAACCACAATAAAATATCTTTGCTTTTTTTTTTTTTTTTTTTTTAGAAAGAGAACTATAGAGCAGTTTCAAATAACATTGCATTTAAGATTTGCCTGTGCCGGAGATAGAGGAAAGATCTATTTCCTCATGTCTCTTGTAGCCTGAGCCTCTCACCACGAGTCTGACTGTAATGCTTAATGATGTATGATTTTCATAAAACAAAGCTCCACGTGAAGAAATAGCAGTTTGTTCCAGAGCTCATAAAAAATTTGGCTGCTTGAAAGAGAGAACTTTATCCAGCCTTAACATCAAGTCCTATAATCAATCTCAAATATAATAAACAAGTGTTGGAGAAGACGCTAGTGAGGATTGGAAGACTGAGTCACAAGTGTGACTCTACTGATGACAGTACAGTTGTACACTTGAGTCTTACTTTGCAATCTCTTGCAGAGAGGTGAAACGGAATTTGGAACCAGCTAAGGTTAGCATAAAAGTTTTTGTTTGTTTTTCAGTCGTTTTATTGGGGGCTCATGCAACTCTTATCACAAACCATACGTACATACATTGTGTCAAGCACATTTGTACATTTGTTGCCATCATCATTTTCAAAACATTTTCTTTCTACTTGAGCCCTTGGTATCAGCTTCTCAATCCATGTTTCTCTAGAGTAGAGTTCATAAACC
>NW_022104604.1:5364-6964 GCF_000313985.2 Echinops telfairi
ATACTCCACATTACTGGATGCATCATTATACATTCACATGTGATACTGTATAATTCAGCATTTTATGCATCCAGAGCTAGTCTATCCCATACTTGGTGGGATTTTTATTTAAGGGATTTTCCATGTGATCTTTGTGATTTTAAGTTATTAAAAAACACTTTAGAATTAAACCCTCAAATTAAATGCAATTTTACTAAATTTACCTTGTGTTGTTGTTGCTGTTAGGTGCCCTTGAGTCAGTTCTGATTCATAGAGACCTTATGGCAACACCACCTGGTCCTGTGCCATCCTCCCAGTCTTCCCCGTGTGTGAGCCCATTGTTTCCGTCACTGTGTCAGACCGTCGTCTTGAGGGTCTCCCTCATTTTTGCCGACCTTGTACTTTGCCAAGCATGATGTCCTTCTTCAGGGTCTGGGCCCTCCTCATAGCATATCCAACGTATGTGGGACAAAATCTTCTCATCTTTACTTTTAAGGCGTGTTCTGGTTATACACAATCCAAGGAAGATTAGTTTGTTCTTCTGGCAGTCCATAGGATATTCAGTATTTTTCACCAACATCGTAAACCAAAGGCATCCTTTCCCTTTGGGTTTTCTTATTTATCGACCACTGGCATTCATATGAGATGATTGAAAAGATCATGACTTGGATGAAGTGCACCTTAGTTTTCAAAGTGAGATGCTTGGTCTTTAACACTTTAGGGAATTCTTCTGTGACAGATGTTTATCAAGCGGTATGTGGCTTGATTTCTTGACTGCTGCTTTCATATGGGCATTGATTATGGATCCAAGTAAAATAAAGTCCTTGACAACATCAATCTTCCCTTTGTTTATTATGAAGCTTATTAGTCTAGTTGTAAGGATTTTTGTTTCCTTAACATTGAGGCTGTTGTCTGATCTTCATTAGTAAAATTTTCAAATCCTCTTTATTTTCATCAAGAAGAATGGTATCATTTGCACACCGCAGGTTGTTAACCTGCTTTCCTCTAGTTCTGATGCCACATTCTTCATATAATTCAGTTTCTCATAATATTTGACTGGATGCATATAGTGAACATATACAATTCTAGGGCATGTCTTTCCTGGTTTTAAACCATGCAGCATTCCCATATTCTGTTCCAGTGACTGCTTCGTAATCTAGGTACAGATTCTGCATGAGTACAATGAAGTGTTCTGTAATTCCCAATCTTTGCAATGTTAGTTATAGTTTGTTAGGAGCCACACAGTCAAACACCTTTGCATAGTCAATAAAGCATAAGGAAATATCTTTCGGGTGAGTGGCCATCTAAGATACAACCATTGCTTTCTGCTCCTCTGGTGCAAAGGAGAAAGAACAACGCTGAAGCCCCCCAAAAGAAAGTACTCCATAGGATGAACAATCCTCATGAATCCTGAGACCAGAAGATTTTGATGGTACCCAGCCATCATGATGGACCATTCTCATCAGGGACACAGAAGATGGTCCAGATTAGTGCTGGAGAATAATTTCAGGACAAAATTCAAAATAATGAACAAGAGTAGACCTCCTGACCCAGTAGAGACCAAAACAAAACAAAAAACCCTCCAAGACTGTGGCTCTGACATTTCCTTTAAATCTGGAAC
>NW_022104605.1:0-2372 GCF_000313985.2 Echinops telfairi
GCTGGGGTGTCTAGAGAAAGAAACCAGTGGCACTCATCCATGTAAACTTAAGGAATTTATATTAAGAACCAACTATCCTTCAGCAAGGCAACTATATTAAGCTGGTTGTCTAGAAAAGCAAGTGTATGTATGTGAAACAGTTTTCTATCAAGAACTAATTCTATATCAAGGAAACATCCCAACCAAGTCCAACTCAAAACCATAAGTCTGATGCTAGTCCATAAATCGATCTTCAGACTCATATAGCCACGTGCTGGTGACACAGAATGGTGAACCAGGAAGCAGGAAGATCACAGGCTGGTGGGTACAGGGTTGCATGGATCCAAAATTAAATGGAAACACAGCAGGACAAGGCAACTCTCAGGATCCATCAAGCAGGAATTTGAAGTAGCAGAGAGAGAGAGATCATCTGTTTGCCTGGAGCTTACACAAAAGGTTTATGATGTCAAGGAAGTGTTAACAGCCTGAGACTTGATTGACTAGTGTAACTCCATGCCCAGCCAGGAGTGTCAAGTTGACATAATCCCTAACTACCATAGGACTCCAGCCCAGTCCTGCTCAAGGCCTCAGGTAGCCAGGGCCCTCTTCAGATTCACGTAGCTACAGGCTAATACAGGCTGATGATGCCAAAAGGTGAAGCAGGATGCAAGATCACAGTTCTTTGGGTGTAGAGACACATGGATCCAAGATCAGTGGGAATATGGCAGGGTGCCCACAGCTCTCAGGGTCACGTGACCCACATGAGGCCACCCCTGGAAGAAGACACAACAAGGAAGAGTCCCAACAAGGAGGAAGACCACGGGGTGGAAGAGAAGTTCCCAGTTTCTCCCTCATAAAAGGCCACACCCCCATAGAGGTATTATCAGGTTGCAACTTGATTGACAGGTTGGGGTCCGCCCCTACCTCCGCACAGATACCATCAAGCTGTTATAAAATCTAACTGCCACCAGCTGTTCAAAGAAAATCATATAGGAGGGAAGAAAGACTTGTTCTGATTGCGAAATTGGGGAAACTGGGCTTTGGAGGATTTCTTCAGATGGAGGAAAACTGAGGGCAAATGTCTGAAGATAAGAACATGTGGACGTCTCTGATAAGCACCCATTTGGGCTGGAGGAAAAGATTGGTTAAATTGAGTAAGATTGAAATTGCTAGAAAGGCTATTGATTGGGGAGAAATTTTTCATGCAGGCAGAAAAATTCCCCGGGACGGTTGAGCGGGAATGTGCAATGTGATCAGAGTTTTTGTTTTAGAAATACAACCCTTCTTAAGAAATTACTATCCTAAAATAGATCATGTTAGTGCCCTGGTCCAGGTCCAAACCAAACACACTGCCATAGCAACAATGCTTACTCGTGGCCACCCATAGGACAGGGTAGACCTGGCCCTGTGGGTTTCCAAGACTGTACTTCTTTATGGGAATAAAAAGTCCTCTCTTTCTCCCCCTGGTTCATTTAGGAGGGTTAAATATAATAAGTGCTGATAGTTACTTATTGAAGGAGCTCTAGTAGTGCACGGGTTAAGGCATTCAGCTCCTAATTATAAGGTCAACAGTTCAAATCCACCAATCACTCCACAGGAGAGAGACATGATATCCTCTTGCAATGTTTTACAGCCTTGGAAACCCTCTGGAGGCAGTTCTACTATGTTCTATAGGCTTGCTACTAATCAGAACAGATCCAATGACAGTAGCTTGGGGGTTGGGAGTTTTTGGAGGGGGGGGTGGTTCCCTTTCGACCGAGTTAAGAACAAACATCATCAATATAAAAAGCAAAACAATGCTAATTTTCTTCCTTAATTCTTGGTATTTCCCAAGCACTTTGCACAGATGCATCTATCACAGACTAGCAGTGTTACCCGTTGCTGTCATGATCAGAAAAGATGGGTCCTACTTTACATTCTAATTAGTAGCAGGTCATTCTTCCCTTCCTTCATTAATAAATTTAAAAATATGTATTTATTTCTGACTCTAATCCAGGAAGAATAGTTCAAAGTAGTTTAGATAAAATAATGGATAAATAGACAAAAGCCCCTGCCCTTGTGGAGTTTACATTTGTGGAGAAGACTAACAATGAACAAAATAAACAAGGAAAGCATTAGGAGATTAGAAGGTAAAGAGTGTTCCAGACAGAAAAGAAAGAAAGAGGAGCCGGGAATAGAGAAAGGGGAGCTTATCAAGGAAGGCTCATTAGGAAATGGATATCCTCCCATAGAATTGAAGGAGGTGAAGCAAAACGTCAGAAAGGAAGAGGAATGGTTCTGGTGAATTGTTTGCACCAAAGGCCCCCAAATGCTCATCCCCGTATCCATACTCTTCTAGAGGCTAATAAAATCCTTCTTGGAGAAATCCTCTCCACAGTGATTCTAGGGTTTGC
>NW_022104605.1:3052-4302 GCF_000313985.2 Echinops telfairi
AAGGGTGCAAGCCCTGCAGTTCTTTGATGTTGCTCTAAAACAGTTGAGCCTGCACCACCAGAGGCTTTGATGTTCTTCTAGTGCTTCTGATATCCTGACATCTTGGCGTGTATGCATCTGAAGCAGCAAATTGAAACAATAGTCAAACTCTGGTTTGCAAAGTAAAAAGGACAGCAGGGTTTTCTACAGAACTTTTGAATGCCACTCTGCTGATTAGAGAGAATACTCTCGCTGTCACTTTAAATACAAGGTCATTTGTTTCACGTTTTAGTATTCCTCCCTGGTCTCTGTGACTGGGGACTCTCTTCCTGCGAGCACTTCTTCAGGAAGGGATTTATGAAACCACTACTGCCGTCCAGACCCGAATGTGCTGCTTTCCCTACATGACCTTTTATAGAAACAGAAAAAAATCAGTGGCTGTCAGTTGCTTCTGACTCATCGCAACGCCGTGCTTATCAATGGAAGCTGCACTCCACAGAGCTTTGATGGGATGAGTTTTTACAAGTAGATCACCAGACTTGTCTTCTGAAGTGCCTCCGTGTGGACTCAAACCTCCAACTTTTCAGTCAGTCGCCAAATATGCTACCTATTTGCACCACTCAAGGACTCCTGACATAAGGATAAAAACTAGGTCTTTGGAGACAGTGCTCCAACTTCGGACCTTAAACTCTCTTTCATCTTTCTCCCATCTTTAGTCTTGCAGAGCAGGGATCAGCAAACTTGTGAGACAGAAGAGCCCATCCTGTCCCTCACATTAATTTACAAATTATTCTAGAGCCATAAAGATAGTTTTTCAAATACGGGAAATAGTAATATTAGAAATGAGACTATGCTAGGTTTGTTTTCTTCTTCAGTTTGACTCCATAGCCACAGGTAGCTACCGAAAGAGCCTCGGATGTCTCAAGGGCCGCAGTTTGTCAGCATTACACTCTTTTTCTTCCTGCCTCATAACCCTCTCTCTTAGCTAGGTCCTCGGTTTCCCTACACCCTGGTTTGGATGCCTACCTCATTTTACTTTTTCTACACATACTGACCAACTCTTAGAATTCTCACAACGTGAGACTAGCCATCTCCCAGAGAATGATCAAGATCATGCCTTTTTGATCAATTGCCTACTCGTTCCTTGATTTATTTTCCTTCTGATTTCCACATGCATTCACATATCTGAAGGATGAGTGAAACGGCCAAACTAGTATCGTATGAACCAGCAATCCCACTCCTAGGGACAGACCTTAAAGAATTAAAATCAG
>NW_022104605.1:6032-7020 GCF_000313985.2 Echinops telfairi
TATTTACAAGTCTACCAGCAGTGGATAAGAGTTCCGATCTCACCACACCCTCTCCAGCACTTGTTCTCAGAGCTTTTTGTTTCTTTTTAATTGGGCTACAGTTATAGATGTTATGTGGTTTTTCATGGCTATTTTCACTTGCATGTCACAGATGGCGAGTGAACGGGAGCATTTCCTCGTGTGTTCATTAGCCATTCTAGTGTCATACTTTGTGAATTGTCTGTTGAGGTCCTTTGCCCACCTTCTCATATGGTTATTCATTTTTTTCTTGTAATATACTATAGATTTTAGTAGTCTGTTTAGTAATTTGTCTGTTATGTCATTACTAAATCTCTTTCTGCCATCTGTGAGCTCTCTTTTTGCTCTTTTACTGAAGTCTTTTGATGTACACAAGTATTTTATTTTAAATAGGTCCTACTCATCCATTTTGTCTTCCATGAAGTGTGTTTCCTTTGTTATATCTGGTAACCTATGTATTCCCTGTACCAGGGCATCTAGCTTGGTCCCAATTTTCTCAATGATGATCCTGATAGTTTTGGGATTTAGGTCTTTGAGCCACCTTGAGTTTATTCTTATGCATGGGGTGAGATATGGGTCTTGTTTCATTCTTCTGCAGGTGGATATTCAGTTTTCCCAGCACCCTTTATTGAAAAAAGCATCTGCTTCCCATTTAATGCTTTTTGGGTCTTTGTCAAAAATCAGTTGTCTGTTTGCAGATGTTTTTATTTGGGGATTTTCTGTACTGACCCACTGGTCCATATATCTATCATCATTTTTATTTAAAAATTTATTATTTTATCATTCCATAGTTCAATCATCTCAAGCACAATTGTATAATTGTTTCCACAACCAGTTTCCAAACATTCTTTTCCTTCCTGGACTCCTCAACAACACACACAATGCACCTAAGACCCGCCCATTAACTTGCCCTAATCCAGCTTGGAGGGAATGAGTGCAGTTAACCTAGAGAGATGATTGCAAGATTGTA
>NW_022104606.1:0-1291 GCF_000313985.2 Echinops telfairi
ACAAAAATCATGTCTGAGCTCAATTAGACAATGCATCACAACCTAGGTGGGGGTGAAACCAAAAGAGGAGCAAAGCGTTCAAAGCCCTTCTAAACAAGAGGAACAGTCGGTATGTACTAATAGCTAAGCTAAGGCTATCTCGTGAACAAACAAACAACCCAAACCCATTGCCATGAACCAATGCCATTCGATTCATAGTGGCCGGGTCTATGAGGTCCCGAGACTGTAACCCTTTATGAGATTGGAACTCCCCATCTTTCTCTTGTGGAGTGTCTGGTAGTTGGGATCGGCTGACCTTGTGGTTAGCAGCCCAGTGTGTAACCACTATGCCACTAAGACGCTTTATGCTCTAGCATAGCCATATAAAAATTGGCTTTATTTAATACTAAGCTTCATTCAAGTTGATGTTGCTAGTTATAGACTAATAATGCCAACAACAGTGTGCTGTGGTTGGCGATTGTCAATAATGTCGAGTCAGCCTCCAACTCTTGGCAACCCCAGGTGCACTGTAAGAAAAATGATGCCTGGAAGGATGGTGGAGGTGCGGAGGGGCGCTGGCCAGGAATCATACCCAGGTCTCCCTCATGGGACGCCAGCACCCCACCACTGAAGCACCACTGAAGCACCGAGGTTTCCTTCGCAGGGTAATACTGGATCACAAAGAGCTTGGCAGTGGATCTACCTGCTGCTTTGCAGAGAAGATGTGGCAGAGAGCTTCTGTCAAAATGACAGCTTTGGAAACGCTGCGCGGAGGTTTATACTCTACTCGCTGTGAGCTGGAATTGACTGGCTCTAAGGCAACGGATGGGCACACTTCATGTGCATCCACTCACTTAACCGCCTGCAGTAAACACTACGGTGATCACTCTGACTTTTTAGATGTCCGTAGAGAGAGATCAAGTAACTTGTCCAAAACAACACAATTGGAAAGTGGTCACATTGAGAATGAACCCAGGCTGTCCGATCCGAGAGCTGACACCCCACGCTACCAAACTCCATGACCTTTTCAACCACGAAACAGAAAGTACCAACAAGCTGACCGCTTAAAGCGGACATCAGAAAGTCAAGTGCGGGAAGTGTCATCTCTTGGGAAACTGTCCTGATGCCATAGGGTTTGCATATTAAAAAGCATGATCATACCCTTGGTTGTGAAGGACGAGCTCAAAATGGGAGCCCACAGGAAGGCAAGAAGAACCAAGAAGGTTCGCTATTCTTCTCTGATTTGGCTTTGGAAAGCTCTCCCTTGTCTAAGGGGGTTTTGTTGTTGTTTGGCTAATCAAATCCCCAACTA
>NW_022104606.1:3229-4196 GCF_000313985.2 Echinops telfairi
GAGTTTTTTGGATTTCCCTGCTAAACAATTTCCCACGTCTGAATGCCTGCCTCAAGGAGACCTCTCCTCTCTAAGTGCTAGAAAGTTATGTCTTATTTTGAACCGAATTCTATTCCACGTATCTTTAATAAAGGAAATGTATAAACCTCGTGGACCACGCTTTTCCTACCAAGCTTCTCTTCCTGGAGTCGGTAAGCTTCCTTTCTGAGACAGAGCTCAAAGACACGTGTGTCCAATCAGTCCCTGCGCCTGGCAGACTCCACAAAACCGAGTTTGAGGGGGTGGATGGGATGGGATGATGGGATGATGGGATGGGATGGGATGGGATGGGATGGGATGGGATGGGATGAGGGGTGGGATTAATGAACTTGTATATGTTGACTCAGGAGCGTAGTGCTCAACTGCAAGGTCAGCAGGTGGACCTCACGAGTCACTCGATGAGTGAAAAATGACAATGTCTGCTTCCGTAAAGATTCCCATCAAGAAGCCTCTGAAACCAGAGGCAGTTCTGCTCCGTCCCATAGTCACTAGGCGTCGGAATCCACTGGATGGGTGTACCTTTGGGTTTCATATGTTAAAGGCCCCCATTATCCGCCCTGTTCTTTTTTTCCCCCAAGGAAAATTCTTTGTTCATCAGGCATTATTTTTGCTAACAGTGGCGGAGCCCCAGTGGCTTAAGTGGCTATGCATTTGGGATCTGATCCGCAAGGTCCACAGTTCTGGCTTGCTTAGTTTGCTTTACAGGGGTAGATCTACCCCTGCCCTACCGGGTGGCTATGAGTCGGCATCAGCTCTGTGGGCAGTGAGTTGGGAGTTGGCAGCTGTACCTCTATTTTTTATTCCGGAGCCACCCCGGCACACTTCGCGCAGTATGAGTGGGAAGGTCGCTTAGGTTGCTCCACGGTTTCTTCCCCAGGGGTGGGCACTTGACCGAAGCTGGACTCCTCAGGCCCTCTCAGCTAGTAAT
>NW_022104606.1:5779-7020 GCF_000313985.2 Echinops telfairi
AAAGTGTTCAAATCCGTGGCCTAATTTTTAAGCTAGTGATTTGTTTTCTTGTTGTTGGGTTGCGGTTCTCTCTGCATTTCGAATGCCAGATCTTGTCAGATATGTGGAGAGAAACGCATTCTCCCAGGCAATGCTTTGCCTGCGTTCCTCATTGCTGCCCTTCTAGGAGCAGGTTTTGCATTTGGATGAAGTACAAGTTATCATTTTTTCTTTTATGATTCTTCTTTTTATGTCTTATCTAAGAATCGTTGCTTATCCCAAGGTCATAAAGATTTTTGCCTGTGATTTTTTATAGTTCTAGACGTTTATAGTTTTAGCTATTATATGTATATCCAGAATCTAATTGAAGCTTACTTTGGGGGGCAGTCTGAGGGAAGGGCCGAGATTAAATATTTTCCATATGGATATCCAGCTATTCCAGAACCGTTTGTTGAAAAGATTATCTTTTCCCATTGAGTAACCTTAGTGTTTTTAATGAAAATCAGTCGACCATATAGGAGTAGGTCTCTTTCTGACACATATATCATTTTGTCTTTTTACTGATACTACACTGTGTCTTGATTACTGTAGCTTTATTTATTTCTTTGGAAGGAAAAAAGTTACTTATAATTTTATAAAAGACAAAATTAAACAATGTAAAACACCAGAGTCATATGTAGCTGCATAAGGCATCTTTGCTGCTTAGGAGACAGGAGTTGTGTGAACCTTTCCCCACCACACCACCCTCCTTTATGTCCATGGTTGAAAGCAGATCATAACTCAGGGGCCGTCAACATCTTCTGAACTGCAAAACCACTCATGCTAATTTTCTTGCCATAACAGATAAAAAACCAAGTCTCAAATGGAAGCCTCTCAAAGAACAATAAAGTCATTTCCAACCCAGCAGCCCACTTCCCAGAAAGGTAAAAGGGTTCCATCAATAGGCTAAGGACGGTTTGGTTTTCTTTTACCAGTCTTTCATTAAACACGTGTACATTCATGAGTTTAGCTTCCGAACAATACAGTCCATCGGTCCTTAGCTGAATGGAAAAAACATAATTATCAATGTCCAAAGATTTCTGAGAAAAAGTGAACACAATTTCCTTCTCTAGGTGTATTAGTCTAGGTACTTTGGAGAAACAAATCCATGGCGACTCACGTATAAGAGAGTTTTATGTAAAGAAAAGGTGCATCATGAAAACATCCCAACCCAATGCTGCCCAAGCCCACAAGTCCAACATTAACCCATTAACCCAACACCA
>NW_022104607.1:0-221 GCF_000313985.2 Echinops telfairi
AAGTGCATTGACATATCTGACCTCTGACTAGCCCCAAAAGAAAAACTACCATTAGGAAGGGGTCAAACTAGCATCTCTTCTCCATCTTCATGATTTGTTTCTCTAGTAGCCCACTCCAATGTACCATAATGTGTTAGGGTAGACTAGAGAAACAAATCCTGCGAGCCTCATATATGTACAGGAAAGAGCTGTATATAAAAGAGTAATTTTATATGCTATAT
>NW_022104607.1:3005-4109 GCF_000313985.2 Echinops telfairi
ATCATAGATTTTATATTTCTGCTGTATGGTCTGTCACAGAACTTTCCTAGCATGAATTTGCTAGCTGTAAATATTGGTGCAAACTACAAGTTGCTTAAAAAACAAGCCTGAAAAGTGCAAAGTTTGCATTGAAGTAAAGTTGAATCAGAACTCTAGCATAACTTCATCACTTCTCATCCTCAATCAAAACACAAAACAAGTTATGGGGTGACCAGTGTCCAATCAACAGAAGAATAAAAGAAAAGTCATGCGGGTGATGAAGTTGGGTAATATGTGCAATGTGTCGAAGGGCTCCTTCTTCCTGCTGCATTTTTGATACTCCAGGTTTTGCATCTAGTAATCTCTTAAGAGCTACAAGTCTTGGCTTAAGAAGTATTGATACTTATAGATGCTCCTTTCCTCAGCAACTATCAATTGAGACCTGCTATGTGCCAGGCATCAGGCGAAGCACTGAGAAGATAGTTGGCATGAAGATACAGTGCGGCAGAGAAAGTAGCAATAACAAGGCAATGATAAATCAATTAGTCTTATGTGACGTATTTCACAGGGTAAGTTCTACATAATCATATACTGATTGCGTATATGTCATAAGAAATATTTAATCGGAGGAATGACAAAAAGTTAAAATTCACCTTAGTAAGGCATCTGTAGGAATATCTGTTATTTTGCAGACAGGAGACGGAGGATGGTTTGAAAAGGGCCGTCAGCGAGGAAATGAACAGGAAGAAAGGCTGGACATGGAATATCACAAACGACTAAAGAGAAAGGAAAGGTTCTAGGACAATGATAAGCTTCAGCAAAAGTTTCTGAGAGGTCAAGTCAGGTCTCAGAAATGTCATCTTAATTTGGTCAGATTAGATAACAGGCATCTTCAATTTAGAAATCAGTAATCACAATAGATTTTAAAACAATAGAATATTTACACTGCCGCAAAAGTCTGCAGATACCTTTCTTGAGACTATTTCACATCAAATGCATTTGCAATGGTTTATAAAATCAACAGTTTTAATGGAGAGAAGAGGGGAAAGAGGAGGTGGAAGAAATGCAAGGTGCGAATATACAAAATAAGATTACATTCCCATTTCAAGAAATTTTCTATCAAAT
>NW_022104607.1:5965-6960 GCF_000313985.2 Echinops telfairi
TTCTTTGTTGCAAGCTCTTCTAAGCTGAAGAATATATATTTATTACATTTGAACGGTCTGCATGATGTGTTGCCCTTGGTTGAAGCTGGAAATGATTGGTACAAATGCAATCAAACCTAACATGTTCAGCAATAAATTGAAAGGCTTACTAGAAATTTGGTGATGATCTTATGACATCCAAAGCTATTTTAACTCTCATTAGTCCTACACTAAAGTAAACAGCACCCCAATTAGGAAAAAGCTTAAGTTTAAGACTGCACCACTCATAGCATCATCTATTAGATTTTTAAATGACAAAGAAATGAATAACCACACAAAGACCAACAATTAGGGCTTTTATGTTATTTTTCTATAACTTCTCAAAAAAAATAAAGCATAATATTTTCAGGAGCTCTCATTGACACTCATGAACAACAATAGCAAAAAACCAAAAAAATTAGTTCAACCTCATCAAAATTTAAATGTGCTTATGCTTTTGCAATCAAGGTGCAAACAGTGAGCTGTAGGCTACTAGCCAAAATTTTAGCCATTCCAGTAAACCCTGAGGGACCTCAGAAGATAGGCCTGGTGATCTGTTGCCCAAGTCATGACCATGAAAGCCCATTGGAGCAATTCTGCTATGCAAGATACGGGGGCTTCATGAATAGAAACTGACTAGAAGACAATTAACAACAAGAACATCACACTATGAAGAAGAGATCAGATCAATTTATAAACCAAATATTATAAATACAAATATACAGTAAAATTTCATGATGATACTCAGTTAAGAAAGAGAAGCTGATGCACGGGTCAGTCCAGATAGACTAGAGAAACAAATCCATAGGAACTCATATGTGTATATGAGAGAGTTTTATATAAAGGGTAATTGTACATTAAGAAAGTGTCCCAACCCAATTCAGTCCAAGTCCATAAGTCCAATATTAGCCCATCTGTCCAATACCAATCTATAAACTCCTCTTCACACTTACAAAACACATGCAATGATGCTGAAT
>NW_022104608.1:0-1727 GCF_000313985.2 Echinops telfairi
GCCCACTGGTGCCTAACATTTTGTAGGTACTTTACATACCTTATCCTATTCATAGTATTTACCAAGAGAGAATGCTTACCATCATGGACATTTTATAGATCAAAAAACTTAGCTCCACTGAAGTTCAACAGCATGCCAAGCACAGGCTAGCCAGTGGAGGAAGACGCTTTAAACCTGCTGCACAGCAGCAGACAGAGCAGTTGGCCCAGAGAGACAAAACTCCAGTCCCAGCAGCTCAGCCATTGACTTATAAGTGGCCTGAAGCCAGTGGCTGATATTCTTCAGCTATAAAACAAGAGGGCTGGATGAAAGCCCTTTGACTCAAAATTCCATAATCCTCATCTATTATCCTCTTTTCTTAAATCGTCTTCCAAGGCAAGTGATGGTAATCCGTTATTAAATTAGAGTTAAGGGGGGAAAATATTGTTTAAGAAGACAAAAAACGATTCATTTTCAAACTGAGCGTTTCCCATTATAAAACTCCATTTTCTCACTAAATACTGGATTAATGTTGTTTAAGTTGCACTGCTGAAATGAGTGGGGGAAGGGAGAATTAATGAACTTGTGCTACGCAAAAATGTTCATCAGCTGGGGAAGAAGCTCTAAATTAATGAGGAAGAAGCACTAAAAAACAATCACGTCAGGCCAGCTTTGTCTAGAATTATATTATTAGCAAAATGCGGTGAAACAGCAATTGATTCAAAGAGAATAAAAGAGCGCAACCAGGAGGCAGGTGCTTTCTGTTTCATCACAGAATGCCCCGAGCTGCCGCGTGGGAGAGAAGACATGGTGGGCCCAACACCTGGGTAAGATATCAAATAACAGTAACAGCAGCTGTTAGGGGCTAGACCTGTGCCATCTCCTCTCCTCACAGGACTGTGGTGAGGACTTGAATCCAGAGCTGATGCCAAGTCAGGGGCTCACACCCTCCCCTTGGTACTGCCTCCCTTTGCCTAACCTCTGTTTGAATAGGATTCGTTCATGCTGAGAATTTGCCTTCCACCCCAGAGGTGGTGAATCAGAATCTACAGTTTCTGTAGATTATCTCCAGATAATTCTTATGTACACATAAGATTCTTGTTAGAATATAGATTCCAATTCAGTCAATCTCAGGTGAAAATCCCTTTCAGCAGGGGACCCAACTGGAATGAACTGTTTCGAAGCTCCATGATGAATCTCTCTGCTGCCAGGGCATTCACAATTTGCCCAGTTCCCTGGTAAAGGCGTCATTGAGAGAAGACATACCTTCCCCTAAATGTAGGAGGCTAAGTCAAGCCGTATTCCGATTAACATCTCAATTCATGCATGCATGGGTATACTCCAAACAAAACACGTGTCTCTCCAATCAGTGGACGGCTCAGACCAGTTCTCTCAGTGATACGCCCGTCTTAGTCCCATTACATGCCTTCCAACTAAGATTCGATCAAAACTATGGCTGCCAAGGGGTCCTGCTTGGCTCCTCAAATCAGAGAGGTCGGCTCAGAAAATTATGGTGGTTTTGAGGAGGATACCAAAGTGGTGTTCTTGATAGATTTTCTCCAAGATCCTCATGTTCACAGATGCTCATTAGAAAAAAGTTTTGAGAACATTTGAAACTGTACTGGGAGACTAAGGTTTGGAAGGTTGCATGGAGGAATTTTTTTTTCTATCACAGCAATGTACCTACTCATTCTTTTAGGGCAGCAAAGACTACAAGAAATTCATTGGGAAACAAATTATTCACCATA
>NW_022104608.1:2795-4655 GCF_000313985.2 Echinops telfairi
ACTCGTGAGCATGGGGCAGCACCGGGCAGTGTTTCCTTCCACTCTCACTGTGGAGCTGAACCAATTCTGTGGCAACAACAACGTCTGCCTTTTCAATTAGTGGTTGTAAACACCCAAGGATCCTAGAAAGAGACACGGGAACTTTTTCAAGGCCCCAAAGACTTCTCTTGGAATCCTTCTCAGGGATTCCCTCCTTGTCTTGAGCTGGTCATAGAGGATCCTCATCCTGCCTTATGAATCACTGTTCTTGCTTCTGTTTGAGGCTCTCAGAGCTCAGGGGGCCTCTGCAGGTCAGAGGTTGGAATGGGCCAAGGCACATTCCCTGCAGAGAAAATCAGTTAATCCCATGCTAACTCACCTGCTCTCAAAAAGAGGAGCTGACCAGCCACAGCTGATAAGAAGGAGGTAATTTAAAGGTCAAGTGAAGGCTGGCTGTCTATCTGTCCTTTCATGACAAATGTGTCTGAGCTGCAAGCCCTGCAAGATGGTGCTATTTTAAGATGGTGGCTTATCAAGATATAAAACACTACATTTTCCCAGCCTAAATGGCCCATTTTATAAAATACAGTGCCCCAGAATTATAGAAGGCAGAGCAAGGGAGTGAAAAGAGGCCAGGAGCTGATGGCAGGGGACTCAGAATATACATTGAGCATTGGTACTGGCTGCTGATCCTTGAGCAGATTGTTCGAGGTCTCTGGGTCTCATACTGCTCATATGTAAAATGAGAAGAGCATTCAAGACCGTTCTTTCCATCCCATCATTGTAATGGTGCTGTGAGAAAATACCAGAGTGGCCGCCCAGAGATCTAATTTCAGACTATGCAAATGTGAGAAGCATGTTGTTGTTGTTGTTGTTAGCTGCCATTGAGTAAGTTCCAACTCAGAGTGACCCCATGCATAACAAATCAAAGCACTGTCCAGTCCTGTGCCATCCTTACAAAAGTTCCTATGTGTGAGCCCACTTTTACAGCCGCTGTGTCCATCCATCTCATTGAGGGCCTGCCTCGTTTTCGCTGTTCCTCTACCTTACCAAGCATGATGGCCTTTTTCAGATATTAGTCTCTCCAAAAACATGTCCAAATAAGGAGCATTCGGGCCAGAATTCTTCTAAAACATTACATTCCATGGTACTTTCAATTCTGCGCCAACACCATAACTCAAATGCATAGATTCTTTGGTGAGCAGAAATGAGACTTCTCAAATCGAATCTTCCATATCCAATGTCCACCTTTCACATGCATATGAGGTTATTGAAATTATCATGGTTTGGGTAAGTTGCACCTTAGTCCTCAAACTAATATCTTTGATTTTCAACACTTTCAAAGAAGTATGAATGCCCCTAGAATGCAATTAACACAGCAGGTTGTGATTGGTGGAAACTTTTTCTCAAAAAGGATCTCATATAAAAGCCGCAAATATCTAACTGGTAAAATCTGAGATGATGGTAATGGAGTTGGGAGTTCCTAAGGCCTCCAGGCAATCGCCAGCACTTCCCTGGACCATAAATGCACCAAGAAACAGCGTGAAGACGAGGCCACCTAACCCACTTTGACATGGGGAAACTGAGGCCCCAGAGCAGGGCAGTGACTTTCTCAGAGTCTCACCATGACTTTAGGTCAGCATCCAGATTAGAAGGCAGGGCCCACGAGCCCCAGTTGAGTCCTTTCTCTCCAACTTGCCGAGGAGCTCATTCTTCGTCCTGGTTCCCGTGGGACCACGTCCGTCTGCTCTAAAACACAGTGTCCAAGAAGCCTTTCAAAGTATGCCCTCCAGTTTGACAAGGGTGACAGAATAGATTAGAAAACAGAAAAATGAAGCAGTCTTCTGCTTCAAAGAGCAGTCTGCATTTGCCTTTACTATC
>NW_022104608.1:5653-6972 GCF_000313985.2 Echinops telfairi
CTACCAGCTATGCAGAAGGTTAGCTATCTATAAATGTCTAGGTCATTAGGTTCTCATTTCATAAGGAATCAATATGAACTTGTGAAGATTCTGCTCAACTAGGAAAGTGGTAGCATATGAGTAAGAATCAATGGTACTGAAGAAAGAACTCTAAGCTGCCCTGAAAGCATTAGTTTTTGTTTTTTTTTAAAGGCTCCAGGAATTGATAGGGTACTAACTGAAATGTTTCAACATGATGATGAAGCACTGGAAGCACTCACTTGTCTTTGTCAAGAACCTTGGAAGACAGCTATTTGGTCAACTGACTATAAGGGATCTGCATTTGTACCCATTTTAAAGAAGGTGACCCAACAGAATGCTCAAATTATAAAATGATATAATTAATATCACATGCAAGTAAAATTTGGCTAATGATCATACAACGGTATTTGCAGCAGTATATTGAAAGGGAGCTGCCAAGAATTCAGGCCAGATTCAGAAGAGAATGTGAAACAAGGGCATCATTGCTGAAATTCATATAAATCTTAGCTAAAAGCAGAGAATACCTGAAAGATGTTTACTTGTGTTTTATTGATCATGCAAAGGCATTCCACTGTGTGAACCATAACAAACTATGGATACTCTTAAGAAGAATGGAAATTCCAGAACACTTCATTGTACTCCTGCAGAACCTTTACCTGGCTCCAGAGGCAGTTATGGCAACAAAACAAGGGAATACTGCATGGTTTAAAATCAAGAGAGGAGTGCATGCCGGTTGTCTTCGCATCATACTTATTAAATCTACATGCTGAGTAAATCATCAGAGTAGCTAGATTATATGAATGTGGCATCAAGATTGGAGGAAAGCTTATTAACAACCTACGTACGATATGCAGATGGCACAATGCTTGCCAGCTAAAAGGGGGAGAATTTGAACTACTTATAATAATCAAAGATTGTAGACCTCAATATGGATTACAAAGATCCTTACAACTGGACCAATCGGTTATGTCATGGTAAACAGAAAGAGAAGATTGAAGTTGTCAAGGATTTTGTCTTGCTTGAATTCACAATCAATATTCATGGAAGCAGAAATCAAGAGATAAAGGGACACATTGCATTGGGTAAATCAGCTGCACAAGATCTCCTTAAAGTGTTGGAAAGCAAGGATGTTACGTAGAGGGTTGTATTTTCTTGCTCTGAGCCATGATGCTTTCAATCACCATGTGTATGTGAAAGTTGAACAGTGAATAAAGAAGACCAAATAAGAATCGATTCATTTGAATCATGGTGCTGGCAAAGAATATTGAAGGTATCATGGATTTCCAAAAGAACAAAAA
>NW_022104609.1:0-7008 GCF_000313985.2 Echinops telfairi
TTCATCGCCCGGCTGTCACGCACGCACGCATCGGGGTGCTCCGTCTTCTCTGCCGCGCCAGCTCCTCTGCGGCCTCCCTATTCATCGCCCAGCTGGCACGCGCATGCACGCATCAGGCGCGTCTTAACCCTCACAATGGCACCTTAACGAAGTCTCGTGCAGCAGGCCTGCCCAATGCACGATGTCCTTTGGCTTCTTGACTGCTGCCCCTGGAGCGTGGGTGATGGCGTCACGCATGATGAAACCCTGGACAACGGATCGGGCACATCTGTGACATCTTGTTTCTCCCATAGGCCAGTTCAGTGTGTTCTTTAAATCTGAGCAAAATCTCTCAACCTAGCTGGCTTTCTAATAGAGGCTGCCGTGGCCTCAGGATGACTGGTGGTGCAGTAGTAAAATGCTCAGCTGCCAAGCAAAAGGCGGCTTGTTCAAACCCATCAGGAGAAATAGGTGGCAGTGTTTGAGTTCTCCGGTGGGTCATACCTCGGTTCTTGGCTTCACACAAGAAAAAATTCACACTGAAGCCTAGTTTGTGATCCATGTGGGTTTTTATAAAGGATGGGAAAAGTTTCAGGTTTTACAGTCTCAAAAAAAGTACCCACTATTTGGGGGAAGCGTGTCAAACCTCACGGAAGCCACACTAGGGCTCACCACTGAACTTGAGCAACCTCATGGGACTGCTCACCCACACGTGGCGACCTGAGGCCAGAGAGACCACGGCACAGCCAAGCGGGCACAGGGCAGGGTCCCAGGGAGAGGGCCAAAGGCCGAAGGGGAGGCGTGGTCCAAGGTATTGGTTGACCCCATTGGCTGAATCAAGCCCACCTGGTGGGGGCCTGAATTGTAGCATGCCCACTGAAAGGGTCCTTATAGGTGTTTAATGCTTGCCTGATTTCTTCCCAACCTCCTGTAGGGGCCCTTTAGGGCTGGAGAGCAGCAACCCTGCCCTGTTCTGCTACCTAACAGTAGCTCGCTTCTCTGAGGATGACAGCCTTGGAAAGCCGATTCTGCTGCTTCCTAGAGGGCCCCTCTGAGTTGGCATTAACTGACGGCAGGTTTTGGTTGCTACACAGACCCGTGGCCGCATTACCCCTTGGAGAGTAGGGTTTACATTACCATGTGGAGTGGCAGTGGCCTGAGCCCTGGGCAAGGCAAGGTGACTCCAGAGTGAGGAGTTGAGTGGATGGACAACAAAGCCCTGGCCCTCAGAACACTTTGCTGTAGCTCCTCTGCTGGTGTGTCACTGCGCTAAAGCTGTCTGCCTTTCCCCTTCCAGGAAGGGTTTGACGCCCTGGACCCCTTTGCCCCCATCCTGGTCTCCAACTACAACCCCAAAGAATGGGAAGGCTGTATTCACTATTATATGGAGAACAGTTGGCTTCAGCATGAGAAAGGTCAGGTTTGTTTGTGTTTTGTTTTTTCAGGGCTTTGTGCTCTCTGAATCAGAGCCTTGATCACGCCTCTCTCCGCAGCAGCCTGTCATTTGCATTTTATTCTTTTCACCACTGTATCCTTACTTATTTCTAGTTAATTAAGTGGTATCAGAAGCGGGGGCTGGGGTGTGTTAAGGTTTAACTTACAAGAGAGATTATATCGCTTCCTAAATTGTGGTCATCACCCCAAATACAATGCTCGTCCTAAAGGAGGAGGCCAGGCCAAATCCAGCCACAGGGCAGTTCTCCGCAGTCTCTCGCTGTCGCTGTCTTTCATCACTTAGCAAACTTTGATGGGGTGGCAGGTGTCCCGGGGTATCCACAAAATATTGCATACTGTGTGCAGGCTGCCCTGCAGAGAGGAGCCCTGCTAGCATACTGGTTACATGCAAAGTCGACCGTTCAAAACCACCCCCCACTCCTCATATGGGGGACATTTACTACTCTCATCAAGAGCTCATCTTGGAAACCCACAGGGACAGTGTCCACTCTGCCCTCCAGAGGTGCTCCGAGTCAAAATCCATTCTCTGGCAGTGCGTTTGAGTTGTGGGAGAGCCAGCTGTATTAGTGAGGAGGGGCCAGCCAGGCTTTTCAAACACAGATCATGGTCGACTCTGACCATAAGTCTTCCAACTCGTCACTTCACCCTTGCCCTCACCTGTGGACATGAGCGAGGCTGTCCTGTCAGCTGTCATTAAAGTAGGTTGCCCAAGGGTGGAGAGAAAAGTCTAGAAGAAGCTGCAGCATGGTGGATTTGGGGAACAAAATGAGCGATGCCCACGGGGACTGGGAGCTTGGACAAAGCCCTAGTACAGGAGGGAGGAATGCTGGATCCCAGGGATAGAGACAGAAAGGGGAGATTAGTCATAGGGAAAACACCCTTGATGAGGTAAAGGGTCTAGCAGTCCCTCTCTTGGGACAGGGCAGTCTGAGTATCACCTGGCCTCTGGCTACAGAGTGTCTGGGAAATATAGGTGCAACCCGAGGGGCTCACCTTTTTCCGTCTGACTCATTACAGCGCACACAGAGGAAGGGCTGAAGGAGCTGCTGTTTCTGAGTAATGCGAACCCTGAGCAGCTGGAGCGGCTCTGTGCCTACCGCTAGGCCAAGGTCACAGCACACCGCCCGGGACCCTGGCAGATGAGGAAGCCCCAGGGAGCGCAGGACGGCGGCTCCTGGCCATCATTGGAATGGGCTCCTTCGGACCCAGCTGTCTCCACAATCAGGCAGCCTCGTTCCTGAGACACACTCGTTTACTAGATGTGGCTTTCTGACATGCCCATGGCTGTATTCCTCTAATAAAGGTAAATGTCTTTTGTAAAGCGTGTTGTTACTTTTTTTTTTCCACTCATTTTATTAGGGGCTCATACAACTCTTGTCACCATACATACATCAATTGTGTAAAGCACATTTGCAGATTCATTGCCCTCATCATTCTCAGAACATTTGCTCTCCACTTAAGCCCCTGGCATGTTGTTACATTCTTGACATAAAAAAAAAAATCCATGTCTGCGTCACAGGTCTAAAGAGACTTAGTCCTACAGAAATTTTCAGACCATACAATCCAGGTGATTACAATGCACAGCTTAATTTCTCCTTCCCGGCCACCTCCACCCTCACTCCCTAGCTCCCCTCTTCCCGAGGGTCCCTGAGAGCTGCGCGGGAACTCGGGCATTTGCACGTGGCCCAGCCCCTTCCTGCCAGTCCTTGAGAATTAGCTGTACACCTCTGCGCACGCACTCCCTTTTCTTGGCTGCAATGCTCCCGAGTCGTCCTGACTCGGTGCCACCCTTGGAAGATGGGGAAGGAATCACCCAAAGGATCAGCATTCCATTCCCTGGGACCGGCTCGTGGCCTAGAGCTGTCCCGTGAGTGAGCTGCACAGGGGCTTCCCAACGTCATGGAATAGCTCCATTTTAACTGTCATTTCCCATGAACTATTTGGAGCCCCGCAGAGGTTTCAGGGACTCTTACTCCCTTCTCTACAGAATGACGCCAGTTTGCAAGAAGGAGGTTGTAAAATGCCTGGCATACTGCTGTCAGTTGTCATCAAGTCCGGTAGGGTCTTCCAGGGGTCTCTTAGGCTCCAGCCCACTGCTGTGGCCGCTGGGCACTTTGAGTGCCTTCCAGCCTGGTCAGATGATGATCTGTGACCCAGATAACGGGTCACGTGGTCCCAGCTCCTTTTCAGGGGTAGATCACCAGACTTTTCTTCCAAGTCTGTCTTAGTCGGCATAACTACTGGAACTTGTCCACCCAAGGTGACTTACTGGTTTCTTAACTTCCCACGGCATAGCTTCCACCATCAGAACAACACAAGTCACTGCAGGATGGCAGACTCGACAGAAAGCTTGGAGTAACACATGATAGGTACTTAGTTCGTTTGTACTTATCTTTATAACTTAGATTTTACAATGCTTTGAGGATCACAGTAAGCGATAAGGTCTATACATATGTGAGTCCTCCTTTTTTCTCAGCTAGATTCCTTTACTTCTAAGCCACCTTAACAATTCTTTATCAGTATTTTCACTCTTGACCTAATCCCTGGTCACCTATTTTGGTGGCCGTGTAATTCGTCACTTGAGCTAGACAGGTGCTGCAACACCAAGACCCAACACACAGCCACCTAGCCCTCAGTGGAAAGGCCGAATCCACGGAATCAGCCCCTTTGGCTATGTATGTCTTTAGTCATTCTGCTTTCTCATTGGCCTGGATAGAAAAGCTTGTCGTGACGGGTCATCATCCCTTTAGATTTACCTGAATGCTCAACTTGTTATGACCTCTACGTTCGGGTCACATGCCCAGCACTTCTTGCTTGATTTACTGTATTTGCAGCTGCTTGTGCCTCCCTCTATGTCATCTGGAAAGGGTCTGCCTGAGGTGAGCTTCCTAAGCCCAGGCTGTCAAGGCATTCTATTCTGAGGCTCTCTCCATTTTAAACATTTGTTTGTCAAGTACATGTGACAATATTTAAATCATACTATGAGACCAACACTAAGAATCAGTCAGACCTGTCCCTCCCCCCAGAATAATTTATTTCAGAGGACAGCACTGAATCTGCAGTTCCGGGAGAGGGACATGTCTGACCAGAGCAAATGAAGGGGGAGGAAGAGAGAGTGGAGCACATCCTGGCCCACCAAGCCTTAAGGACAATATTCCCACTCAGAGCAGCTAATCCACAGAGAAGACCACATGGCCGGCCCCACTATGAGACAAGACATCCCTCACTGACCCATAGCCCTACAGGGGACAACACTGGAGACGGTGTGGGAACTCCGCCCCATCTGATCCCACCACACCGAGGCAAAACACTAAGGGTGTGCAACAGAACAGCAAGGGGAACAGAGGAACGAAGTCCCCAGGGAATACCAAAAATAGACTTTGGGACCAGGGCTTAGCGCCCCAAGAGACTGGACTGGAAAACACTCCTGAAGGCCAACAAACAGTCCTTGAACTAACTACAAGCTTTTCTTTCTTGTTTTGTTGTTTGTTGTTGGTGGTGGTGTTTTGTTTTATTTTGTTGCTTGGCTTTACTCTGTTTTGTTTTTGTGCATGTTATTATCTCCGCAGGTCTGTCTAAATAAGATAGGCTGGATGAACAATCTGGAGGAGAAAACAACAGGACCAACAGTTTTGGGGGGACATGGGAGATGGGGAGGTGGGGGGAAGGGAAGTGGTGTTAACAAACCCAGGGACAAGGGAAAAACAAGTGATCCAAATCTGTGGTGAGGAGGGTGTAGGAGGCCTGGTAAGGCGTGACCAAGGGTAAAGTAATCAAGAGGAATTACTGAAACCCAATGAAGGCTGAGCATGATAGTGGAACAAGAGGAAAGTCAAAGGAAATAGAGGAAAGATCTAGGAGGCAAAGGGCATTTATAGAGGTCTAAATAAAGGCATGTACATGTGTAAATATGTATATGAGGATGTGGAAATAGATCTATGTGCATATATTTATAGGTTTAGTACTAAGGTAGCAAAAGTAGCAGATGGACATTGGGCCTCCACTGAATTACTCTCTCAATGCAAGAATACTTTCTTCTGTTAAATTGGCATTCTATGATGCTCACCTTCCTGACACAAAGCTGATGGTGCCCGGCTATCAAAAGATGCAGGGTCTGGGGTCTTAAAGGCTTGAAAGTAAACAAGCGGCCATCTAGCTCAGAAGCAACAAGCCCACATGGAAGAAGCACACCAGCCTGTGGGATCACGAAGTGTTGAAGGGATCAGGCATGATCACAACAAAAAGTCATCATTGCGAATGAGGGGGAGTGCGGAGTGGAGACCCAAAGCCCATCTATCTGTAGGCAATTGGACATCCCCTTACGGAAGGATTGCGGGGAGGAGTCGGGCAGTCGGTGCAATGTAGCAATGATGAAACATACAACTTTCCTCTAGTTCCTAAATGCTTCCACCACCCCCGCCCACTATTATGACCCAATTCTACCTTACAAATCTGGCTAGACCAGAGGATGTACACTGGTACAGATAGGAACCTCCTCCCTGGGAGATGGACAACAGAAAAGTGTGTGGAGGAAGACGTCGGACAGTGCAAGATATGACAAAATAATAACTTATAGATTATCAAGGGTTCATGAGGGATGTGGGAGTGGGGAGGGAGGGGAAAATGAGCTGATGCCAGGGGCTTAAGTGGAGAGCATATGTTTTGAGAATGATGAGGGCAATGAAAGTACAAATGTGCTTTACACAACTGATGTATGTATGGATTGTGATGAGTTGTATGAACCCCTAATAAATTGGTTTTTAAAAATCAGTCGGATTCCTTTACATTAACAAAGACAACTTGGAAAATAATACCAGTTATGATAGCTACCCCAAAAATGAAATACTTAGGAATAATTTAAGCAGAAAAACAAAAGATAAACCCAAAGAGACCTAGCATAGAAGGTAGAACATACCATGTAAGTGGGGAAATGTACTAGACTCGTGAATGGGAAGAGGTAGCATTTTGTCAATGTCAGTATTAGCCAAGTGATCTATGAATATAATGTGTTGCTGACTCACATTGCAATACCATTCTTGAGAGACAGACTGAGCACCGACTCCATATGGGAAGGAAAGAGATGCCAGAGAAAGCAAAGCACTGGTAAAGAATAGAAAAGTAAAAGGCCTCACACTTCCTGTTCTCAGAACATAATCCACCAGTCACAAGAAACTCCCACTGGTACAGGACAGACACTGTGGAACCGAACTGAGACTCCAGAAATAAATCCTTCCATCCATGGACACTGGGCTTTTTTAATCAATTTACTGAGGCTCATACAATTCATCACAATACATAGATCAATTGTGTAAAGCACATGTATACATTTGTTGCCCTCATTATTCCCAAAATTCGCTTTCCTTTTGGGTTCCTGGAATCAGCTCATTTTCCTTTTTTCCCCTCCCCCTCCCTTCCTTCCCCTCTCCCCCATACACCCTTGATAATTTATAAATTATTATTGTATCTTATTTTACACTGCCTGGCGTCTCCCTTCACCCACCCCTCTGCTGCCCGTCCCCCAGAGAGGAGGTTATATGTAGCTCCCTGTAATCAATTCCCCCTTTCTACACCCCC
>NW_022104610.1:0-1364 GCF_000313985.2 Echinops telfairi
CCAAGTCAAAGCTTTTAATAGAGTGGTTTGAGAAATCTGTAAAGGGAGTATAAGAATTTAAGAAAAGTTGCATTCATTAAGAGATTAGCACAAGATTTCTATTCCTCATTACAAATGGGCTGCTAAATTTTAATCAGGTATTACACTTATTTATATTTGTAAAAGCATAATACTGTTAGGATATTGACTATCATATCATAGGATTAAATATAACAAGCAGTGCAGTGTTGAAAAAAGTATAATTGCGAGATATATGAGGCTGAAGTTAGGCTAGAGATGACATTCTCACTGAAAAAGAAAACAAGAATATGCTTTCCAAGGATATATAAGAGTATAATCTCAAGAGCTGTTCATTTGATTTAAATAGTGATAAAGAAGGTCAAATGACTAGTATAGCTCCTTTTATATTACTATATTACATCAGTTTTTCTTATTATTATTAGCTTTTAAAATGATTTTCTCTCTGATATCATAGAAAATATTAACATCTTGCTCACATAAATTGACAGAATAATAACCTAAAATAATCAGTGAAGAAAAAGAATATATATATGCTCTTGAACATAGAGTATCTTTCTTTTTATGATTTTATTGGGGGCTCATATAGCTCTTATCACATTCCATACATCCATCCATTGTGTCAAGCACATTTGTACATTTGTTGCCTCATCATTTTCAAAACATTTTCTTTCTGTTTGAGCCCTTTGTATCGGCTCTTCAGTTTTTTCCCTCCCTCTCCCACCCTCCCTCCTTCAAGAACCCTTGATAATTTATAGGGTTGTTTTTTTTATGTCTTACACTGACTAATGTCTCCCTTCACCTACTTTTCTGTTGTCCATCCCCCTGGAAGGGGGTTATATGTAGATCATTGTGATCCGTTCACCTTATCTACCCCTACCTTCTCCTTCCCTTCCTGCTATCCCTACACTCATTTTTGGTCCTTTGAAATTTCTCTGTCCTGGATTCCTTATGTTTCCAGCTCTTATTTGTGCCCATGTACATGCTCTGGTCTAGCCAGATTTGTAAGGTAGAAAAGGGGTCATGATACGGGGGGAATGGAAAGCATTAAAGAACAAGAGGAGAGTTGCATGTTTCATTGGTGCTAAACTGCTCCCTGACTTAGTCTCTTCCTTGTGACCCTTCTGTAAGGGATGTCCAATTGTCTACAAATGGACTTTGGGTCTCTATTCCATACTCTCCCTCATTCACATTGATATGACTTTTTGCTCTGGGTCTTTGATGCCTGATACCTGATCCCATCGACATCTCATGATCACACTGACTGGTGTGCTTCTTCCATGTGGGCTTTGTTGCTTCTCAACTAGATGGCCGCTTGTTTATCTTCAAGCTTTTAAGACCCCAGA
>NW_022104610.1:3064-3979 GCF_000313985.2 Echinops telfairi
AGAGGGTGTGTGAAGCAGGGATGATGTCAAGGATTCCATGTAGAAAAAGAATGTTTGGAAACTGATTGTGGTAGCAATTTTACAAGTGTGCAATTCCACTTAAAGCAATTGAAGGAATTATATTACATATATATAAATGAAAATGTTTACAAGACAGTTCATCCGATGTTAACCTGGAGGCTTCTCCTGAGTCACAAGCTTTGAACCCTGAACGAGAAAACTATCACAGGCTGAAAATGCAGAAGAATCCAATATTGCCAGGTCAGATAGCAGGCTACTGATACATCCAGGACTAATGTGCAACATGGCAGGTTGCTGTCTCAAGGGCAAAGAATCAGAAGTCCATGAGCCAGATTCAGGGTCAGATGTAAAAAGCAAGCGCGTTTTTTCACATCATCTTTGTATAGGATGTACAGGCCATATCCCTATGGAAATTTATTTTTAAATGTATCAAGGAACTGACTTGAGTAAAGGGATTGCACTACAACTGATTGGCTCCTCACAGCAGACCCCCTTATGACGTTGATGGCATTGTATTACGTCACATCATGGAGGGTTACGAGGCCTCGATCACTGAACCACTGGCAGTCCTTTTCTAGTCAAGCCGAATCAAAACCTAATAATTACAATCAAACACTTGTTAGCATGGCACGTGTACACATCTCCTTAAACAATACATAATCTCTAAACAAAGATAAGAATAAAGCCATACTAGCCCCTTATATAATATAGCAAGTACAAATAAAAAGAAAAAAAAAGGGAACTCATTGACATTAGAGGACAAGGCAGAACTAACACTGTTGTTTTCTGAGACTGCAACACTTTATGGGAATAGAAAGCCCCATCTTTCTCCCTCCTGAGGAGTGACTGGTAGTTTTGAACTGATAACCATGCAGTTAGAAGCTCAACTTGATG
>NW_022104610.1:5460-7001 GCF_000313985.2 Echinops telfairi
TAATAATTTATAAATTGTCAAGGGTTCATGAGGGGGAGGGGAGTGGGAAAGGAGGGGGAAAATGAGGATCTGATGCCAGGGGCTTACGTGGAGAGCAAATGTTTTGAGAATGTTGAGGGTAACGAATGTACAAATGTGCTTTGTACAATTGCTGTGTGTATGGTTTGTGATAAGAGTTGTATGAGCCCCCAATAAAATGATTTTTTTTAAAAAAGAAAGAAAGTAGTCCTTTTACTGACCACCATATTGTTGGTTAATCTCCCCAGGGAATGGTACTATAGTTTGGAATTAGTGCTGGTCTCTACTGCTGGCAGACTGGAATACTCAGCAGTGGAAGTTGCGAAGACAGTCTTGAGTGGAAGTCCATGTTTCTGAGCCCACACAAGACTTCCATCACTGCCACTATGGCCACTTTGTTCATGAGCCCATTGGGAACTGACAGGAGTAGCTGGGGAAAGTGGATGACCGGTTTCCAAAGAACTTATTATCCTACCCACATGATGGTTAAAACCCCTTCTGCAGTAATAACCCTTTGGTGAGCATTCAAATGAGACATAAACATCTTTACTTTTTAAAACACATTCAGAAATGTCTACGCATATACCTCTTTGCCACACATCCTTGTCACCAATTTTCCAGTCATGCATCTTCCATGTCCCTGACCATCCAACTAAACCATTAGCCACAGCCAATGAATAAGTATTAGACTAAAAGAAAAATAAAACCTAGTGCCATTGAGTTGATACCAACTCATGGCAACCCTATAGATCAGGGCAGAATTGGCCCTGTGAGTTTCCAAGACTACAACTCTGTATGGAAGCAGAAACCTTCTTCATTCTCTCAAGAAGCAGCTGGTGGTTTCAAATTGCTTATCTTGCAAATCACAGTTCAATTTATTACCACTATACTACTGTGTTAGTCCTCCTGTGTTAGACACAGCCCATAAATCTAGTTAAACATCTAACCATTCATCATTCTTGCAAAAAGAACAATCAGGTATGCGGCTTGAAGTTCTGCCCACTGGGAGAATTTCTTTCAGGAGTTATAGTACACTGCTGTCTACATGGGGCACCTGCATATCATGCAGACCCAACTGTAAACCAAGCATGAGTTGCATTTTTCTCAGTTAATTGATTATAAAGAACTCCTATGAGACTATAGGTGTAGAGTAGGGGAAAGATGGCATTGTAGTAGGAGACTATAGACATTTGGGCAACTTCTTTATGCAACTTACTTGTACCTTCAGGTCATGTTCAAGCCATATCTGGAATGTACCACTTCCACGTAATGATGTAGTGCTGTTGTACATGTCCAGCTTTATGACTCTGTGGATCAGAAAAAACAAGTTCCTTACGGGCAGCTCAGGCCACCTGGTGGCTTGGCCCACTATGAGGTGATCATATTTTACTAAGACCCAGTAACAATCAAAATCTGTTTCTCAAAAGGAAAATGTTTCTATGCAGAGGGTTGCAGAACTTGACCTCAACATCCTAAGGGTCCAAGCTGTGATTCATTAATAGGTACCTGTCAAAGACTCCAAC
>NW_022104611.1:0-1054 GCF_000313985.2 Echinops telfairi
CTAAACCTTAAATATATGCACATAGATCTATTTCCACATTCTCATATATAAATATATTTACATATGTACATGCCTATATTTAGACCTCTATAAATGCCCTTTGCCTCCTAGGTCTTTCCTCTATTTCCTTTTACCTTTCCTCTTGTCCCCCTATCATGTTCAGTCTTCATTTAGGTTTCAGTAATTCCTCTCAGTTACATTGCCCTTGATCAAGCCCTACCAGGCCTCCTACACACTCCTCGCCACTGATTTTGAATCACTTGTTGTTCCCTGTCCCTGGGTTTGTTAACACCACTTCCTTGCCCCCGCCCCGCCCTCTCCCATGTCCGCCCCCCCTAAACATCAGTCCCATTGTTTTTGCTCCAGATTGTTTATCCCGCCTATCTTATCTAGACAGACCAATGGCTTTTCTTAGTGCTTTTCTCAGTCACAGAGATAAAGGCAGCCTCTGAATCACCAGGTAACAGGCGTTTGGGACCTTCCCCTACAGACCAACTTTAGTGACTCTTAGTGACTTTCTGGATACTTTATGGTCTTGTCCACCTTTAGCCCTCCACACCCCGGTCCACACACCTGGTTCCGTTTAGAGGAGCAGAGCTTGAGCCCCTTTCTTCTTCCTCTCCTTCTTATTTTTAGCAGTTTTATTGGCATTTAATCCACATAGCACACAATTCAATAGTTCAGTCATAACAGGAAGAGTTGTGCACTCAATACCACAACCAATTTTAGAATGGTTAAATCATTTTTATTTTATATCCTTTTACAGGGGACTCCTACAGCTCTTATACATCAATTGTATCAGGTATGTATCAAGTCTGTATTAAGTCTGTATTAAGGTATGTATCAGGTATGTATCAAGGTATGTATCAGGTATGTATCAAGGTATGTATCAGGTATGTATCAAGGTATGTATCAGGTATGTATCAGGTATGTATCAAGTCTGTATCAAGTCTGTATTAAGTATGTATCAAGTACATATGTTACCATCACCATTTCCAAAACATTTTCTACTTGAGCCCTTGGTATAAACTCTTCTTTTTCTGAATTGTTGATC
>NW_022104611.1:3242-4197 GCF_000313985.2 Echinops telfairi
AAAAATCAGGACTTTTAAAAAACGCTGCAGGACATGGGAAAAATTGTTAAAAATTGGGACTGTCCCACCAAAAGCGGGATGTCTGGTCACCTTAATCTAGTGCCATCTATGGTGGCCACATGGTGAGGCCACGAAAGACCTTGGAAAGACCTTGGAAAATCCTTAGTGGAGTTTTCTGGATGGTGAGAGCAAACATCTTGCTCTTGAAAGGGTAAGTACCAGGGAAGCTCTGTGCTGAGAACCCCCCTCCCAGGTCTTACCCTAGGTCATGTATTCTTTTATCTGCTGCATCAGCGGTCGGCACATTTTTGAAGCAGAAGAGCCAATCTTGTCCCTCACAGCCATTATGATTTGAGCACCACAAATATATTTTAGAAGCAAATGAAATCACCATGACCCGAATCCTATCCTCTCAATCCCCCCCACCCCCCACCGCTGCCCAATTTTACTCCAGGGATGCATGTACATCCCAAAGAGCCACAGATGGCTGTCGACCCCTGATCTAGATGAAAGGTAGTTCTTTCTGGAGCTGAGTCCTACCACCCAGCTATCTGACCTGAGAAGTAGAGACGAGGACCTGCTGACCCTGGCCCGCACGAATGGAGTCCGGACTGACCAGGGTTGGGAAGCTGAACTTTCCACGGCACACAGTTGGCACGTGGAGTGCGATTATCCCCCACCACACATTTGATGTTCAAGGTGGATGATCTCGGCCCCTGTGATCCGGTCTGCACAGCGGGTAATGAAGTTGGGGTCTGGGTAAGCAGCCTCGACCACCAAGGCAGTCTGGAATCCTGGAGGATTAGAGGAGGAGCATGTTGAGGTGTGCTCCTGAGCGGATGTCTGACTCATAGGGACCCCGCCCCATGAGAGAGTAGAACTGCCCCCCAGGGTTTTCTCAGCTGCAACCTTTCCCAGAGCGGCTGCTTAGGTCTTTCTCCCAAGGAGCTGGGGT
>NW_022104611.1:5843-6999 GCF_000313985.2 Echinops telfairi
TTCCTGAATCTATGTTTTGTATATGCCTCTGGTTCACCAGAGATATCCTTGTTAATTTATGGTAGAGAATCTTATTGATCATCTCCCTGGAGCATGAGGACCTTCTATTAATAGTGTCATTGATTAGCCCATGTTACTAACTTTAAAGAACAATAATTTTATTGGGGATTCTTACACCTCTTATCACAATCCGTACATGAATTGTGTCCAGCATATTTGTACATATGTTGGCATCGTTATTTACTCAACATTTACTTTCTATTTGAGCTCTTGGTATTAGCTCCTCTTTTTTCCCCTCCCTCCCCCCTGCCACCCTAGGAACTCTTTGATAAATCATAAATTATAATTATTTTAATATCTTACACCGACCGCTGTCTCCTTTCCCTCACAGCTTCTGTTGTTCGTCCCCCTATGTGTGTGTGTGTGTGTGTGTGTGTGTTTCTGTGTCGATCATTGTGATCAGTTCCGTCTTCCTACCCTCCTCTCCTCACCTTTGCCCTCCCCTCCTGTTATCACTACTCCCATTCCCGTTCCTGGATTCCGTGTGTCGTGAACTTTGATCTCTTATCTGTATCTGTGCACATTCTACGGTCTATAGGCTATACATCTTCACAGAAGTAGGTTGCCACATCCACCCCCCCCACATGAAGTGATTGGTAGGTTTGAACAGCTAACGTGTGGGTTCCTTGCTTCTAAGGAACATGCAGGGTGTACTTCTTACAAGACAGATTTGTCTGGACTTCTGGAAGTCTGTGGTACTTTCAGTGTTCTTTGCCAATTGTACCAGCGCTTCCTGGCTCTGACTTTTCAAAAGATGATTGCCAGGCCTGTCTGCGGAGGTACTTCAGCATGGGTTCAAACAGGCAATCTTTGATTAGCAGCTGAGCACACCTCTATTTGCGCCACCCAGAGCCTCCTGTTGTGGCCGAATTAAAGGACGCCACTGACAGCTCAGGATTCCTGCCTTCAGGAAGAGCATCCTGTCTTTGACTTCCCCAGAAACACTCACACCAGGAATTTGGTGGAGCGGACCTTCCCGAGAGTTGGAGAGGAGTTTACATTCCTAACTCCAGCAACTTCGTCCGAGCGATTAGAGAACTCTGTCCCAACCCAGCCTACCTCGGACCCCTCCTGGGCTCCTAGAGTTTCACTCTCA
>NW_022104612.1:0-1182 GCF_000313985.2 Echinops telfairi
TCGATGGCCATGAGTGAGGGGCTGATGGATGCGGAGAATAAGGATTTGTGCAGAAAATCTTTGCAGGGTAGTGAGTTGCGGGTTGAGCCACTAATCAAAGGTCAGCTGTTGGGACTCATCAGCAACCCTGCAGGAGAAAATGACTTTCTGCCTGAAGATTTACAATCGCACAACCCCACAGAGGCCGTTATAGCACGTCCTGTAGGGTCGCCGTGAGTCAGAATCAACTCAATGGCAGCGAGTGAGTAATGCAGGAAACCTAGGAAGAGCCCGTGGCAATCAGAGCTGACCTCTGGTAAATCCTCCGTAAATCACAGCTGGTATTATAAAAGAATGAGTAGAACAACTGAAGACTGAATAAAGCCTTCAGTTTAGTTTGTCAGAGCATGTTTTTTTGGGGTTTTTTTGCACAATAAACACCCAAAAGGTTGCAAAGGGGAAAACAAAGTAAATAAAGGCACTCTACTACTTAAACGAGAAAAGCACCTTTATAGAAGTAGGTTAAACTGACAGTAGTTGCCATGAGTCAAAATCGACTTCACAGGAACAAATTTGCCTTTTGGCTTACTTGTGTCTACCTGGATGATGAAAGCACTGAACATATACTGAAGGTTGTAGGGTAATAGGTATCAATAGGGTCCCCACCCCAGGACCACACTGCCCTGCTGAGGAGAAACGGCGCCTCGTAATCTGCTGGCTCTTCAGAAGCAAACGGGGAAAGACCACTCTACCACCTTGTAAGTACATTTGCCAGTTCAAGGGGACAATGGCAACTGCTAAGTTGTTGAATCTTTCTATGGGAACAGAACTGTAATCAGCATGACCTGGGAAATCCACTAATTATGTGTGCCATGAACCAGCCAGGAACGCTGGCTATTTTAAAGTCACAAATAATGAAAAGTAGAATCTCAGATCCCTCACAATGTGGCAAAAAGCCTGCTGGCTTGGCTGTTCGCTTTTATGAGAACTTATTATTTGTGTACAAAGAATTTTATGATAATTTGTAATCACCCTGGATTTCTTTAGGTTTTTGTAATAGACACAAAGCACACTGTCAAAGATTAGAACTCCTACAATAAATCTGAGGAATCAATTTTTGTTGAAATTCTTACTGAAATTCTTACAAAATATTCCTGTCTGGTGCAGCTGCTCTACTAGCTGACAAGATTACAGACTTGCTGT
>NW_022104612.1:3030-4345 GCF_000313985.2 Echinops telfairi
ATTGATAGCCTCAAGTAATTACTTCCTATATAGAGGGGTCTCAATGAGTCATTCTAGAATAATGTGACTATTCTGTAAAACTTGGAATTTGTTTCTTTTTTAAAAATTTACACTGAGAAACACATAGACCAGCATAGATTTATTTTCCTTTGATTCCCACCATGTTAAAAACAAAATTAAGCATGTAAATATAATAATCATCATATGTAAGTTTCCTCCTTCCTACAGTTAATTCAAAAGTACAGTGCTCTCCATGCCCTGGTAATGGTATGGGTTTATTTTAATTATGTGTGCAATTTGGTATAATTCAAAATAAAAAATGACAAGTAATGATCATAATAAAATCTAGTTCTAAAGATCACATTAGGTCAACTATACCAGAGATAAAACAAGGACTAAATGTAACCTACAGGCCCCCTGGTAATGCAGTGGTTTTGCGTTGAGCTGCTAACCATTATGTCAGCAGGTAGAACTCACCAGCCTCTCCACCAGAGAAAGACTTGGGCTTCTACTCCTTACAGTCTTACAAACCCATCAGGTCAGGTCTGCCATCTTCTGCAGCAGTGTTTTCAACCTTCCTAAAGCCATGACCCTTTCATACAGTTCTTCATGTTGTGGTGACTCCCAATCATGCAATTATGTTCATTACTATTTCATAAATGTCATTTTGCTACTGTTATAAATCGGGTGACCCCTGTGAAAGGGTTGTTCAATGCCCCCCCTCCCCCCATCCCAAAGAAGTTGTGACCCATAGGTTGAGAACCACTGCCCTACAGGGCTGCTATGAGTCAGAATTGACTCAATAGTAATGAGGTTTTAAAAATATATATTATTATGAATACTAAATTAGAGATGTTCAGAAACATACATTTGAAGAGTGAGTGCAAATATGAATGAGCTTATAAGAACTTTTTAAAATTGTAGCACTTGTCATGAAAATACATAAAACTTTGTATAATGAGATAATCACTTTTTAATTTTCTCCCTGCACATATTAGTCAATTCTCAATATTCTTTAAATGATTTTCCTTTCTCAATCTGTGAATAATTCTTACCATGGAGAAAGTATCATTGACTCAACCTGATTCTTTGGTCCTAAGATAGCTTTCAGTAAATTGAAAGGACAAACTTATTTTTACATGGATTTATCAATATGTTTTGTCCTAAGATGGTCTATGTTTCCTCTTCTCTTTTTATTGACCACAGGTTTAAAACCAGTATTAATTAATTTAGAGCATCTCAAAAAACAAATTCTACTTTTCTTAGGTACCCAAACAAGAGGTATAGTCCATGTTCGTTACTTTATGAATACATG
>NW_022104612.1:4794-6968 GCF_000313985.2 Echinops telfairi
AAAAAAATCTCGCTGCCATCGAGTCAGTTCCAACTCATCGCTACCCCATAGGACAATGTTGAACTGCGCCTGTCGTTTTCTGAGACTAACTCTTTATGGGAGTAGAAAGCTTCATCTTTCTACAAATTTAAGCCTGGGTACAGAGAAAATATAGTTTATGAATAATTTTGTTTTCATATTAAGTTTTATTTGAAGAAATTCCTGTCAACATGTTTCCCTATGGTCTACAACGGTCACCTCGTTACAATGCAGTGTTGAGTCCTGGAGACCAACCATATCACCCGTAGTCTATAAAATAGTTTCCATCGGATCCTTTATAGAAAGAGTTTGTCAACCCTTGAGCTAAAGTATTTTAGAAATGGAGTGTTAATGCTGTAAATTGCTTAACATTTTTTTATTCCTTAAATGCCTAAAAGAAAGTGAAGCAGTCTGATATGAATTGAATTGCTCTCCCAAACATTTGCTGGCATTCTAACCCTTATGCCTGTGTATGTGATCCTTGTGGGATCTGAGGTTGTCTTTCCTGTGTTGATGGAGCCATCTCTCACTGGCATCGACTGGACTCCCTATGGGTTTCTGAGAACGTAACTCTTTACAGGAATAGAAATCTCCATTTTCTTGTGGGGAACATTTGGTGGGTTCAAACTGCTGACCTTCCAATTAGCGCCCCCGAACCCCCATGCTTAATCACTGTGCCACCAGGGCTCTGGCAATAGATCTATATCAGTAAATATAGAGAAGATACTGTGAATAGTTACTTCTGAATGATGAAAAGAGCAGATTAGACATGGAAATAAGAACAAATGGAGTGGGAGAGTAGATGCCACTTAATGTCCTAAAAGAACCAAGAACCCCCCAGACAAGGCTCTTTCCTAAAAGACAGCTGAGAGGCTTCCTCTATCACTAAATCCAACCAAACTCACCTGCCATCAAGTTGCCTCAGATTCATGGTAACTGCATCCGACAGGGTAGTACTGCCCCAGTGGACTTCGGAGACTGTTCATTTTTATGGGAGTAGAAAGTTCATTTTTCTCCTGAGGAGCCATTGATGATTTCCAACAGCTGATCCTGCAACTAGAAGACCAATTGGAACCACTGCCACAAGAGCATCTTTATAGCCTTCTGGACTATGAGAAATTAAATATCAGTTCTTTAAAATATCACATAGCTATCTATTCCAATAGCACTAAGAAACTAAGATACAGCCATTTCCCTTTCATTTAACAATAGCTTTTGGACACAAAGATGACACATTCCGACCTTAGATATTAGCATGGAAACATTGATTCCTCATATGTTTGTACTGTCTCTGACCTCATACCAGGGATTTTATGTGGAGTAATTCACAAACTAATTATTAAATATAGATATTGGTAAATAGGATGAATATATTGATAGCCTCAAGTAATTACTTCCTATATAGACAAATACACTCCCATAAAGAGAGATACCTTTCTACTACAAATTTATAAAGTGCCATACACTTTATCCTGAGATAAGTTTGTGACTTTCTTTGACATGACTAAAATTATGCAAATGTTGAGCCCGAATTAATTTCTTAGAACCCTGAAACTGGCATGAGACCACACACTAGTCTGAGAGTCCCACTGCAGTTGAGCTGAATTATTACAGCCAAAGATATCCTGAAGCAGCCATCCTTCATCCAAACAATCAGGTGAATATAAACATGCGAGTAAACTCAGTGGAGATCAATCAAATCTAGCCCAGATTAGCAGGCCAATCCTGAAAACCCATTCATTCGTGAGGCTCAATCAATGTCTGTTGTCTTGTATTACTGAGTTTGGGGGTGTTTTGTTACACAGTAAGAACTATCTGATACAATATTTCTCATATGCAACTTTGTGGATAGGTAAATTGAGGCAGGATTACAGTAATTGAGTAAACTATACAACTAATAAGTGGAGAATGTAGGGCCAGAATACAGGAATCTAATTCCAGAGTCTGTTATGAATCACTTTGATCAGGGAAAGTAGAGCTATATATGAAAAAAAAAAATCCCATCTCTTCTCCTTATTGCCTACTGGTGAAATATTGTTGGAGGAGAATAGAAAACATCTTATTACCAAGTCATCTGTGAACTTCAGTGGTGCAGGAACTAGACAAGTAATAGCATTGGCTGACTGAGAGGCTGACTGATAAAGCAATATGTTCCA
>NW_022104613.1:0-1159 GCF_000313985.2 Echinops telfairi
AATTCTACCTTGCAAGTCTGGCTAGACCAGAGGATGTATGCTGGTACAGATAGGAACTGGAAATACAGGGAATCCAGGGTGGATGATCCCTACAGGACCAGTGGTCTGAGTGGCGATAAATATTTTCAAAAATGTAAGTGGTAAGAAATAATTACTTTTGTAGTAAGGTTATACTTTTTGGTATATGAAAATTATATATTAAAAAAAGAAAATTTTCCTATTATAATTTTTAAATTAATGAGTCAAGTCCAAAGAATTTCATAAAAATATATTAGATATTCATTCTGGAAGTATAAGCTATTAAGTTAAGACATGAAATAAATATTTTTAAAAATCTTCTTCATATAATCAAGAATTACATCCAGTGAGCATCTTGGAAGACGATGAGCCCCTACAACAAGGGCAAGACAGAACCAATGAAACAGAGATGCAGACAATCCCTGAACTCTGAACTTCAGGGGAAAGAATGAAAAGGAAGTTGATTGCATACCTTCCAGCTACAATAAGCTGCTGAACAAAAGCTGCAAAGAAGAGGCAGGAGTGAATTATTGACTGGCAATGACACCTGAAGACACGCGGAAACAATGAACAACAGGCACCATCGCTCAAAAACCCGAACAGTGAGATGGTACCTGATTACCACGACCAACTGCTCTGAAAGAGATCCCATTGAATGTCTTGGATAGAGTGGGAGAAAATATGGAACAAATCTCAAAATCATAAAAGGGACCCAGGTTACTGGGCAAATAGAGACTGGCAGAGCCCCCAAGGCTATGGCTTGATGTCACTCTTCAAGTCTGAACTGATCTCATTTCCATGGCTCAAATTTCAGTCAAGAAATGAAAGAACTGGAAAAGTACACACCTGACAATAATCAGCCATTTGAGAACCAAAGGGTAGTGTTTGCCCAAGGATATAGTTCAAAGGGGCTAGGGAAACAAGTTAGAATGGAAAGTAAATATAGGGAGAGTATGGGGTACATGATGTTACATTGAGGGGATTGTAATCAATGAGACGGATGAAATTATGTATGAATTGCTGAAGGTAAAACTGATATTTTTTTCCTTTCTGAACCTTCACCCAATTCACAAAAGTGGGTGAAGGGAGACGTCGGACAGGGAAAGATATGACAAAATAATAATTTATAAATTATCGAGGG
>NW_022104613.1:2870-3813 GCF_000313985.2 Echinops telfairi
ACGCATGCAATGAGGTCAGGATCAGTGAGCAAAAGCAGAGCCCAAAAGAATCTCTGCTCTGGTTTCAACAGTAATCCTACATGGACAAACTAGAATGAAGATGGAAAAAGTGAAATAGTTGAAGTGTTAACATGAGAAGTTTCTGAGTAATTTTTCTGCTATTTAATATCTTGTACTGTGACTATAATGTTACTTAGGTAGCAAATATAAGACAACCAGATAGAAACTAAATAATAAAATGATAGTGTAGAATTACCATGGATAAAGGAAACAACCTTCAAAGTAAATTATTTATTTAAAGCTTTTTCCTGATGAAAAATAACCCCCAACCTGTTAAAATGTCAACTCTGAAGGGCAACAGCAGTAATTCATTAAACATTGACCCCTTGCTGACTGCTCTGCGCTCTCTCCCATGGTAGAAGGCTTTCCTGCTGTGGTGAGATCCTAGACATCTAAAGTTCTTCCTTCTTTATTGTTCCACCTCAGGACCACCTTCTGTCATTGTAACTCTGCATCACTCTGACAGCCTACAATCTCTGTGATCAGGAATTGATAAAAATGTTAGCACAGTTATGTCTAACGAAATTAAGGTTTTAGATATCTGTAGACTAGCCTACAGCTGTCTGGCATTTGAAACTTTATTAAGTCGGAAGTTGTACTTTGTGAGTAAATTTTCTTATGAATCCTAAAGTTTTATAACTTAATATTCAAAAACATATTCTAGGATTTTCTAAATTCTCTTAGCCTTTCATCCCTAAGCTATCATTATGCGAGGTTATATAATTCCTTAAGTATGTGTATCTGTCCGTCAATTAGTTGTTAACTTTCAGGTAGTGAGAATGACTTTGCCTCCTTTTACACATGTTCTTATTCCTAATTGCTGAGATAGCCCTCATGAAATAGTTCTTCAATAAAGATTTGAATGGTTTATACATTCAATAGA
>NW_022104613.1:5120-6938 GCF_000313985.2 Echinops telfairi
CTATTTGGGAACACCAAAACACACGGGGGAAAGCAATCTTATTTATTTTAATTTGATTGATTTGAAAATCAGTTCAGTCTAAACTACTCTTAAGGGCTCAGCAGTATGCTTTTTCAAAGTATCAAAAATGTGTCAGGAGATGATTGATAATATTCTATAATATAAAATGACAATGATGTCTCTAAGGTGAACGTGAGCCATATAAACCATAGATACACAAATGGAGTTTGGATTTGCACTTAATTCTAGCCCCAATTTAAGAACAATTGGTTCTTGTGGCATGATACTGCTTATGCTCACCCTCATGAAGAGATCGCTGAAGATATGAGTGCTATAGCAAAGCAGGGTGAAGAAACTAGATGGTGCCCAGCTATCAGAAGGTATAACATCTAGGGTCTTAAAGGCTTGTTTTCAAATAGCAGCCATTAAAGGGAGGTATCAATTAAGTCCACATAGAAGAGGCACACCAGCTTGTGTGATCCAAAGATTATAAAAAATATAATCCAAATCTAAAGGAGTTGTATCAGAGCTTAGATTGTGAACACCTGGTTTGCCGAAAGTTATGGATGACAGTGGAAGCCCAAAGTCAATTTTCAAAGTCCACACATGTATTAAACCTCCAGTGAATTCCTTCTCATCATAATGGAGTGATAAATAACCCTCAGGGATATGATACTTAAATTTATCTAGCACATATTCTCAAATTGAGCCTTCCCCCATAAAAAGGCCTCTGAACAATGTAGCATATATGAACTCATTGAGTCCACATATTGTGTTCATGATTATTTTAGATATAATTTTAATATGCATGATCGGGGAGTGGCAAAGGAGCCACATTTGACCTCTTCTGAGTACACAAATGGAAAAGAAAATCCAACTGAACAGCTGCTCAGGGATTATTTCTAAGAGGCAGAGGTCAGACATATTTCCTCCCTCCAATTTTTTTTTACCCTGGTCTGATATTAATTGTCCTTCCCATGGCAGGTTACTTCTCTCCTGGCTTCACTAATCCATTACAAGAAGCACACAGAACTCGTAGATAATATGAGTATTAGGGGAGTTACCAGGTTGAATAATCTTATGATCAGAAAACAGAACATACCTCTTTTTTGTACACAACACTTTTTCTAGGCAATGACCGTCGGCACAACACTTCCCCTGTCCTTGGACTTTCAGCCACATCCCTTGACTTCTGCCCTGCTCAGGTATTACAGAGTTCCTCCAGCATTGGTAAAGGTCCAAAGCGCATCCGCTCTGCAGGCCAGCTTCCTACCCAATAGCACTCAATTGTACTTGTCAGTAGACCAGGAAGTCAAGCACTCTGATGGTCTCTCCTGTCACCACATCTACAGGCAGGGATCCAGGACAAACAAGGTTCCCCTGTATGTTGTCTGTCATAAGTTTCCCACCCTTCCTGCTTCTGAAATGGGCTACTTATACCCAGATGAATGGCAAAACCGACCAACCTTCTGCTTAGAATCTTGTGTACTTATTTTCATGTTCCTATTCATTCATCTGGTGTGAGTGACACTCATGACAGAAGTACCGTATCCAGTAAGTTCACTTCATTGCACAGGATAATCTGAGTTTCATGTCCCCTGAATAACTTTTAAATTGGGTCCGTCAAAAAGAATAACCAACCAACCAACAAACAGTCATTGAGTTGATGCCAACTAATAGGACAAGGCAGATCTGCCCATGTGAATTTCCAAGACTCTAACTCTTTATAGGAATAGAAAACTCTGTCTTTTTTCCTGAGAAGTGGTTTGTGGGTTCACCATCATCATCAGAAATTTTAAGAAAATTGAAAGATGAGTT
>NW_022104614.1:0-935 GCF_000313985.2 Echinops telfairi
TTGCCCCTCTGGGGTCAGGAAGCCTCTGCTGAATGGTGCTGACGGCAATTCCACTGCTCTCAGTTGCTCTTAAAGCTCTGGCGATTCTTGACCGCCTGGAAAATGGTGAATGTTGCAGGTTCACTCTTCTGGAAATTCAGAAGTCACCGAATCAGCGTAATTAAGGAGATTAACTAATCCCGAGAAAACCACTTCAGGGAGTTTGGCGAAGTTTCCTTAAAATATGGAGTCCTCACACTTTTGGCGCCTGAAGGCAACTCCCTGCAGGTGCCAAACTGTTCTTTTCAGCGTTCATCCCTCAGGGAGGATCTCTTCTCTCAGAACAATATTTCTGAGCTACTGGTCTAGTGTGCTCCTTGAAGTTGCTCTCTGCAAGCAGAGCAGCTATTCCTGCAGTTAGCTTCTTCACCTTCAGAATTACATTTCTTCCTGAGATTCCTGAGTCTAAGGAAATCCTTGATTGGTGCAGGTTTCAAAGTACATCTCTGCCGTGTGGTGCTCTCACCAGTTCCATGTCCTTGTTCCTCTCAACCTTCTGGAGACTCATTAGCCTCTGGAATGCGGTGAAGGGCGCAGGTTCCCTCCTCTGGAAACTAAGAATTAACGGAAAAAAGTTGCCCCTCTGGGTTTAAGAAGCATCTGCTGAATGGTGCTGCCAGCAGTTCCATTTCGCTCTGTTCCTCTTAACCCTCATGAGATTCATGAGTGTATGGCAAACGGGGAATGGTGCAGGTTCACTATTCTGGAAATTCAGAAATCACGGAATCAACGTAAGGAGATCACGATTCCAGAGAAAACTGCACTTCAGGGAATTTGGCGAGGTTTCCTTAAAATGAGGAGTCCAAACACTTCTATCACCTGAGGCCAACTCAGTCCAACAGCAAAAGAGTTCATTCAGCTAAGCTGGCCTCCCTCAGGCAGTTTCTTTTCTCTCA
>NW_022104614.1:2910-4119 GCF_000313985.2 Echinops telfairi
GCAACTCACTCCAACTGCAAAAGCATTCAGTTCAACTGGCCTCCCTCAGGCAGTCTCTTTTCTCTCAGAACAATATTGCTGAGCTACTGGCCTAAACTGCTCCATTAGGCCAATAGGTCAGCAATGTTATTCTGAGAGAAAAGAAACTGCCTGAACGATGCACTCTGAACAAAATCCTCTTGCAGCTCCAGTGAGCTGCCCTCAGGCGCCAGAAATGTCAGTACTCCACATTTTAAGTAAACATCGGAAAACCCCCTGAAGTGCAGTTTTAACCAGAACAGTCATTTTCTTTACTTAACTTGATCCTTGACTTCTGAATTTCCAGAGGAGGGAAACTGCACCATTCGCAGTTTTCCATACCGTCAAGAATCTCCAGAGCTTTAAGAGCAACTGAGAGCAATGGAACTTCTCTCAGCACCATGCAGTAGTTGCTTCTTATCCCCAGAGGGGTAACTTTGTTCCATCACTTAGACATTTCCAGAAGAATGACCCTGCACCATTCACCGTTTCTCCTACACTCTTGAATCTTCAGAGGTTTAAAGAGGAACTGAGAGAAATGGAGAAGCTGGCAGCACGATTCACCTGAGGCTTCTTAGCCCCAGAGGGGAAACATTTTTCCGTTACTTCTGAATTTCCAGAAGAGTGAACTTGCACCATTCCCCGTTTGCCATACACTCATGAATCTCCTGAGGATTATAGGGAACTGACAGAAATGGAACTTCTGGCACCACCATTCAGCAGATGCTTCTTAAACCCAGAGGGGCAACTTTTTCCGTGAATTCTGTTTCCAGAGGAGTGAACCTGCGCCATTCATCGCTTTCCAGAGGCTAATGAGTCTCCAGAAGCTTAAGAGGAACAAAGACATGGAACTGGTGAGAGCACCACACCGCAGAGATGTACTTTGAAACCTGCACCAATCAAGGATGTCCTTAGACCCAGGAATCAGAAGCAATGTAATTCTGAAGGTGAAGAAGCTGACTGCAGGAATAGCTGCTCTGCTTGCTGAGAGCAACTTCAAGGAGCACATTATGCAGGTAGCTCAGCAATATTATTCTGAGAGAAGAGAACCTCCCTGAGGGATGAACGCTGAAAAGAACACTGTAGCACCTGCATGGAGTTGCCTTCAGTCGCTCGAAGTGTGAGGACTCCACATTTTAAGGAAACTTCGCTAAACTCCCTGAAGTGGTTTTCTCGGGATTAGTTCATCTC
>NW_022104614.1:5906-6925 GCF_000313985.2 Echinops telfairi
GCAGTTTTCACCTAGCCCCATGAATCTCAAAGAGGGAGTTAAATTTTGAAGGAAAAACAAGCTGCAGGAAGCGCTGTTGTACTTGCAAAGAGCAACTTCAAGGAGCACAGTAGGCCTAAGAAGCCTAAGAAACTCAAGAATTATGTAAATCTCCACTTTAAAGAAGCACAGTGAAACTGTGAAGCTCACTTCTGTGCAACAAAGTGACCCTCCAGAAGGCACTGTCCTTTGGTGAAATCTGAAACTTCATTAACTATTGCAGTTTGGATACTCAGGAACCTGCACGATTTACTGTTTTCTCTAAGACCCATGAATCTCCATGAGGCAATATGTTTCTGAGAGGAGTACTCCCTGTTATACAGCTGAACGGAGACAGCCCTAACACCTAGGGTTAGAGTTAGGGTTAGGCTTCGTGTTAGACAGGGGAGGGTTAGACCTAGGCTTAGGGTTAGAAATGGGGTTAGGGTTAGGGTTAGACTAAAGTTTCGTGAATAGTTAGGGTTAGATTTTGGACTAGGTTTAGCATTAGGGTTAGATTTAAGGTTAATGTTCGGGTTAGAGTTAAGGTGAGGGTTAAGCAGTAATCATTTTAGGATGAGGGTTAGTTTTATGGATTTAGATTTGGGCTTAGTGTTGAGCTTGGTGTTATGGTTAGGGTTATATTTAGGTTCATGGTTAGCTTTAGGGTTATGGTTATGGTTTGATTTAGGTTAGGGTTAAGGTTAGGGTTAGGGATTTAGCTAGGGTTAGATTTGGGGTTAGTGTTAGTCTGAGGTTTAGGGTATGGGTTAGGGTTAGGGTTAGCATTAGGGTTTAAGGTTTGATTTAGGATTAGGGTTAGGGTTTGACTTAGTTTTAGCTTTAGGGTCAGATGTTTGATTAGACTGCTTCAATGTAGGCTTAGGATTACCATATACACGTGTGAGGCTTAGTGTTAGCTTTGGGTGTATGGTTAGTGTGGTTAGGATTAAGCTAATGGTTAGGGTTTGACAGGGTTAGAGTTGGGCTTTGTTTTGGAC
>NW_022104615.1:0-1238 GCF_000313985.2 Echinops telfairi
GGAAAGCAAATTTTGAGAATGATGAGGGCAACAAATGTATAAGTGTGCTTTACACAATTGATGTATGTATGGATTGTGATAAGAGTTGTATGAGTCCCAATAAAATGATTAAAAAAATAATATACAAGTATAAAATGGGCATGGGGGACATGACTTCCTCTGATTTTGCAAGGCAAGGGGAGTGGTCATGTGGCATATCAGCGCAAAGACAATTTTTATTAGGCATAGGCCAATCTTACCTTCATACTCCAACTTGCTTTACCAAGTCTACAACCAGAAATCACTCCCAAGACCCTCTCCACCTCTTCTAGGTACAAAAGTCATTGCAATGGCTACAGAGAACTGGCAGCATATCATACTGATGATTGTGGGACTGTTAACATCACATTCAGAGGCTCCAGGGGTTCCCCACCTCCAATCCTGTAAAGGATAGCTCTGGGTGTCCCCTTTCAACGAAGGCCCAGATGTTCATAGAACTTCAGGAGGTAGACCCCAGGGGCTGCGTGACCTGAGAAAAATAGCTTTTGGTTGCCATACCCCCCGGCAAAGGCTCACCCTGATAACCACACCCCAAGCAAGGAATTCCCTCAATATCTTAGAAACCCCACAAGGAAGAACCCAGGGATGGTCACATCCCAGCAAGCAGGGCACCAGCCATCTTTGCAACCTGGTGCGGAAGGCACTGTATATATCCACATGCTGTGTAGGAGACTTCCAGACATCACTGAGACCCAGTACGGAAGGCTTTGCGTTTCTGTTCCTCCTTGCAAATTGGCTTCAACCATCCCCTCTCTCCAACCATGTACACTAAAATTATCTCTGCCTCCTGGAAATGAAGGCCTCTGGTGTCTCAGTTAAGGAAGGTTCTGGACATAATAGCAACCCAGCAAGGAGGACACTGGCAGTCACTGCATCCTGGCAAGGAGGCCCTACACACACGTTCCTGACAGATGGCAAGGAGGATCGTGATTGTCACTGTATCCTGGGAAGGAAGGCTCTTACTATCTCTGAGAATCAGCAAGGAAGTCCCCAGATGCCCCAGTGGCACAGTAAGAAGGTCTTGACCATCCCAAGCCACAGTTAAGAAGGGTCTGGTCATCTCATAAACCCAGCAAGAGTTGGGTTTATGTACCAACTGTACCCAAGACTAATAGCTACAACACAATGGCATGGATATAGCCAAAAATTGAAGTACACACAAAAACTTAAGAAAAGCAGCCACAAACAAATGAACAACT
>NW_022104615.1:2578-4502 GCF_000313985.2 Echinops telfairi
TAACATGAATGCTGCAATATTTTATCTTCATCAGCAAGTGCTTCAAGTCCTCCTCACTTTCAGGAGGTCTTGTCACCTGCATATCATAGGTTGTTACTATGTTCCCCAATTCTGATGCTGCATTCTTCTCCATATAACTCAGTTTCCCTGATTATTTTCTCGGTGCACAGTTTTAATAACTGTGGTGAGAAGATACTACCCTGAAGTACATATTTCCTGATTTTAAACCTGCAGGATTCCCTTTTTCCCCCTCTTCTCACAAATGCATCTTGATCCATGTTCCACATGAGCACAATGAAGTGTCTGGAATTTTCATTGTTCTCAAGGGTAACCGTAGTTGGTTATGATCCACACAGTGGAATGCTTTTACCATTTAAGAGCTTTGAAGGCCTTATTCAAGGCAATAGCTCAAGGAGAGGCCCTTGTCTCCTTTCAGATCTGTGCACCTGGAGATGCCCATGTGTCTTGGCCTCAAACTTCCCAAGGGGTTAGATTTTTTTTAGCATACTTCCAATGGATGCATTCCACTCGTAACTTTTCTATCTTGAAATTATTGATATCCTATTCCTCTATGCTCTCTTCTCTCTCTTATTATTTATAAGATCAAATGTATGACTCAAGAAAGGATGACTTGAGTGAGGTTTATGATTTTAACTAAATATTTTTGTAAGATTATAACTCATGACAAGACCTATAGACATCCTGTTATTAACCTGTGGAGGTTAGGATTTACAACACATCACATTATACAGGATAATTACATCAGATTAAAAAGAGAGAAAATTTACACAGTAATAGAAATAGTGACATTGCAAAGTTGACATGGATTTTGAGGGAACACAAATCCATCCACAGGAGAGGCTAGGAGTAACGGCATTTAATTTCTGTTAAAAGGAATTTTTCTAATTAAAAACAAATTTCATTAAATTTTAATGAGGACCCCTGGTAGTGTAGTGGTTAGGTGTTAGGCTGTCAACTGCAGGTCAGTGGTTTAAAATCACTAGCCACTCCACCAGAGAAAGGCAGGACTTTCTACTCCCTTAAAGAGCTGCAGCCTCAGAAACTCACAGCATCAGTTCTACCCTGTCCTATAAGGTCACTATCAATCAGCGTAGACTTGATGGCAGTAATCTCTTTTAATAGAATACTAAGTTCCTACTATAAGTTAAGTTTTAAGAAAAGTATTTGTTTTATAAACAAATTCTATTGCAAATAATTTTCTAAATTCTACTATTAATTTTTTAAATATAAATCCATCATAGTCTAACCATTTTATTGGTGAAATACACTTTCCTTAAGAGATGTACTTTTCTAAAAATTTAGGAGATACATTTTTATAACAATAGTTGAATTGTAGCGTGTTTATATATCTTGATAACCCATTGTATCTATTTTCCAGAATATATGTAGTAGATTGCTAGAATTGCATTCACAGCTTTTAATGGGAAGATATATTACAATCATGAGTTTTACAGAAACAGGTACAACTTAGCCAGTAAGTGTCTTTAAAATGTTTATGAGGATTTCTCTTGAGCCCTTAGTTGCTCAATTTTAAACAGCCTTCAGCATTTATGTAGGGCACTTAGTGCTAGGAGTAGATCTTGGAAAACAGTTTTGCCTCAGGCCCAGAAATGCCCAAGCATAGGGACAACTAAAAAAATGTGTGCTGAATCTATATTTGTCATTTCTAGGTTACTGTTTCTTACAGACATAGAAGATGTCTTCACTCAATTTTTCTTAGCTCTGACTCTGTGGAATCCTCCATTGCATAAAAGCCATTGCATTGCAGTGTAAAGTTATCTAAAAACAAAACACATGATGATTTGCTTGCAATGTATTTTATTGTACAGCTCTCTTTCCATGAAATGTAGTCATATGGTTCCCCAAGGTCATGTGTTAAAATATACAAAAGAGAGAGTGAAAA
>NW_022104615.1:5016-6946 GCF_000313985.2 Echinops telfairi
AACAAGGAAACAGGACATTAGAAATTGTCTTCACATGAAAGGACAGCTCTCCCTGCTGTATAAAATAAATCCATTAAGAATATATTTGTTGATAGAAATTACAAAAGAAAATATTCAAAATCTGCATTACTCATGCAAGTTCAAGTTGAAGCTGCAGTAAGAAATAAAGATGAACATATTCCACTTTGATTTAGAAACCATCTCAAGATTCAATTTGGCAGATTGAGCACCATTGATCGAAGACCAGATAAGTGGTGGCATGACATCGAGGATACCACACATACAGAAAGCAAAAAAGTCATTAAAAAGACAGGAAATAAAAGAGAAAATGAATGCCAGAAGAGACTGAAAATTGGTCTTGGATGTAAAGTAGCTAAAGTTAATGCAGAAATTATGAAGTAAATCATCTTTACAGAAGATTTCAAAGTGAAATCAAAGGATTCCAGTGAAAACTATAAATACTTGAACTTAGATAACCAAAATGGAAGAACATATGAGTATTTCTCAAAATGAGTGACTAGAGAAGAAATTGAAGACTTAATTACATGACTAAAGTATTTTATAAGTAAAATATTGAATGATGCAGAAAGTATTAAAACAAAACAATACTCAGATGGAAGGAATACACAGACTCACTCTACCAAAGTCATTAGTCAATGTTTGACCATTACAGGAGGCAATATGGAAATAAGAACTATTAGTATGATTTTTAAAAAATCAAAAACTCAATGAAGACATTAGCAAATCAATAACAACAAAAACAAACCAGGGCTCCAACAATCAACAAACTTCCATTTTAGATGTTTCAAGACACAGATGCAATTATGTTAAGAACACATTTTTCCATTCCAAGACATTTGAAAGATTTCAACTGAAAGGACAATCAACTGAAAGAAATTTATAGTTGTTCCCATTCAAAAACGGTAATCCAATATTCTAAGGAAGTTATCAAATGATATAATGTTGAATGCATGTAAAATTTTGCAGAAGATAATCTTAATTCAAGCAATACATCAACAAGTAATTGCCAAAATTTGAAGAGGTTATGAAGTGAGGACCATCAATGATGATTTCAGATGATCTGTGCTGAAAGCAGAAATAACAAAGTTGTTTACTTATGTTTTATTAACTATGAAGAGATATTGAACTTTATTAATCATAACAAATTAAGGATATAATTTTAAATAATGGGAATTCTAGAACACAATTTTACTCATGTGGAACCAACACATAGAAAAGACTCAATTATTTTAACAGAATAGTGGGGTACTGTATGGCTTAAAATATGAAAAGTTGTATGTCAGAGTGGTATCCTTTTACCATATTTAATTTATTTGTGATTTGAGACACCACATTATATGAAAAAGAACAGAGCATCAGGATCGGAGGAAAGCTAACAATCTGCAAGGTGCAGATGACAGGACCTTGCTGGCTGAAAGAAAAGAAGAATTGAAGAATTTACTAGTGAAGATCAAAAAGTAAAATTTCAATGCGGAATATAGCTCAACATGAAGTAAAAAATAGTATAAAAGTTGTAACATGGCAAAAAACAGACAAAAGAGTGACATTTTCAAGATGTTCCTTTTACATGGACACATAATCAACATGCATGAAGTAGCAGTCAAAAAAAAAAAACCCCACTCGAACAAAATATTATAGTGTCAAATAGATTACAACACATCTTAGAGTTTTTCTTTAAATTAGTTGTTACCTTGAGGATTAAGCTGTCCCTGACTCAATCCAAGATATTTTTAATGACCACACATATGTGTGACATGTTATTAATGAATAAAGATTACAGACAACTTGCTGCACTTGAATTATGGCAATGGTCAAGAATATAGAGCACACCGTAAAGTGGCAGCAGGATGAACAAATCTCTCTTGGAAGCAGTGCATCCAAGAAGTCCCTCAGAAGCAAGAACGGCAAG
>NW_022104616.1:0-1429 GCF_000313985.2 Echinops telfairi
AACACTCCGCGGGGTGGTCCTGCTCTGCCACGAGGGTTACTCTCTCCGCGTGGACTCTAAGCCACGGTGCGCATGGATCTCTATAAGGAATGCCATATTGTGCAACTAGACATGACACAAAAACACCAGTACACATTCAAACATCAGGTCCCCTGCCATACCGTGTAAGGGAGTGAGGGTGGGGATCAAAACTCCCCTCAAAGGTTCTAGCAGGCACTTAGTGATGCATCCTGTAAAGAAGGTGAATCCTTTCCCAATGCTGCGATTCTAAGTTACCATCCCCCGAAATCTACTACCCAAGTACAAGCATAAGCAAACCCTTTTGCTCCCTTAAGGTTAACAAAATAGCCTAGATCTGGTAGGCATTTATTTGATGGGTGTGTTATACTTCAGGCTAGTAGGGTTAATAGAGCCACGATGAAACAATTTTGCAAGGAAATGGATACAGATCATTTATCTTTATCCTAAGAATGTCTTGAGAATAATACTCGAAAATCTTGATATTTATGGGCAGGACAGGAACATGCATTTGTATGGCAGGCAGCCCTTCATCCTTCTGAGTGCATCTCTTCTGGCTTTTCTCCCAATGGAGAATTTGATTCCCTTCTGCCCCTCCCACTCAGCGCTTCCAGATTGCTTCCCAAGGCCAAGGCAGCCTGCTCAGCAGCAGGGAAACCGGGCTGGATAGGCAGGAGCTATATATAGCACCACCTTGGAGATGTGCACATACAAGCACACATACAAATGCCCATGTTGGATCGGGGATGAATGCATATGTAAGGGAAGACTGCAGCTCTCCTCACCCCCTTCCTTCTCATCACCCTCCCCCCACCCCCCACCCCCGACCCCCAAGGGATTTTCAAAGCAGTTTGTCATCAGTAGCTGAGAGGCATGCAGCCCATGATTTCTCTGCAATTCTGCCTACTGCTGCTGGCAATTCGACTCCAGCAGGCACTGGCGGCGCTGGGCCAACACCTAGTTCCCAGATGCGGTCACCCTGGGAGGGTGACGTGGAGCACCCCCACCCCCACCCCAACCCCCCAAAGGCCCTGAGCCCATCCCCTCCTGATCACTCCACTCCCAGAGGATGCCTGGAGCCAAACCCTCCTTCTACAAACTAGGTGTGAAGGTGGCTCCCAGTAGACCTCATCAGGATGGGAGAGACCAGGCAAAGCCTTCCCTCCCTTCCTGGGTCTGCGGCGGACACCTTAGAAGGGCATGTCTTCTCCAGAGAAGCTAGAGATCGTCCTTTGAGTTGCAAGACTCTTTTTTTCAACCCTGCCCCCCCGCCCCCTCCTTCTGGAAGGAGTTCTTAACCTGGGGCCAGGCAAAGAACAAGTCCCTCCCTCCCCTCCAGCCAAACGGAGTACCAGCACGCTAGGAGAGGGCGAGGGAGCCAGCCCGCTAGTGCTGGCGCCCTGGGAGGGGA
>NW_022104616.1:3350-4073 GCF_000313985.2 Echinops telfairi
TACTATTGGTTCAGTTGTGAGGATTTTGGTCTTTACATTGACATTTCATGCATATTCATTGGACACTGCAATCCTTGATCATCATCAGCAAGTGCTTCAATCAAAACTTGGACAAATCAAAGGTTGGGCTAATCTACCATCTCAGACATTTATCCAGGGGAGACAGCCAAGAAGCCCGGACTCCAAATGACCCTTAACCAGGGCAAACAGTATGGGGGGAGAAACACAAAACAAAAGCGGGAAAGGAATCTTATTTTAGTGCCTTATTACTACCCTTATTTTCATGCCATAAACTACCCTCAATTAAGGTGCCTTATTAAATAATGTTGAACATAAGCCACAGCTCTGTCTTCAAGGAGTTTATGGTAGAGCTGGGGCATTAGACAACTGTTAGAGAAGATGACTGTTGTTGTTATTATTATATTAGATTCTAGCTTAGTGCCAGTGGTTGTTTACTAGTTCAGACTCTTCCTGGGACTAAAAGAATTAAATGATGGAAAATGGGAAGGGGCTCCAGAGAACATTTACAATAAGCAATTGATTATTCGAATCATCTTAACACAGAATGGGAAAAATGAAGTGTAGAGGGCAGATTTCAGGACTGTTTCTATACATTCCCCTTTAGTCTTGCCCCTCCACCACAAGCATCCAGACCTTAGAACTGAACAAACCACTCATGACTTAGTGCATTAATTGAGCATAATGCTGCACCAAGCCCTCAGT
>NW_022104616.1:5467-6929 GCF_000313985.2 Echinops telfairi
CACCAGCACTCCTTAGGGCAACACTGATTCAAGGAAAAATAATAAAAGAAAGCTCCCAAACTGCCATAGATTCCAGACTCATGGAGACCCTTTAGGACAGTGTAGAACTGCGCATGTGGGTTTCTGAGACTATAAATCTTTATGGGAATAGAAATCCTCATCTTCCTTCTGTGGAGGGGCTGATGGTTTTGAATTGCTAACCTTGCACTTAGCAGTCCAACTTGTAATTGTTCCAATTGAATAATTTAAACAATGAATGAATAATTCTTCCAAATCTCTTTCACAACACTTGTGCCCTTTTCCCTTCATGAATGACTTAGCTTTTTAAAGTATTTTGGACTTATTCAATTGGTTGACTCATCTCCCATAATCTATAAAAATAAGCAGGACATGATTATAACTAAGGAGTGCTCGAGCGGCACAAATGTTGGAACACTGGACTACTAGCTACAAGGCTGGACGTATCCAGAGATGCTAATTAAGAAAGACCCGGCAAACTGATTCTGAGAGGTTGTAGCTTTGAAGAGCCTATGGAGGGCTATTGTTCCTTGCCACGTGTGGGTTTGCCATAGACTGAAAGCAACTTGGAGGCACTTGTTTGGGTTTGGTTGGGGTAGCCAGTAGCTGAGAGCCAGTCTACTTGTGACTTAAGAGTCTGTCATATGAGATTGGGAACAGTGTTATCAGATGAAGAAAGATGGTGGGAAGTGGCCAGCCAGCTAGGCAAACTGTGGAATGCAATATTCACAATGGGAAGAAGACATGAACTGCAGAGCAGGAATTGGGAATTCCTCACAGGGGATCTATTTGCAAATTAAAAAAAAAACAAAAACCATGAAATTGTTGCCTTATTCTCAAGATGCCTCTGAGTCCCTAATCACTTGCAGAGTTTAATAGTATTTTTTATTGGGCATTACATTGCTAAACTTCCTTAAGCCCATTTATTGAATTATGCTCTCCTCCCCTCCCCCTTCCATCCACATTGGCCTTCATTCTTCGAGCATTCCAATTCCTTCCAAACCAGTGATTAAATGTCAGCGAGAGAAAAGGAAGCTACACCAGAAGAGCTTTCCACAGCATGTATTCCCTTTCTGTCTCCGCGGCTCCACCCACCACTTCCTCAGTTCACAGCTTCCCAAGAGGACGTTCCTAACACAGGCTGGCACTGCGCAGAGAGGGGAGAGCGAAGGGAAAGTGGCTTTTCGGATCAAGATTTCAAGGTGCACTTAACACAGCAGACAGGTAACGGAGGCTCTGCTCACTGCTTTAAAGACGGTCATGCTAAATCCAGCTTGCAGCATCTTGAAGATCACGTCAGCCCACTGACCTAGCTTTTCCATGGGCAATTGGGAGCCCAAGCGGAAGGAAACCCAGACTCACACATCGACACACACACACACACACACACACACACACACACACACACACACAGACTGTCAGCACTGTGTGGTGGAGAGAGGAG
>NW_022104617.1:0-1485 GCF_000313985.2 Echinops telfairi
AGTTCCAGCCTCTCCATCCAGGCGCCACATCTAGAACACCGGCCTGCGTGTCATCTGAAAGCAAACGGGTTTGCTTTGTGTTGTTTTTATTTTTTCAAAGTTCCCCCTGGCCCCACGACTGGGCGCAGGGAGAAGCGATTGCCCACCAACATGTGTCCTTGGGAAATCCGCAAATGAGCCCCGGTACTTTGATGCGCGGCAGAAGAATTTATTGAGCGTCCGCTCCACGCTAGGCAGCACGTGTATGTCTACGTGTGCAAAAGAGCAAAGCACGGTGCTGGCAGGGACCGCGCTCCTGGCCGCCGGCCACACTCCCACACTTGCGCAGCATCTGCAATGTGCACATCCATTTTTTATCTCAATTGGTTCCTTACCCGGGGCTGCTGGTAGCCAGCCGCCTTGCCCGGCGTGCAAGCAGCCCAGTGCCCCCCAGCCTCGGTGGGACTCCTTGCTCTTTTCTCCCCCTCCTCTGTGGGGATTTTTATTTATTATCTGTGGGGAAGCAGATTGCTTAGATATTCTGGTTTTTATTTCTACGCTGGCTTTGACAGATAACGCAGGGAAAGGGGGTGGGGAGAGAGCATTTGGTTCTGTTTTGTGATATGCCGCGGTGAAACCCGCCCGGGCCTCAGTGCTAATAAATAGGCCAGGTGACATCTAGGAGGGCCTGTGTGGGTTGGCGGAGGGGGAGTGGGGAGCTCCACTGGACAATCGTGAGGATGCTGCGGGACTGCTGGTGCTTCCATCTGTTGTGGGTAGGGTCGCTGTGAGTCAGAACCGGTTTGAAGAGCACGGCTCCATCCGCGGACACCGAGCAGGGAAGACCCCCAGTCTAGGAAATGCGATGGTTAACCAAGAGAGAGCCACGCTAGGCCTGCACGCCATGTTCAACAACGGGGAAGAGGCGGGGATAGGAAACACTGCGTGCAGGGTGAAGAAGTTTCAGGCTGTGGTGTGGAGAGGTTTAGCACACATACATCGCCTCTGCAGACCCTCTCTGAAGGTTTTCAGAACCTGAGCCAAGAGGTTCAACACGGCCCGTTGATGGATGGGGACAGCGTGCTCAGTAAAGCCGAGGGAGGGGCAAGCGCAAAGGGAAGGACCTCAAGGCAATGCATCGACACAGTGGCAGCAACAGTGGGCTCAAGAGCAGGAACCATTGTGAGGATGGGGCAGGGCCGGGCAGGCTTTGGCTCTGCTGTGTCTAGGCTCGCTTTGGTTGGAATCCGCTCGATGCACCCTAACGCCAGCAGCATTTAAAAGTTATAAGTCATCAAGGAGCCCATTGTACTGAGATCCACCATCAATGCCCATGGAAGCTGCAGTCAAGAAACCAAGGGACGTATGGCATCAGACAGTCAGATTGTCTCACAATCAGGCACACCTGCTGCCAAGGATCTCTTGGACGTGTTGAGAAGCCAGGGCAATACCTGGAGGGCTAAGGTGCGCCCGACCCCAGCCATGGTATTTTCAGTGGCTTCACGC
>NW_022104617.1:2479-3636 GCF_000313985.2 Echinops telfairi
AGAGGTCGAAAGGGCTTCTTCCACGAAGCCCTGCAGCTGCTCACTGCACCACGTGCATCTCCTAGACAGCCTGTGGCTTCCTGGGACTTCATCCCTGCCGGCCACACGCCGCCGTGGAGGTCTGTGTGTCTGGTTTCTATTTACATGGCCGTCTCCCCCATTTGCCTGGGCCATGCCAACAATGTTTGCATATCACATTCAGTGACATGGATTAGACCCATCAGAGTGGTCAACCCATGCTGTCCTCCACTGACAGATTTCCCACCAACCCCCAAGCCAAATCAAATGGAACCAGGGGCCGTGGGGGGCCATGCTGACTTCCGGTGACCCCGTGTGTCACCAAGCACACCTAGGATCCTAGCATTTCCACTGGACAGATTTGGGGGAAGGAAATTGCTCAGCCTTGTCCTGGGCCCTCGGGGGCTGGGGTAGGGGTGGAGCCTGATGTCCAAGCTATCAGCCAGCAGCCAAGCCTAATAATCATGGACACAACCCCAGGGATCCTTAAATACCACCCAAACAGGGAGTCAGTCTCTTTGCTCCACCTCTCATCTCGCGCTTCTGGTCAACCAGAAGGAATCTGCTGCTTTCTGGTTGATGCTGACTCCTAGCGAGTCCAGCACAGGGGCCTTCCAAGGCTCTGCATCTTGACCTAGGGAGACCTCTGCCTGGTTTCCTTGGGTGGTGGGGGGAGTGGGTTTGAATGACCAGCCATTCTGTTAGCCGTCATCCAGTGCTGAACCCGTGGTGCCACCAGGACTCTCAAGCACTTTGCCCTTGAAATCTAGATTGTATGCCATCTAGGGGTTTCCTAAAAGTGAGATTATACGCATGCATGATCTTCCTGTGGCTGGCTGTGGAGGTTTTCATAAAAACCCAACACTTGCTTCCACCCTAGAAACTTCGATGTCACCGATTTGACGTGGGAGGAGCCGTGGTGGTGTTCATCACAAGGCTGGCAGTTCGAACCCCACCAGCCGCTCTTTGGGAGAAAGATGAGGCTTTCCACTCCAGTAAAGAGTGGCAGTCTTGGAAACCCACAGGGGCAGCTCTCCCCTTCCCTATAGGGTGGCCGTGAGTGGGATGGACTCGATGGCAGAGAGAGGGGAGGGGATCGGATGTGATGTGCTGGCACCACCAACGTGTAGGAGGCCCCC
>NW_022104617.1:6122-6928 GCF_000313985.2 Echinops telfairi
TGTTTCCCGAGCTGTGCTCTCCCCAGGAGCAGACCACTACTATCTTCCTCCCACAGAATCGCTGGCTGGTTTGAACTGCCTGTCGCCACTGTGACCCCAGGGCTCCTTCCTATCCACTGACCACCGTGAGGAAAGGGAATCTTTCAGTCTAACATCACCAATTCCACTTGTCCCCTGAAGCAGCTCGGCGTGGGCTCCTAAGTGTCTGTGCCTGAAGGCTGGCACCCTGAAGGATTAACTGTCCCAGCTGAGCTCAGTCTCCCAGTGATGCCAGTCCAGAGCCCAGACAGATGAGCAGAGTCACTTCCGGAAGATTCTAGCTCCTAGCCATCTGGTTGCCTTCAGCCCGTTGTGATCCCAGGCATGATACAGTAGAAACCCCAGAGCAAAACTCACTGCCGTTGAGTCAATTCGGACTCAGGGCAACCCTCCAGGGCAGACAAAACTGCCTCTGTGGGTTTCAGAGGCTGTAACTATTTATGGGAGCAGAAAGTCTCAGCTTTCCCCCTCAGAGCAGCTGGTAGGTTTGAACCGCTGACCTTGCAGTTAGCAACCCAAGGCATAAGCCACAGTGCCATCGGGGCTCCTTTATGGAGGAAGAGAAGCTACAGTGACTGCGCCCAGCCTGGACTCCTGCATCTGTGAGCTCTGAGGATCTGTGTGCATAGTGTGAGAGTAAGTTAAAAAACATCGCTGTAAAATCACAGAGACCTTTATTCAACAAAAATATCAACCCCTATTGTTTGAAGCTATTGCTTCTTGACCTATCCCCACTCTGTGTTGGGGTGAGGGGGTCCCCAAGACTC
>NW_022104618.1:0-1475 GCF_000313985.2 Echinops telfairi
ACAGAAACAGAAGAACTCATTCTCAACTGTCTATGGAATGACAAGAGGCTGGAAAGAGCTTTTGAAAATCCCTGGCAGAGAAGAGCAAAGTGGGAGCACACAGGCTTCCCGGTTTTAAAGCCTACCCTATGAGGGGAATTCAGTGTCTGTGGGAAAATGAAGTGAAAAGAGAATGGAATTTCTCTCCAGACTTTTTGAGGCACTCTCATACAACACATCTGTGGAAAACATGGTCCTCAAAACAATCCCCCATACAAGAACAAAGGGCAATATTTGCCAAAACACAGAGTTCAGAAGGCAGGAAGAGGCAAAAGAGATGGGAGAATGGAAACTGGGAACCCAGGGAATTAATGGGAGGAAGGTTATAATATTGATGGGATTGCAAATAATATCATGTCCAAAACATCTATAAATTGTTGAATGGGAAACTAACTTACTCTGTAAACTTTCACTGAAACGACAAGAACATGTTATATAAATAAATAAAACATGCTGTATAATTAAACTAATCAAAACAGCATGGTACTGGTTTAACAATAAACACATAGACCAGTGGAATAGAATTGAGAGACCAGATATAACCCATACATCTATGGTCAACTAATTTTTGTCAAAGATGTTAAATCCATTCAATGGAAAAAGAGTCTTTTCAACAAATTTGGGGAAAATTGGATTTCCACATGGAGAAAAATGAAATAAGATCCATGCCTCACACCAAACAAAAACAAATTCAAACTGGATTAAGAAACTAAATTTGTTGCGGTGAAAACTAACAGCATAAAATTTGTACATTTATCAACAGCTGAACAGATAAGGAAAATGTAGTATATATATCCCCAAATTCACCAAACTTAGTGCCATGAAGTCAATTCCAACTCATAGCAACCCTGTATAGTGTAGTGGGTTACCTATTGGGCTGCTAACCACAATATCAGCATTTCAAAACCACCAGCCACTTCTTGGGAGAAACTTGAGGCTTGCTACTACAGTAAAGATTTAGTCTTGGAAACCCATGGGGTAGTTCTACTCTGTCCTATAGGGTTACTATGAGTAGTAGGTATACATACACTGAAATAATCCTCAGGCAGAAAGAGAAATTAATAAAGTCTGTAAAGATGCTACAATATAGAGAGCTTGCAGGTATTCACTGACACATATCTTATGATGTCTCTTATATAAAACCATGAAAAGTCAAATGGATGGAGACCAATGTTCACTCTTACTTACCAGGCACGGGCAAGAGAGGGACAGATGGGGTGAGTGGGAATAGAAAAATCCTGAAAGGGATTTATGGTTGCACAGTTGGCTATTTAATTGCTTTCAATAAGTTGTACACCTGCAAATAGTTGAGTGATAGATATATTTACAACAATGACAAGAAAAGTTATCTGCTGAAGTTATTTTGGCTTCTTGGTGTGAAGGTTTATGGGCAGCGTGTCATTAGACATCTAGGACACTTGCCATGAAAACACATC
>NW_022104618.1:5848-6984 GCF_000313985.2 Echinops telfairi
CGACAGCTCATGATTACACAGGCTGATATGTTGTTCCATGTGGGCTTTGTTGCTTCTGAGCTAGATGGTCATTTGTAAATATATATATTTGTCTGGGGGTTCCCCACCACCACCACAGGAGGCACAACTGTGTCCACACTACCCAGTCATTTCCACCTTCCTATTGCCCCACCCTCTGGGTGAATGCCATCACTCACCATTTGATCAATACATACAGCTGCCAACACCAGCCTGACCCACACTAAATAGCTCTCTGTGAAGAGCATCCACAGGCCCACCCTCTACCATGCCCAGAGGAGGCACGTGATGAGCATCTAGGTGCTGCCAACCCGAAAGCAAAGTAGCACGCTCCCTCTGCTCATCGGGATAGATTAAAAAACTAGTAATAATAAAGTTAAATTCTCGGTAAAATATATCGATATGAGTATAATCATCAATTAAGTACAAATATAATAATCATCAATTAAGTACAAATATAATAATAATACAGTAACATCTCAGAAACAGCAGACAAGTTCCATTTGCACACATACAACAAGACAAGCTGGCTCAAACTGGGACCAATATACAATGCCCCAAAAAAGAAAAACCTTGCTGAGATAAAAATGGGATTGGAACTCTCTCATAAAAAAATTCAAAAGGATTAGACTGAGGATTCTTCCAAAGATCAAGGAAGTGATCAAGGACATCACTGATAAAACCAAGGAAAACACAGACAAAAACTGTGTAACCCAATAAGAACAAATTGACAACAAATGAAAGATTAGAAATTATATGAAAATAGCCAATAGAAATCCAGAAGGTTAATATTAAAATTTCAGAAATAGAAAATGCACTGGTAAGGGAAATGAGTAGAGTGCAATCAATAGAAGGTCGGACAGAATTTGTGGGATTTAAGACAAAGTAGAAGAATAATCAAGGGGAAAAAAGAACTAAAATCAGAATGAAGACTGAAGAACCATGAGGGACACTGACAAGATAAATAACTTCTGTGTGCCTGGAAGTCCAGAACAGGAAGTCACTAAAACATTCCGGAGTAAACTATGGATTTGTTAGAAGAAGCCCCCAAATAGCATGAAGGACAAGAACATAAATGTTCCAAATAAGATAGGCCCCCAAATAAAATCACCAAGCCA
>NW_022104619.1:0-1208 GCF_000313985.2 Echinops telfairi
AAAATATAACACAGTATTTTATAATCAATATTTTTAACTTGTACATCAATAACTTCTATTGCATAATATTTTATGCAATCACCACCAATATGCATTGCAACATTTTTCATTACCATAAAGTAGCTTAATACTAGCTAGTCAAACATTACCATCATTCTCTAGCTTCTCTGCCTCTGATAACCACTGTTAATCTCTGAGCTCTTGGGATACACGGTCTTCTGCTACATGACAATGAAGCTAAGACAGGCTTTTCCTCTTTCCTCCTGCAAGATCTCTGGAAGTACTGTCACCCTAGAAGCCTACAATGACTGAGGGCATGTACCATAAGAGGAAACCTGAACTAGCAGCGCCTAGATTTTCTTATAAGTGACTGTAGAAGAGGTCAGCTTAAAATTCCATGAGTCGCTATTTTAATATATAAAAAAATATAAATTACATGTTCCTATATTCAATATTTTACTATATCATAAGACACCCGGCAACTTTCGTGTAATGGACCTGGTCAGACAAAATGTATGTCCAGTCCTTCTTGACACTGGGCTTCTAACACCTGGTCATGTGGATGTATATGCTTACATGAGTGTAAGCCAACATACACACACACTACCTATACAAAATACCTCCTTACATGGACAACAACATATCTGCATTTTAACTTAGGGTACTCCTGTTGTTATTAGAGTGGCTATATTGCTTAAACTGAAAGTCCTCGATTATAAATTGATAGTATAATATAAATGAATCTAACATAACAATCTAATCATCTGGCTTGCCCTTACAAGATATTCTTCAAATTTTATTAGTCAGATCTTACCCTCTAAGATTCACCAACACAGATGCATTCTCATGGTTTCCTACACACACACGAGGAGGCTGTAGTCAGTCTTGGGATAATGACTGCTTATGATAAGTACAATGACAATATTTTTATTGGTTATTTTGGGGGATCTTACAGATATTATAACAATCTATAAATCAATTACGTCAAGTGAACTGCTACAGATGTTGCCTTCATCGTTTTCAAAGCATTTTCTTTCTCCTTGAGCCCCTTGATATCAGCTCCTCTTTGTTCCATCCTCCCCCACCGTACCACCCTTGTGAACCCTTAATATATATGTATATATATAATATATTATATATATATATTCATATCTTAGACTATCTGATGTATCTCTCCACCCACAGTTCTGTTATCTGTCCCCCTCAAT
>NW_022104619.1:3247-4055 GCF_000313985.2 Echinops telfairi
GGCAGAAGGCTGCCTTCCAGGTCAAGGAAGAACTCTGGATGCCATGGGGTTTAATTATTTCACCTGAATCCCCCATTTGGTCTCCTACTCCCCAAACTAACCAATCACCACGGTGCTCCCAATGTTAGCTGCTTACTTGCCATTTTGACAGAAGTCTGGTTTTCGTTTGTTTGTTTGTTTGTTTATCTTTAAAGAATAAACTCAACATGACAATAATTCAGCATAACCATGCAGGCCCAATTTGAAACTATCAGGTCCAAAATCTCATAGGGGGTGTTGCTCACAGCACACATACCTATTGCAACTAATTTTCTCCATGAATGAAATTTATCGCCCTTGTGTGTGCTCTTTGCCTTCATTCTTTGTTGCTCCAACATTGTTGGTTCCAAATGATGGTAGTCCTTAGACAAGCATCTGAGAACATAAAGATATTCATGCTAAGTGAAGTGTCTCTAGATGTTCCAGCCCTTTACATTTCCCCACAGGAAATGAGTAAACTAAACAGCACTATTACCTCCACTTAGCTAATTGGTACATGTCATTCTACCATTCACTACCAATGTCTGATAGTCAGGTATCAGGCATCAAAGACCCAGGGAAAAAAATCATATCATTGTGAATGAGGGGGAGTGCAGAGTGGAGACCCAAAGCCCATCTGTAGTCAACTGGACATCCCCTTACAGAAGGGTCGCAGGGAGGAGACGAGTCAGTCAGGGTGCAGTATAGCACCAATGAAACATACAATTTTCCTCTGTTCTTTAATGTTTCCTTCACCCCCACTATCATGACCCCAATTCTACCTTACAAA
>NW_022104619.1:5646-6982 GCF_000313985.2 Echinops telfairi
AATGAAGAATCTACATAGTGGCTGCATCTGTGTAGCCGCAGATGGGGTCTGTAACTGTCTATCCTGAAAAGGTGACTGTACCTGCCATTTTCAGAAGCTGGTAGTCCTGGTCCATTATAATCCAATCCAGGACTGCTCCATTCCTTTCCTGTGCCATCTGGGACTTGGTCATAATGAAGTTCTTTCCCCCAAAAGGGATCTCCCTTTATATCTACTTTTCAGAATTTTGGGAGCTCATTTTGAAAATCCAGAAACTGTGCCCTAGGTTTTACCATCTAACATCAAGGTCTAGCTAGCCTCCACTATAGAGATGGAAAAGTTAGCATATTGAACATTAATTATGGCATACCACTCCACTAGTGACTGTGGCGCTCACGTTGGCAGCATATGTACAATTAGCAAGCTGTTATTCATTATTGTTAGTATGATGGGCATCTCAGCTTGTTTAAAACATAATAACCCAGGGTGAAGAGCCACATCCATCTTACTATCATAACAAGACACATTTGGGTTATTAAGTACAGAGTTTATAATGACCAGACCTCCGAGTATAGAGACACTCAATTTTTGATGTTGAAGCCATACAAATTGAGGATAGTAAATTTATTCAGTTAATTTATTCAGTAATTTATTCAGAACAACACACAAAGTCCTGAGTACAAAAACTGTCCACTTCCCGTCTCACAATATAATTTAGGTGGACTTTCGTGTACTGCATCGCTCCTGATGGTTCCAGAATAAAAGGATCTGCAAACCAGACCCAGAATGTGGGTGCTTCAAGAGAGAAATTCATAATCGCCAATAATTTTTTGTATCAGAAGCATCAAAATCTCAAGTACTAAATGGCATTCTCATTAATATTTACGTGAGCCGTCTTAAAATCAAGAATATGTTGCCTTTCTTCTCATTTGGTACCATTGTGAACTTCCTGCACCACGAAGCTTCAGTGAGTGATATTTTGAAACTGACCCTTAGTGTCTGACTTGAGGGGAACTAGGCCCTATAGGGCCTCGAACTGCACTTATTAAACCAGAGTAAGCCTTCAGACTCCCTTTCAAATTTCATGTTCTTGCATGGATAGTGCCGGTGATTGCAACTACAGGCCTATGTATAGTTGATAATCTCTAAGGCTTCTGATAAGACATGCCAAAAATTAAATGGATCATTTGAAGATTGATATCCTAGGTATTAATGAGATAAAATGGACAAGAGTTGGCTATTCTGAATTAAACAATCAGATGGTCTACTATGGCTAGAGTGACACACTGTTCAGTGATATTTGTTACACTTTTCTTTGATTTGTCATTTTCAATTTGTCCAAAGATATTTTAAAAAT
>NW_022104620.1:0-1005 GCF_000313985.2 Echinops telfairi
TACCCCGATGCAGCCCTGGGTGCTGGAGCAGCCGTGTGGAGACCCCTGCCAGTGCTGAGATGTTTACACATTCACTGACTCAGCTTTCCTCCTGCAGTCAGCATCACTGCGTGTGTTTTTTGAGATGAAGGAGGACTTTGTGGATTGGTGTTGGCCATATGGGTTAATGGGTTAATGTTGGACTTGTGGGCTTGGGCAGCACTAGGTTGGGATGTTTTCTTGATGCGCACTTAACCTTTATATAAAACTCTCTCTTATACATGAGGTTCTATGGATTTGTTTCTCTAAAGTACCCAGACTAACACAGGTCTACTTGTTTTATGCAGGATGATGTTTTCTAAGTTCATCAGTACCCTAGTATGAGTGCAGACTCGCTTTCTGTCTATGGCTGAATCAGATTCCATTGCATGCGCGTACACTGATTTGTTTATCCAAGTACCTCTTGTTGGACACACAAGATGTTTCATCCTTCACCAGGTGAACAACTGGACAAGGAACATCGGCGTACATGTGTACAGTACACTTGAGTACCTGCTTTTGAGTCTTTTGAGTATACACAGGACGGCTTTTCTTTTTTCTTCCAAATAATGTGTTTTTAAAGATCTAGATATAGAGACATCAAAGAAGTTAAATACATTACCCAAAGCTGCACAAGGAGCTAACAAGAAAACCTGTTCGCCCTGTACTCAGGCACCCATTCTTGCCCGGACCATGCTCTTTTGTGATTACCGATTATGCTATATTGCCTTGGAATTGAGAAAAAAGCATGCAGGAAACTGGACAAGGATGAGAATACATAGATACTAGAAGGTGTGTGAATGGGTGGGTTTGAATCCAGAAGCGGATTCCTTTTACGGTGCGATCAATGATGTGTTGGATTGCCACTCCCAGGTTGGCCGTTCAAGCCCACCAGCTATTCCGCACTGGAGAAAGAGGAGGCTGTCTGCTCCAGGAAAAATGTACTGTCTCCAAAACTCTAGGGAGAAGGTCGCTTCTGTGCTACCT
>NW_022104620.1:3228-3842 GCF_000313985.2 Echinops telfairi
AGTTTAGTAACATTTTAATTTGCATTGCTTTCACTTAATTGTAATAATTAACATGTAAATACGAAGAACTCTCAGTACAGTCGAGCTGATTCCAGCCCTATAGGGCAGAGTCTAAATGCTCTGTAGGGTTTTGGAGAATGTAAGTCTTCCTGAAGGCAGATAGTCTCATCTTCCTCCAAAAGGGTAGCTGGTGGGTTTGAATTATTGACAAACAACAACAACAACAAAAAAAACACACCCAAATTCATTGCCATCTAGTTGGTGCTGACTCGTAATGACCCTATAGGATGGTAATGACCCTATAGGACAGGTTAGAACAGCTCCTGTGAGTTTCTGAAACTGTAGTTCTTTGTGGGAGTAGAAAGCCCTTTCTCTAACAGAGCAGCTGGTGGTTTTGAACTGCTGACCTTTTAGATCACAGCCCAAGGTGTAACCACTGCACCACCAAGACTCCCTCCTACCACCACCAGAGGAAGTTAAAATGAATAGGGCATTGCCTAGGCCCTTCAAGAGCTTACATAAATACAGTGAGCAGGTTGACTGTTCCATTCTTTTGATGAAGAGGAGTTACTGATTTTAATGATAATTAAAAAGAAAAGAAGTTAGTAGGAAAA
>NW_022104620.1:5178-6981 GCF_000313985.2 Echinops telfairi
CAGTGAGTGCAGTCGAGTTGGCAAAGCACAGTGGTCAGTACGCTCAGATGATCATGGAAAAGTCAGCAGTGAGGCATCAGCAGGGGCTCCTCGGACGGAAAATGTGGCCACAGGCATTTCTGTGCTGTCCTTGAGGGTCACCTGACTTGACTGAAAGGCAGTGGAGATAGATATATATACACACACACACACACACAAATATATGCACACACATATATATGTATATGCACACAAATGCACGTAGTCTGCATTTGGTTTTGCTATTTGTTTATTTTTGCATGTTCCTTTCTAAGGGTCACATCTTGTTGTTGACTCTTCTTGGGCTGATGGGTGTTTTTGTTCGCAATTGACCCCCTGCCGTGGGGTCATTTCTCTAGTGATGCTATATAGGATTTTCAACCTTATATAACCCTTATAGAAGCAGAACGCCTCATCTTTCCCTCTCAGAGCAGCTTGTGGGTTTGAACTGCTGACATGGAGGCTAACAGGCCAATGCTTACTGGACTGCGCCACCGAGGACCACCTAAATCCCATTACTAATGACCTTGCTAGGTTTTTGTTTGTCACATATTATTAAAAATAAAAAGAAGTACTAAAATTTTCTTTTAATAAATGCACTTGTTTATACACCTACTTCTTCCCTAAGAATACCAGGGAGCTTCAAACTTCATGAGGGGAGGGGAAGGGGGGGATGCATTTATCGTTTACTTCTATGTTTCCACAAGCTTTTTGAAACCTCCTCAAAAGACGTTTTGAGGACATGAGCTCTGGGGACAAAAAAGTACATCTTCCTTTCTCCTAGATAACAATAGCACGGTAGCGAGGAAATAACTGTTTACCTACACTGTTTTGGGAGGAAGAGTGGTGGATTGGATATCAACTGCCCGGGGTTCCGTGACCCATTTTGCCATGAGTTATCTGTTCATTTGCTGTATGATTGTCAGTAAGTTACTTATCTTGTTGCAAGCCTTAAATGCTTATGCTGCTAACTCTGGATCCAGCATCCAGTTGTCCCATTGCATGATAACAGTTTCATTAAAAAACAAACAAACCATTCTTTCAAACAGTAGCACAAACGAATGCACAACTCGGGCCTAAAGTTTCTTATAAACTTTCGCTGAAATAAGTTTTATAAGAAATTGTGTCCCAGAGCGAGTGAATGGCACATTTGATAGTCATAAAGTTCATATGTTCAAAGGCTTTGTCAGAGAATCTGCCAATTAGGTAAATGAGGTGATCCAACTGAGGATACTGGAATCTTCTCTCTGATAAGCTAACCATTTTCAATCACTGCACCCACCAATTACTAAGATTCTTGCGGTCGGGAATGGAATAAATGTCATAACGTGATATCATCGCTTTTCTATAATCCAAATGTCTCCTTAAAATGTTTTTAATTAACTACACAGAGAGAACCTTTAGGTTGAAAAGATCTCGTTTCTTTCACAGTTTTCTAACAAGAGCCATGACAACAGGGTTGCCGGCTGTCAGTCAGCAGCCCCCACAAAGGGAAGACTATTCCCATTCTGAGCTGGGGGGTGGCGGTGGCTGACGGCACATAGGCCCCACAACAGAATGCCAGCTCATCCTTAGATCTTGCATTAGAGCAAAATTCACTCCACAAGGAGAGTCCAAGACACATCAAACCCGCCTAACATTAACCTGACAGAGTACAATGGTTGATCTTTTCACTAAGTGTGTTATTAGACTATGCAATTTTTCCCTCAGATCAAAAGAACTAAAAATAAAAATTGGAAAGATGAGCTTCATTTTCGCAAGCGTGAGTCCTACTTTGGGCGCAGC
>NW_022104621.1:0-1102 GCF_000313985.2 Echinops telfairi
GTTAGAGAACGATTCTGTATGAAGACGCTGGTGGTGGCGACTCTGGCTTCGGGAAGTCCAGGAGAGGAACGAAGGCTCTAGGCTCAGGTCCTAGATCTGAGTTGCTGGGGGTGCTGCGTTGGTCACAAACCCATGGCACTGGGCCATCAACTTTAAGTACATTCTCATTCATAAAATGAGCTTTAGTCCCCAACTCCCTCATCTTTGTTCTCAATGGCACACCCTTAAATATTCCATGAAGGACAGTTCTTCCTTATGTATACAATTCCCATAACATAAGACCTCTTGGAAGCAGTGTCATCCTAAAAAAAGTTAGAGTTGCCCCTTTTTAGTGCAAGAGTCACAACTATGACTCCTTCTTCCAAATGTCACCCACTCCTTTCTGAAGAAAACCCTCCCCGTTGACACCCAGTAGACAGCTAGCTTTCTGATTCTGTCATCTGTAACTGTGCTTTTAGCCATCAGATTAATCACATCTGGTGATTGGGAACTACGCCATTCTTTGACATATTTTCTTTACTGAAAAAAGAAAGTAATCTTTGAGTTGGGATTCACAAACTGTATTTTTAAAAATTCACAGAGTTACCGGCTATAGGGGAGAGTATCTAGCATAGATTTATCCAACAAATTCTCCAAGGCACTTTTGATGGCTGCTTACTTCCACTCATCGGACACCCCCTCACCCCATGTGTCCTAAGTTGCCTCTTACAGCTGCAAAATGGGCATTTTGCAGCTGAGAGGGGATTTGCACGTGGAAGCACTGTTCCACTCATTGTTCTCTATGAGATCATCTACTAATAGCTTGCGCCGACATAAAAAGGGAAGTGCCTACTTCTCTAAGGAACTAAGGTCAACGGCTATTCGATTTCTTACTGGGAGGCCCCGAAGCATGGAAAAGGGAACCTACTGCAGTCTCTTTCTAACCAGTTTTTATATTTGGATTTCAGTCATGCTGGATCCATGGCAATGACCCTCAAATAAGGTATTTCATGACTCCTGTAAATCTTTGCTTTATACTGTTTCTCACAGGAGCTGCCTGCCTTAGATGAGAATCTAACATTCATTCTAAAATAAGCACAAATGCGGGGAAATCAGAAACATA
>NW_022104621.1:2679-6971 GCF_000313985.2 Echinops telfairi
CCCCGCCCCTAATCCCAAGGTGCCACCTCCCACACTGTGAGAAAGAGTGAGTGCCTGCCGTGGCTCTCAGCTGCGGGTCAGAGACATAAACAGGTAGGTTCTGTTTCCCACAAACCTTGGGGTGCAGGATCTGTGCACAGGCTCCCATGTGGGAAGAGGCGGGGGCCTAGCCTGGAGCCCTGGGCTGCCTGTGAGAAAGCAGAGAAGCCACTGCATTCAGCGGATAAGGGAGGGTTTCATAAAGAGTTTGCAGACTAGGCTGCAGAGAGGGCAGGGTATACTGGGTCTGTGCCCAAGAGTTTCTTCGCGAGGATGTAGCTGACTTTTTTTTTTAACTGTACAATTTATTTACAGAAAAGAGGATTATGTTCTTATGACCACACTGAGATACATTTTGAAACCACTCAAGTGTTCCTGTCGGGGCACTGAGAAGGACGGACCACTATCTGACATGACAGTGGCCCTCTAACAGATCGGCCCGTGGGGGCTTTCCCTTCCCCTCACAGGGGCTTGATCAAACCAAGACAGCAGCGACCCTGTCAAGGGCAGGGTACTTGTCTGTCAGGGTGCAGGCCACAAATAGCCCACAGAGCCAAAGAGCAAGCGCTCTGCCTCAGAAGGGGTCAAGAGGAGCAACCAAGATGAAAAGTGACAAATGTCAGGAAGAGGGATGAAGGAATCAGTTATTTATTCATTTATTTATTTTTCCTTTGAACTGTGTCTCCCTCTTACCCCCCAAAAATATGTGCTGGGATTCTAACCCCCTATGCTTCTTTTTAAATGCACACTTGTTTCACTGGTACCGGAACACAACACATTCCACTGTGAAATAGATATAGTTTTCCCTTTGCTTCCTTTACCTATTCCTAATCCAGTTTATAGCATTAAAAAAATAACAAATGACATTATGTAACTACACTGATGTGTTCTCATACCTCTCCATGCACATCAACCCGTAACTAGCCCATTCATGGAAGAGCAGTTTTTATCTTCGGGACCCAAATGGTGATTCAGAAAGAAGCACAACGAATAGCTGATGAATAAATGTGCTACCAGATGATGGAAACGTTCTCATCTCTCAAGTCGAAAACTGAAGACCGGACCCGGGCCACAAAGCCAGGAACACAGTTTGGATCAGTTTTCAGGAACCTGTTGTGACAATCTCACATCCAAATTTCCTCCAAGCCACATCAGATCACTTCTGGATCGATCACAGGGGAAAGAAGGAACAGAGAGGGGGTGACATACACAGGAACCCCAAAGTAAGGCCTGCAATTATTGTTCATATTGTTTCTGCCACCACGCAGACAGTACCTCATGTGTAATCACAAGCTTCATAAGGGAAAATATTAATAACTCAACGTGTAGTTTTGACAGTTATTTTTAAGTGAGACCTCATTGAATATTGATCATAGCCGATGATGCCAACCAGACCCCTGGTGGCATTTGGCTGTTAACAGAGAGTCGGGAGTTGGAACCCCCACTGCTCCATGGGAGAAAGACTAGGCAGCCTGCTTGGGTCAATGCCTGTCACTGTGGAAACCCCAGGAGGTGTTCTATGCTGTCTACAGGTTTGAGAAAAATCAAAGTAGATACAACTGCAATGGGTTTGGTTTGTTGTGTTTATTTTACAGATAAGAAAACAGAGGACCAGAGAAGCTACTTAGAGTAAGTAAAAGACAGACAAATAGTAAATTCATGGATCCTTGTTCTGAGGCAATAAGAAGTCTTTGACACAAAACAAACATTCTAATACAACTTGTATTTGCTCACTGAATGCAGACAATTACCATTTCCCCCAAAGTGTCTCCTTAATAGCCTAGACAAGCTCAATCTGTATTTTGTGCCTTAAAATCTGTTGATTTCTTGAACTCTGGTTAAACTTGATTATTTTCACATTATACATTGTCTTCTCACCAGAGCTCCCAACACTAAAATACAAACAAGTTACCAACATTCCAGCAACTATTCCAAATGCATCCATCTAATTCAGTTCCCTCCATTTATGCCCAGGATCTGTTTCAGGGTCTGGCATTTGTTGGATGTATGAATAATACATGAATGAGCCTAAAGTAAAAGAGGCATACTTGATTTGGAATGAAGATGTGGTTTAAAGCCCAGGCCAGATTAATATGAAGTGAATGAAAACATGATATTTGGTGGAGGGAGTATACCACAGGCTATCTAACCAGCTATAAGACACAAGTAACACTTTATGATGCATAAAGCTAACACGACAGAATCAATACTCATGAGAGATTTCCTCAACCTCTGAAGTTTGGAATCCTGAAATTGCTCAGGAAGAGCCCGGGTGGGTTCCGCCTCCATCACTGGGTCATGGACTCACAGACAGCAACTTGTTCTCTAGACTTGACCAGGAGAAGACAAAAAAGATATGCTCTGCTGAGCTAGACGGGAGGAGTTTAGAGGAAAATGATTTTCCTAAAACAGATCTCTTAAAAATAAATGAGGCCACACCAGGTATTGTCAGTCATGGGTTCTGATTTTAGAAAAGTAAATCCTCAAAGTTCCAGATAAAAATTTAAATTTTAAGCAAGAATGCAAAAGATCTCAAAATTAAAAGTGCCCGATACAAAATATGAGCTTAAAAGTGGCAAAAGGAGTAGCCACACATAAAATAAAATGAGGAGCATTGATAAAAAATATAAAGGCTAGTTTAAATTGGCAAAGTATGTGGCTATTACAGGGATATAAACTGGCTTTACGGTCAGAGAAGGAAGTATTTGAATATCAGCTCAGCAATGTATAAGCCAGGGGATATTTAAGCTCCTAATCCATCTAGAAAATGGAGATATTATTTAAATTATCTAGAGATGAAATTGGTTTAAACAGCAGTTATTAAACTGTGTATACCACAGTTCATGGCACATTGTACATGTGCAATTAAGTGTGTGCTTCTATGTGTATTCCAGTACAGTGACCTTGGCATGATATTAATATCAGCGTTATCATCAGCAGGGGAGTGATGATGTCATATTAGGAGTAGCATATAACTAGGATCACATCACTATCACTAAGATCGCATCAGTAGTCTCAGTTACAAGAGCCTTAGAGAACTTGGTTCTGAATCCTTTTAGAATAAGCAAAACAATAAAGACGAGATCACACCTTCCAAAGAAACTCAACGGCTGAAGCCCATGTGTCATAACAGCTAACAAGCAAAAGGCAGAGTGAATCTTATTTACGTTTTGCTTATCTATCAAGGAAAATGATAGTGAAAAGAAAAAGATAGAAATTGTGGTTAGGAAAGCATGGAAGTCCTTAGGATTAGTAATAATAATAGTAATAAATGAACCTAAGCATGTACTATCACCATTAAGCTCAGAAAAATTCTATTCTGGGGCAATGGAATAACTTGCAGGTAAATGTGATCATATTAAAATCGTGAGTAATAGTCGTGTTGTCAGGAAAGACAGCCTAGAGGCATGTAGTTGTGAAGCCCATGTAAAAAGGTTGGCAGGAGAGGAATTTTCCAACTTGCAGGATCAGTGAACATTGATCGCTGGTGAAATTCTAGCACAGATGTTTTGTAAGCACACAGCAGAGGGAGCAGTGAGTGTCAACTATTGAGTGCGTCAGGGATATCAAATGAAAGTTTAGACTCTCTGACCCCAAGATTTCTTCCCAAGAGATTGCCAGAGTAAAACGCCTATGATTTCATAATTTTAGATAAATCAAATGAAATAGAACTGTAATGGAACTCCAGAACTCTGTCTCTGCTACTGAGCAGACTTCAAATAAATCATGGGAGAGCAGGGGGGAGGACTTATCTGCTTTGAATAGCAAAACAATAAAGAGTCTTCCTTTGATGAAAACCTTGCCCTGAATTCTCTGAGCTAAATCATTTAAGGAATATGCCATTTTATTTTGGGTCAATCTCACACAGAACTATCTTAGGACATATAAATTTTAACACAGAATGGCACTTTACATTCCAGCCACAAATTAAGTCAATTAAATTAATGATCAATAATCAGCAAGAGTTTTCTAATTAGAACTGTTGAAAGTAATTGTTAGTTTTTACAAATGTCTTGCAGTTTTTAGGGATATTCCCTTAAAAGGATCTTTTTCTGATTCATACAATTAAAAAGAAATACAAACATGAAATCTTTGCAGATGCCTTAACATACTATTGTTGCTGGTACTGTCAAAGAGAAGGACCCTGATGGTTGGAGACCCATGAAAACGGAGAAGCGCTGGTGGTGCAGTGGTTACTATTGAGCTGCTAACACTAAGGTCAACAGTTCAAAACCGCCAGCTACATCCAGGGA
>NW_022104622.1:0-1262 GCF_000313985.2 Echinops telfairi
CTGTCAATCTTTATGGGAGCAGGATAGCTTCATTTCCTCCCTAGGAATGGCTGCTGAGTTTGAACCACTGACCTTCTGGATAGCGGTTTGGAGCTTAACTGAGAGCACCTCTGGACACATAGCAGGTGCTTAATAAATAACTGATGAGCTGCCTTCTCAGACACCACAGGTAGTACAACAGTGTCTCTCTGACGGCAAGCTTTAGCAGTGTAGCTCCTTGCTTTCTCTAGATCCTGTGTCTTGGTTGGTGGGCTTACAGCAACCTCACGCAGGGAAGATGAAAGCTCAATGCTGTCTCTCTTTCCCCCATTTTTGTTTGAACAATGTTTCCCTGTTACTATGGTAACGCCTGGTACCAGGCCGCTCTGTAAATGAGAGTGGGAAGGCAGAGGAGATCATGAGATTGATGCAGTTCATAGAAAAGCCTGCCCAGAGGGCAACTTTCTTGGCAATCCACAGAGCTTGAGCATGTCCCATTTTATAGTGCATTTAAATAATACATGACACTATAGAGAACGCACACAATGTGTCGGAACAGAGATCCACTAACCCCAGGAAAACTGCATTAAGCATGAGATTATAAGTGAGTGAATATTTTACGACATTTGAAGAAATACCGAGGGCATTCGGTCCACAGATAAGATACTTTCTCATTTCAACACACGGAGGTAACGGCTGCAGAATCCTGAAGGTGAACGTGAGAGGTGATACTGAGTGGAGGCTGGTTATTAACCGGGGACATGACCTGACTGGTGAAGTATGTTGGTTACTGCAGTTACAAAGGGCAGGGATAACCTCACAAAGCAGAGGGCTCTGAGGGGAGCAATGCTTGCCCTCTGACATGGGAAACTTCATGGCCGGGCATGACCAAAGCTAGAATTTGAAACGGGATGGGAGCAGGGGAATGGAGGGGAGCGAGGGGCAGAGAGTAGCTGCTACTTGAACTAAAAAGTCAAGTTTTCGCACATTACTCCTGCACTGTTGACATTTTATTATAACTCAAGCCCAAAGCAGGCACGGTAACACTGTAGGAAAACTTCAATTTTGCAGATAATCTTGTTTGCAATTGCTTCTGGATTTACGACTTCATTAAACTGTTTGGGCTTCAAATTTCCACCAACATTAGAATTAATAGCTTCTTAAAATGGAAATTTTCTTTCTTTTTTTTAAAATGTAAATTTTCAATGACAAATTAATACAGTCTAAGTCTCGGGAGAGAGAATTCCAAGCCAAGTCAGAAACACATGGACTTCTATGCATGT
>NW_022104622.1:2893-4031 GCF_000313985.2 Echinops telfairi
CCACTCCATGGCTTTCACCTCTCAGGACTCTGCAGAGTCTGCTGTGGGATTCCACTTGTTTTGTGCCAACCCAGGAAATGCCTCCTCAATCCTTTGGGCCTCTCAAAACACGGATCTCAGGTCAGACCTGTTCTACGGGGAACCTGCCCTACCGATTCCAACTACACCCACCCCCTCTCCGGGTATCAGGAACATTTCTGTACTGGGCTGTTCTTCAGGATTGGTCTCACCAATGACTTTGAGCTACTGTATGTATCAGGATTGGAATCCCATTTCTTTTTTGGTAAGCCATTAATTACTCTGAATGCTAATGGGGAAGAGCTGAAAGAATATTGGCTATGAAGTCGGAGGCTAGAGGTGAAAGTCTGAATTCTATTACTTATAGCCAATATAGCCCCAGATTTTGATTTAACCCCACAGAGCCTCAGTTTTCCTATCTGCATAATCGGGACAATCCCACTTTGCTCTTTCATAGAGACGTGAACGTACAGGAGCTTGTGTTGTGTGGGCATTCCATACAGGTAAGCTTCATCTTTTCCCCTTTCATGCTCATTGCCCCATTCAGCCCATGCTGGAGCTGAGGAGAATGGCAAGTCCAGAGCTTAGGGCCTCAGCCCTCTCTCCATGGCTTCCTATGGTGGTTCCTCAAGTATTCCCAGGGAAGGGAAAGATTCCCCCAGAACTCCGTCAGGAGAGGTCCACACAAGGGCAGCAACAGCTCTTTGTCCACCACGATAACATTCTAATAAAGGGGAGAAGGGGACCTTGCCACAGGCTATGGAAGCATTAGACGCCGTGGCTATTTATGAGCACAGGTTTATTAAAGTACAAAGTAGCCTGATAGGTGACGATACAATTTTGTAAGACTGTGGCTCAGAACCGGTACTGTGGGTCAGGGTAGGAAGTTCTCACTGGCTAGTGGGAGGCGTTTTAGTGGAGAGCTACATGGAGGACAGCCTGAGATAGAGATTTAAGCTAGGGAGAATCAAGGATTACTGCACAGGAGCTTGTGAAGACTGAAATTACAAAGACATTATCCTCAAATCATGGCCAAGAGCCTCAATGCTATTTATGTGAGTGCCAATTTTTCTTCTCTTAGCCTTAATGTAAAATTTTCTGCATTTTGTCAGTGAGTTGT
>NW_022104622.1:5267-6910 GCF_000313985.2 Echinops telfairi
ACCCACAGGTTGAGAACCACTGCTCTAGCGTCTAGATAGATGGGAAAACTGAGGTGGCCAGTCAATGGCAGGACCAGGATTTCAATGGAAGGCTGTCGGAGCCCCAGTTGCAAACTCTTGCTATCATTTTAGGCGGCTCACAGTCAACCAAGTCCCTCCTGGGGACTTACAAATGCAGTTCAAACAGCAAAAGTAACTGTCAAATGAACTGAGCAGCAGAGTTTTGGGGTTGGGCTTTGCTCTGCACCCTCCTGCTCATGCTCCTGTGGAGCAGGGTGTAAGCCTGTGTGAAGTGGAGGCATTGCTAGCGAGTTAAAGGAGCTTGTCAAATGCAGCTGCTACTTCTAATCGCCAGCACCTGCAACATTGGCGATCTAAACTCAGGCAGAAGAATTGTGTAAACACAGCAAATGGGTAATTGAATGTTTCTATTTGACCTGGAATTTCAAAGACCCTGGTAAGGGTAAAATCTCCAACTATTTCCAACCACAGACCCAGAGACGCAGCAAGGCCCACTGTTAGTGCTTCCTCAGCTGCTCTAGCAATCAGCTAACCCTGAAAGTGCTCCTCACACTACAGTGTTAGTCCCAGAGGCTTGGATGACACACTCCTTTCAGAGCCATTGCTACAAGGCCCCAAAGAAGCCCTGTCTTCCTCAAAAAAATGTTCCCTCCACAAAGCTCTTTCCCTTGTTCACAGAGAACCCACTGCATAATCTCCTCCCCTTTCTCATTCTTCCTTTCTCTCTCACCAAGGAGCTGGCTCTAAGGTCTGAGGGCAGAGGGTGGGGACGCAGAGGGAGGCAGTGGTGATGCTGGAGCACTCTGTGTACACGCAGCCTTCTTGGGCTACAAGGGTTGTGGAGGTCAGACACCCCCAGCGCCTTAGAGAGGAGGGTGTGATACACAAGTATAGACAAATAAGCGAACATCTGTGAACATCTACCACTCTGGATCATCTGTATTTACCAACAGGGAGCAGGGACCCGCAGTCAGCACATGGCCTCCCAAACCAGGTTCTGGAGAACCACCTACTGTGGATGGAAACAATGGTGATGTATGAAGTATGTGTTCATCATAGGACTCAGGGGTATCCATGTCTTATCATTCCCATCACTTTTTCCACAAGATCCCTAAAAGGGACACATGAAACAACTCCGTCTAGAGTCCTTCACATGCGGGGGAGGGAGCCTTTCCTCCCATCAAAACTGTCCAGTCCCCTGACCTATCCCCAACAAGCACCACTCAGTCCATTTGCACTCGGGAAGTGGGCCGCTGCCTGGGAGAGGTCCTGGCACACGCCTACCTCACCCCAGGGGATCCGTTGATGTTTACAACTAGGCAGTTGCTGAGTTCAGATCATCAACCTGCGCTACCAGGTACCTTAATCTTATTTCATTTGTCCTGCACTCAGTAAGCACTCTCAGAGGCAGGGTAAGAGGGAGAGATATACCTCAAGTTTTAAGCTTCAGCCAGACTCACCAGTAGAAGGCTGTCAGATTCACAGGGTTTCAAGGGAGAAGCACAATTCTGTCTTGGATTTTATTCCAAGGGAATAGCGTTTCAAGGGGCAGTGGAATTAGGAAGTCAGATTTGCCTGTTCAAAATCTCTGGACAGGAGCAATGCTTAAACCATGCCACAAT
>NW_022104623.1:0-1618 GCF_000313985.2 Echinops telfairi
GGCTTCCCAGTTCGCCTCCATCCTCCATCCTTCCAACTAGCCGATGGCGTTAGGTACTGTCAGATCACGTCCCTGTCTCCCTGCACAAAACCAAAAAGCAAGCGGGCCAGCAAAACCCAAAGCGCTTTCTTGCAGCTTTTTCCTGGAGACTCCTTACGTGCTGCGCGCGCTAGAGGGGAAATCGTCGCAAGATGACCACAGGGGCGAAAACAAAGTTTGATCAAAGAGAAAAGAGAGATGGGGAACGGACGGACGCACCATCAGGGCACGGTTGGCTCTTTTTAGATAAACATCGCCAGTAACTTCTGCAAGACCTTTGTCAAAGGCTTTGCAGTAAAGACAGTCAGGAGGGGTCTTAATTGGGAAGGACAAGGAGGGGGCCCTCCTGTGTGTGCAGCTTGGTCTTGACGGGAACTTCCTGAGGTCTGCCCTTACCCTTTGTCGACGTTCCTCCTGCCCCGCACTGTTCTTTGACTATGTCCCCCTGTCTAGTCTGTTCCTCCCCTATCTTCCCACTAAGTAGTCTGCTCCTCTCTGCCTGCCTTCCTGTCTCCTTGGACTTCACCTTGGCAGGGAGGTCAGATCGTGCCCACGGGGCGCCCACGATGACACGTGGGGCTAATGTTCAGGCTTACATGAAACCAGGGCTCTGTTAGGGTGCCTTTGTGCCCAGGCACTAACTCATGTCAGAGTAGCAGCATGCTTCAGTGTTTCTGACAGGGAGGAAGATCAGGGATGCAGGGGGCACCCCCCCCCCCAATACACTTGCTAAACAAAAAATTAGCTGGCCATGCCACACTAAAGGAGGTTGCAAAGAAATCAGGCACACATTGCACACCTATGGGGAAAATCCAAACCTGGGCATGCACAGACTAAGGCCACCTGGGGGCAGATAAAGGTCAACCTGGACACCCCCTAGGCACTAGTGACATGACATCACAGGAGCACCTGAATTTAGCCACTATGAAAGGCAATACCTTCAACCACGCCCCCTCAAGTAGGGTAGGAAGGGATAAAAAGCAGGGACCAAGGGCAGTCGCTCTCCAATCCAGGGGTTTTTAGCTCCCCTGAAGAGGCCATTTTCAGTAGGGCATTCTCCCATGGCCCCCGCCCCCCCCCATGCGTCCTTGCACACCTACCAGAGATGGCATGTACTTCCTGAGACTGCGCTGCCCCAAGCTTCCCTTTCCCTCATCAAAGTTACTTGGATTACGAAAGGGCTTCTGAGAGGGGGAAAACCACCCCAGAGACCTAACAGTCGTGGTGCCGGGACTCGCCTTGGGGAGCAGATCGCCAGGCCTGTTCTGCAGGCACCTTTGGCTTAGCAGTGGAGCTGGGACCACGTGCACCACCCTCAGCCTTCCTCCGCCAGATGGGCTACTTCACCTTTTCTGGAAGGATGGGGGAAGTCAAATGCAGAGGCTGGGAGGAGCCAGGTGCAGTCCTGGGCTCTGAAGGCACACTCCGTCCTAGCTCTGTGCAGTGCTCTGGCGCCAGCACCTGAGCCTCCGTGTCTCTGATTAGGAGGATGCTCACGATGGAGCCTACAGACCTAGACTGGCCGCCGAGGTCAGTCCTGAGAGCACAATAGCACCCAGAGAGTTGGCCGGTGATCTCT
>NW_022104623.1:5857-6967 GCF_000313985.2 Echinops telfairi
TATGGGTCTCTTCCCGTCAGTCGGTCAAGCGGCGGTCTTCCAGACTCCTGGGCACGGACAGCAGGAGTGCTTCCAGTGCTTCGTGGGCTTGTTGCAACAGTTCAGTTGGCATCCATTCAAGCTGCACTGAAAGCAGGAGCCAAAACCAAGCCTGCAGGGATTGATAGAGGGTCCAATGGATGAAGTTCAACTGCTTCACATATAACTTATACTCAAATGAAACTACTCCCCCCACCCACCCCCAAACCAGAGGTCATCATGGGCCTCGAGGAGGAAGCAGCGAAACTCTTGCAATCCAGTTACTTCTGTCCTTTGACTAGAGACTGTGTTTCCAACCCTGTTGGTATGGCCATTTATTAATCAAGTAATACTTTAGTTGTGGTCGTCTTCTAATCTGGTGTCAATTGAAGGATTCAGAGTGTAGGGGTGGAGTCTAGGCTGTCAATTGAGATGGCCAATGACACTTCTGTGAGCATGGCCTTCTCCTGAGAATTCTGGGAAATCTGGGACTTCCTCCTTGGAGGTGGAAGACATCTCTCTCTGCCATTCCCAGGAGACATTGCAGAAGACAAGCCACATGGACGCAATCAGACCTCGGAAGCTGGAGAAGCCACAGAGACCCCTGCCAGCACTGAGATGTTTCCAACGCCACTGGATCCAAAGACTTTCCACCCACTGGCCTGTGATCTTCTGCATTCACTGTCATCGCATGTGTTTCGTGAGTCTGAAGAGGACCTTATAGATTGATATCGGACATATGGGCTAAAATCGGACTTATGGACTTGATCTGGACTATGCTGGAATGTTTTCTCCATGTTCAATTGCTCTTTCTGATACACGTGTGTCCATGGATTTGTTTCTCTAGTCTACCCAGACTGACACATTAGTTAGTAAAAAAGAGAAGACTTGGGGCTTGGCACGTAGCTTACCACAGGTGCGGCAGCTATAGAGCACACTGCCCGCCTCTCAGCCCTGGGGCAGGGGCTTCCAGCTCAGCACACTGAAGGGTGGTCTGGACATATTCCAAGGTGACATCACTCTTGGACCCTCTGACATCCATGTCCCACTCCCCCCAACTCCCACCCCACAAGAACCCAAGGAGATGTGGGG
>NW_022104624.1:0-1478 GCF_000313985.2 Echinops telfairi
TACAGTCTGAAATTCCAGTGGAAAAAAACTTGCTCTCAAAGAGCATGAAGGAAAAATGACACCAAGCCATTAATAACCCTATCTGTTTTAAGATTTTTCCACTTGGGCATTGTAAACCACAAATGTAACTGTTTTCCCTCCAGAAAGAATATTTTCAACAGCACATTCCAAAATGACACCCATTACATTACATTTGATCTACTTGATTTAATTTAAAGTTTGGGGGTGGGGGGTCTCACCTTATGTATCAGTGGCTGAGCAGTTCTTAGGGAAATGTAGTTTGAGACTCATTAGTAAAGTAGCCTGTGCATTATAACTTTGATGCTCTGGGTTATCTTGGAAGCTTGCAATTGCTATGGAAACTAGATTCATATGTACCTTTGAAAGAGCTTGCTTAAAAGAGAGAGAGAGAGAGAGGACTCCTTGAAAGGCTTGGATATTTAGCATGCATAGTCAGATTCAGTGATGTGAAATATTCTCCCTAAACAATGATAAAAATATATTTATATTCTTGCAAATGTTAATAATGAATACTTTTATATTAGCGATCTGCATTATACTGGAAAGGTGGCTATCCCCTATGTCCCCACAAGGCATACAAACCTAGTCACAGAACCACAATTTCCAGATTTCCCCAGAACCTTTTGGGACTGACTTCCTTCAATGTCCCAAAGGCCTTTTCACAGCAGTGTAAGCTGCTAAAACCCAACTAGTGTGATGGTGAACAGGAGATCAGCCTTTTCTTCCCATTCTTTGAAATTGTATTGCAGCTTGCACCCTGTAGCTTATGAATGGATTTTTTTCCCATTTTAAAAAGATAATGCTCATTTGATCAAATTTATTAATTTTTTTCTGTGGTATTCCTATGCAAATTTGGATTTTACAGGATGCCACTCAACTCTCTTCTTGGACAGATCTCTCCCTAATAACCTATTTGTGGCATTCTTTTATGTAAACATGGGATGAACAGTAGTCAATGTAGAAGGAGTCACTCTGCCCACTCCTCAAGATTGGTATGGGGAAAGAACAGAGAACACAGGAGACTTCGGGGTGGGACACAGAAGTGACTCCTAAGTGGTCCAGCCCTTAAGATAGACACAGAACCTTTAACCCAAGGCCCTGCCTTTCCCAGCCTCCTCATTTTTTCTGCCTTTGGTCTTCACTAATTTATGTGGCTGTTTTAACTTCCAGGCTCTAGAAAAGATACACTCCCCAAAGACCCGATTGATCTCCCGAAAGACCTAATTTGTCACAGAAGTGACAAAACTCATGGTATTTTTTAAAAAGACAGGAACAAGCTCATTAATCCAAGAAAATAGTACACACTTTTAATTCATTAGAAACATGTTAGAGGCTTATGGTCTTAAAGACAGACTTCCTTTGTCCCCTATTTTCCTATCCAACTTCAGGCCTTTTGACTTTCATCTGCCCGTTTGTCCCTTCTTTCTTTTGTGTACGGCCCTCAATTACCACCATTG
>NW_022104624.1:2888-4000 GCF_000313985.2 Echinops telfairi
AACAGGGTAGAGGGGTGTTTTGACATTGGGAATAGTCGTACTCCTTAGAACATTCATCCTCCCCAGTTGTGCAGAACAACAGTCTGTGCTGTGATGGCAGAGAAGATGATCATTCTTTGGAGAGTACATTTGGTTTAGTGGGGGAAAGACTATCATAAGAACAATTTGTTTAATAACATATAGTATAGAGTAGTAATAGTTGGCATTTAATAAATACTTGGGATTTATTAAGTATACCCAGCACATTGTGTACACTCAGTAAATATAGATTATGAGAAAGCTTCAAAATATTTGTGGCAAAATGAAATTAAAAGAAAATAAGCTTTTCCATAAACTTTTGGAAGCCTCCGCATATAACTACTATAATTATTGATGTTACCCGTAGGAGAAACTGAACAAAGGGTCGATGGGATCTCGCTGTATCATTTCTTGCAGTTACATGTGTGTCACAATTCTTTTCATAAAAATTAAAATAAAAATTTTAAAGGAAATCTAGCAAAAAAGTAATTCAAACACCTATAGGAGCTGATTTCGGTGTAAAGAACTACAATCATATCACAGGTTGCACACATGATTCCATGTTGCAACAAATATGTTATTTTCTAAAATCTAATAAGGTGAAATGACACATAACAGCAATTGACTTTGCTAGTTATGAACTTAAACCTTAAAGAAATATGGCCATTGAATTGCATTTCCAGTCTACAGAAATTCAATCTATTTTCTATAATACATATTAGAAGCCTGACTATGCATATTTTAACATTGAGGTGAAGTCTGCCCACCTTTCAAACCACCTCTTTGTAAACATAGAAAGAAAATATGCAGGGAATTTAAAGATGATGAGCCAAGGCCCTGAAAAAAGCTTATAGACCCTTTCATTTTAACAGGTAAATCAAGATGAATCTAAATGTTAAAAGTATCTTTCAGCCTGAATATTTCTCAACCTATATAAGTCACTAGGAGCCCTGGATTCTCAGTACTTAAGGTCAGTGGTTTGAACCCACTAGCTGTTCTGAGGAAGAAAGATGTGATAGCTTACACAAAGATTACTTGAAAACCCAATGAGGTGGTTCTACTCTATCTCACAAAATTGACATAAATAAAAAACA
>NW_022104624.1:5629-6969 GCF_000313985.2 Echinops telfairi
ATGACCTCAGTCTTTCAGGCCATGACCCAATTCTATGTTTTCTGCCACTGCCCTGCTTCAAGACACCATCTCTTCTGAACACACAGCCACAGCCTTTGAATCAGTCCCCCCATAGCTCTTGCGCTTCAACCTGTTGTCCACTTTCCAGCCACAATGGAGGATCCGATCCTGTTCTCTGTCTCTGTCTCTGTCTCTCTATTTCTCTCTCTCTCCCCCTCACTCTCTCATCCTTTAACATTATCTCTTTCCTTGAAGAGCTACACAAGAAAAGTCAAATCCAGAATAGGTAAAAAGCTCAGGACCCATCTTTCTGCCCTACCTTGAACTTCTTAGTCTGACCTTTCAATTCCATAAGCTGTCACGGTTCACCCCATTCTGGGGTCTTTTCCTGTTTTGTTTTTTATTTCTTCCCCACAGTATTAATCATTATAGACAAAGAGGAGTCTTTTACTGATCTTCAAAGCAGATAGAGCTCCCTGAGCTTTCACAGCTGTTCCTGATTCTAGTTATCAGAGTCCTTTGTGATATTGTCTATGTTCCCTAAATGGAGGAGTCTCTGCGTAGTACAAATGGTTAAGTGCTCCAGTACTAGCTGAAAGATCAGTGAGTTGAAGCTAACCAGCGATACCTCAGAATGCAGCCCTGGCAAAATGCTTCCTTGAAAACCTACAGAGCAAAATAAATAAATAAGTAAAAGAAAACCTACAGAGCAGCTCTACACTGTTCACATGAGATCATCATGAGTCTGGATCAACTAACAAGTTCAACACTAGATGCTAAGTTTCGAAAGGAAAAGGTGTCTATTTTGCTCGCCTTATCTCCAGCTTAACATCTTTATGTTATGGCACTTGTACCTGTTACATAGTAGATGTTAATTTATATTTGTTGAATGAGTTAATGAGATAGATGATAGATAGATAGATGACAGATAGATAGATAGATAGATAGATAGATAGATAGATAGATAGATAGATAGATAGATAGATAGAGAGAGAGAAATGTGTGCCAGGGAGCTGAGAGAAAATGTGTGTAAGTGGAGAAAAGGGAATCCAGATCTGTAACAGACTATGTCTAATCAGTCATGCGAGGAAAACATCCCATATGTGGAATTTCAAGGCTGTCACCAAGAGAGACCTTAGAACTTTCTCTTCCTTTCACAGGCTTCATCTTTTCCAGCCTTCACCTTTCTGGAAATAGCAAAAAGAAGACTAAGACTACTTAAGGTTGTTTTCATAGGGTCTCCACCCTCCCCACCCACTCACACCCTGATAATATTTTGCTTCCCCTTCTTTCCCTCCTGCACTTTAGGACACAATTGCAAAAGCATGAAAAAACGCTCA
>NW_022104625.1:0-1452 GCF_000313985.2 Echinops telfairi
AACTTTCATAGTCGGGATACTTTGGAAACTCATCACAACTTCTGTCTCCCAATGCACCTCTAGAGAAACCCAGAAAATGAAACAGCTTGAAAAACACAAACAAATTCCCTTCCAAGTATATTCTGACTCATAATGACCCCATGGTACATGGATTTCTGAAGCTGTAAATCTTTATGGGATCAGAAAGTCTCACCTTTCTCCTTTGGAGCCTGCTGGTGGGTTTGAACCACCAACCTTGTGGTTAGCTGCCCAATGCATAGCCCACTATACCATCAGAGAACTTCAAAGTGGGTTCCAGCCAGTAATCTTTCCTCTAGCAATCTAGAATACCTAACTCCTTGCACACCCTGGCATTACTGTGCTTCATAGTGCTATGCAGATATTGCGTGTTTTACATGTTGAAGGTCTGTGACAACCCCAGGACAAACAAGTCTATTGATGCCATTTCCCCCCCAGTGGCATGTGCTCCCTTTGTGTCTCCATGTCACATTTTGGTGGTTCTCACAATATTTCAAACATTTTCATAATGCTATAGCACACTTAATAGATTACAGTATGGCATAAGCATATCTTTTATATACACAGGGAAACAAAAACATCGTGTGACACATTTTAGTGTGATATTTGCTCTACTACCGTGGTCTGGGACTGATGCTGCTATGTCTCTGAGGTAAGTCTGTACACTTGTAATTCCTAATAAAGACCCCAAATTGGCCAAGGTATTTACAAACCAGACGACTCTGCTGAAAGTCAATTGGCCCTAGTATTAATGGTTGGGTTTGGTCTTGTCAGGACAATATTTGAAGCATTATAAACAGCTTTAGAAGATTAATTTATTCTCACAGTAAATAAGATTGCTGGGCTGCAGTATATCCTCAAGGCTAGCTTTTTTGTGGTAATTTTACTCAGTCAATTACCTCTGTCAATTTCCTCTCCACTAAAGCATTACAGTATGCAGAAGAAAATGCAGGTAGGGAATAAAATATAAAGCTTAAGAATCTATAACAACATCTGGGATATCTTGAATTTAACTACAAATTGGGCTTGGCAAACTGAAACAATTATCAGATTTCCATTTAGCAATTTTTAAGGTTGTGTGGACTTTAGCAATAATGAGTTATCATTGAGGATAATTCTTATTTGACAGCAAAGTAAACTTTTAAACATATATAAATATATATGTATATATACTGTTAGTTCCAGGCTACCAGCTTTGGGTTCACAGATACATTAAAAGGATCTAAAGACTTATGGAAAATTCAGTTATTCAAATGTTAATTCATTAAGTGCTATAATAGATGCATTTTCAAGTGGCTGTAGTGCTATTGAACCTCTGAGTCTTATCTGCATGATACAGTGTCAGGGGAGAATGTTTGAGGAAAGATGGTTCAATTGCTTAGGGGAGTAGGTTTTGCAGGCGGGATGTACTGGCACCAAGCTCCCCTTTACTTT
>NW_022104625.1:2770-3848 GCF_000313985.2 Echinops telfairi
AGCCTGTGATCTTCCTGTATTCATCATCATTGCATGTGTTTCGTGAGTATGAATAGAACTTTATAGATTGGTATCAGACATATTGGGGTAATATCAGACTTATGGACTTGATCTGGACTGGGCTGGGATGTTTTCTCACTATTTAATTGTTCTTGTATATAAAGCTCTTTCTTATACACATATGAGTGTCTACGAATTTGTTTCTCTCATCTACCCAGACTAACACAACTATATCTGGGTGAAATTAATGTATACATTTGTACTCAAGGTTACACACACACACACACACACACACACACAAATACAATCACACAACTATAGGACTGGAGAGACCTGACTGGACAAACATTTGTGTGAAAAGCCTTAAAATTGATCCTCAAGTTCTGACTTGAGGCTGTGCTTAGAGGGTTAATATTACCCTAACCAAACCAAACCAAACTCAGCTGAACGGAACCAGTTATCATCCAGCCAATTTTTTTCTGCTTAAGGAGGCTGAGGTAAGTTTTTGTAATATAAAAAAATTAATAGGTTTTGTTTCTTAGTGATCAGGTACTTGGAATTGACTTGATAGCAATGAGTTGGGATTTTTTTTAAGAACAGTTTTAGGCTTAAAGAAAACTTAAGCAATTACAGTTTTATATATTCCTTTTCCCATATATTCATATATACCCACAGTTTTCCCTGATACTAATAGCTTACATTCATGTGGTACGTTTGTTATAATTGACCACCAAATATTGCTCCATTGTTATTAACTAAAGCCCATAGTTTACATTAGGGGTTTCTTGTGTTGTACCATTCTGTGGCTTTTGACAAATGCACAATTCATTTGTATCAAACTATCATTAAAGTATTATACAAAATACATTCACTACTCTAGAAAACCCCTGTGCTCCAACTAGTCGTTTGTTTTGCTCTCCAAATTCCTAGCAACTGCCCATCTTCTTAAATAGGTTTGCCTTTTCTAGAATGTTATATAGTTGGAATCATATAGTATGAAGTTTTTCAGGCCGGCTTGTCTGCCAAGTTTCTCTTTGAACTTTTAATTCTCACTTTATGTTATCGCTCCTTCATTTCT
>NW_022104625.1:5162-6963 GCF_000313985.2 Echinops telfairi
AGCATTATTTTGAAGTATTCACCTATGTATTGTCGCTGTTTTATGTATCATAATGCTTCAGGGAAGGAATCCACAGAAAGAGTAAATAGAAGAAAAAGAAAAGAGGGTAATTTCTTGTGCTATTGAGTATCAAAATACAGTTTTCAACCTAAGGCAGAGGCAAGGGTAAAAGAACAGCAGGAGAGGGTACTTGAATAGTTGTGCTTCCCTTAAGGAGGGCATAAAGCAAGATGTGAGAAAACTAATGACTCTGAAACAAATAACTTAGGTATTTTGTCTTTGGTTCCTGAAAGATATCTCTTGGAATTTTTGTGCAAACAAGTTGTCTTTGTTATCTAAAACCACCAGGCAACACCTGTGAACAGGGGCTCTAAGACCACACCTGGTTATTTAGCCTGAGCAAGGGGAAATCCAAACACCCCCTGCCGCGGAGTTGATTCTGACTCATAGTGACAGCACACAAGGTTCTTGAGACGAAATCTTTACTATGGCAGACAACCTCTTCTTTCATCTGCAGGGTCGTTGGTGAGTTTGAACCTCCGATCTTGCAATTGGCAGCTCAATTTCTAACCCCACAGCACAATCAGGGCTCCTTTCAAGAGAGGAGGGCATGGTTTAGTCAACTATGCATATTTAATGTTTCAATCAATTATGACGATGCAGTGAGGCCTCCATGATGATCACGCATCAAAACCAATACAAAGCTTTGGATATGAAAGTTCTTTAAAGCTTGGCAAAAACAACTGCTCCTGATGTTCCAGGGGCGAAAACACCCCAGTTTCCAGTATAGGGAGCCCTTTACTAAGTCTTACATAGGACAAAGACAAGACAAAGACAAATCATTTCCATGAAGGAGACTATCAACATGAGGTCATCATGAAACCCTGAGAAGAATATCCCTTTTTCTGGGTACTCTGTGCTCTGTGACCTAGAAAATCTCTCATCTAAATCTTCCATCTTGTGCAGCATTTTATCCCAGGATCCTTTACAGAGCATAACCCACCATCCTCCCAGCTTAAACTAGGTCTGAGGGGCTGGGGAGGGGCATGGAGGGTCAGAAGGTGGGAAAGATAAGGAACTGCTCTCAATGTGGGGAGCACCTGGCATTTTGGCTAGTAGAACCCATGTTACTCTTTGGCTGCACAGAGAATAAAATCCCCCTTTCTTTCTTGTGCATGGTAATTAATCTTGCCTCATGGCACCTAAATAATTTAAAATTCTTTATGTAACATGCTGATATTAAATTAACCAATATTTTATATAATTTGAAATACACATGCCTTTATTGAAATGAAATGTCAATTCAAGTCTATTAAATAATGTGCTCATTTTTTCTCCATTTTAAGAAGCTATTATAAGTGATATTGGATAAGAGCAAAGTTTAAAGATTTGTTAATGATAAATTTATATCATGTAGTCAAAAGTTTTATTTCTCTGAGTAAAGTTTAACAGTTTTTTTTGAAGAAGAGCTTTAAGTTTTTTTTAAAGAAAAGATTTAATATTAAATAGTATAAACAAAGAATTAGGTTCCTTGCCATTGAAATAACAAAATTTTCTTTGATTGCGGGCTTAAAGATTCAATTCATCCTTTGGATAACCTGGCTTACAGGACTAGGATCAATTAGACACACCAAACCACATGGTCTTGAAAAGGGTGATGTTCAGTCATTATTACATCTTGGCTTTTATAAATTTCTGACAGTTGAAAACTTCATGGAAAGGGAGAGGGAAGGATTTTGAACTTGTACCAAAAAAATGTAAACCCTAATCTGAGAACAACTAGCTCTTATAATGTGGCCCT
>NW_022104626.1:0-922 GCF_000313985.2 Echinops telfairi
CGCAGTTTCTCACCGAACGAAGCCAGGGAGGTGTCGAGAACATGTGTTTCTCCTCAAGATGCTGGCCCAGGCCCACGACCGGAGACAGGCCCCGGAGCTGGGGAACTGGGGGAGCTGCCGGGCTCTCAGGAACGGAAAGGAAACCCCACCCTGTGACTGGAGCAGGGGAGAGGGCCTCTGATACGGAGAGGGGGCAGCTGCCCAGGGCCCAAGCACTGATGGGGGACATCTGGCTGTTGGAGCCTCCCCCTTCAGACCAGGGACCTGCGGGGCCACTCTCTCTTTAGACTGGAGGCTTCTAACGGTAGAACAATGTCTGGTGCAACATACTGGGGGTTTCTGTGTATGCCTGTCCCCGAAGCTTGTAAGGGTGGGACTGACTTCCCGTGGACTAGGGACACTGGAAGACGGGCGTGGGCGTTCTCACTGAGAAGCCAGTGGCCAGCCAGTGGCCAGCAGGAGGCAAGGCGATTCGAGGAGTGGGAATACCACAGCTGGATGAGATGTGATGGCCCCAAGAGGGGAAGGAGGCCCAGACAGGGGCAGAGCCTGCTGAGCTCACCCACCAGGAAATGTCCCAGGATGCTTGCCTCCAGCCACAGGGGTCAGGAAGGACAGGGGGAGGTGTGGCCTGAAGAATGCTGCTCTTAGAGCCAGGAGGAGGGGGCAGCCCTGTGGGGACCCAGCTCGCAGCTGCCAAATCCAATCCCTAGGAAGCATCTCTTGTTCTGTCTTGGATGTCGGAATCCTTGGCCAGTGTCCCAAGCGATTGCCTCATCCCGCCCCACCAGGGGAGACAGATGTGCACAGCTGGGGGAGGGTCCATGTGCTGAGAAGAGACCAGCTCAGAGCAGGGCTGGGCCTGGGGGTTCAGGCGGCCTCGCTGCGTGGCATTGGGCCATGCCCTGACCTCTCTTTTCTT
>NW_022104626.1:2859-3736 GCF_000313985.2 Echinops telfairi
GGCCTCACCCTGTAGGGTGATGGGTCTGGCCCGGCTCTTGGGGCCTCTCTTCAGAATGTGGGGCGCCTCAGTCCTTCGTCTCCACTGTGCACCCAGTTGTCAGTTCTGGGGCGCTTGGAAAAGATGCTCCCCAAAAGTGCTCTGAAGGGAAGTGGAGAGAAGGTCCTGCTCTGATCTGGGGATGTCCTCGGGACATGGCAGTCCCGGGGTCCGGAAGCCGGAGGGGGTGGTGTGTCGGAGACGCAGAGGCAGCTGTGTCAGGGGCAGTGAGCTGGGGGTGGTGAGAGGCCCAACCCCTGCTTCTCTGATCCGGACAGGTCCTGGTTGACGACGGCCCCCCAACAGCACCGTCCTTCTGACACAAGTCGAATCCCTCTCTGTTTTCAGTAGGTTTGGCTTGGGTGCATCTTTCGACATCTCGATCTCCAAACACCCTCAAGAGAACATCCGAGAATGATAACCCCAGCCAAAGCACCCACGGCAACGGCGTCTGCACGGATCACTAACAAGCAGACGCACACAAATGGGCAAAGAAAACCACCTGTCTCGATGGGACTCATGCGACTCAAATAGGTCACGGAGGCTCCTCGTGCTCACCAAAGTCAGAATGGCGCCAACTGACCCCCTGGTCGGCGGAGCAGTCCATCCTGCTCAGAGGAGGGGAGGGCGGCGCTGCCCGAAGCGGACATGTAAAGAAGCTGGGACGTGAACCGGGCTCTGTCTGCCCCCAGCCCAGAACCGCCAGGTCCATTTGACCCTGCTGGGTTCCATAGGACTGCAGGCCCACAAGGTGTGTCCATCCTGCCCCTGCCCGCCCCTTCTCTCTTTTACTGCCCTCTTCAAGGGGCACGCAGGGTGCAGCCAGCCTTGGGAACAA
>NW_022104626.1:6050-6932 GCF_000313985.2 Echinops telfairi
GGTCTTCACTGGTTGAGTTCTCGGCAGTAGATGGTCACCAGCCGGCTCTGGAGGGAATCAAGCCTCCACCTTTGTAGTTAGCAGCCAAGCAAGAGAACTGCCGGCAGCACCCATGTGCTCCGCAGCTAAGGATACTCCCTGGCACACATCCTGGCAAAACCACGAAGCATTCCGTGACCGGGACCCACCCAGAGGCTCCTCAGAAGACAGGCCTCCTTTGGAACACGCATGATAACTCAGAGCCTTTTCTCGTGTCTTGCTCAGGTCCGCTGGCTTTATCAGGCCACAGGCACGTGCACGGACACCCAGCATCAACGTCATGCAGTGCGAGCCGGAGCAGGTGTCCTGGGAGATAACGTAGAGGCGGAGCAGAGTAGATGTCCAGAGCTCATCTCCCGCATTACAATGCAACATGGCGGGGTTCCTGCAGAGCAGCTCCAGCCATCTCCCTGCCCCACTCCTCAAGCCTTTGGGGAGGGAGGGAACACGCAGTCATTTGCTCTGAGCAACAAGAACTACCTACACCAGGATGTCCAGGTGGGGGAAACACCGGGAGTCTTGTGTGCAGAGGCCCAGGCTTGCACGCCCAGGATCTGGGAGAGCTCAGAGAGTCTCAGCCCAACAAGATCGCCAACATCCACCAAAGCAGACATCCGCTGTCCCTCCGATGATTGCCGCAGGCCAGCAGAGCCAGCTATCGGCTAAACCACTGAAGGAGAGAAGAAGAGCCTGGGGCCCTCCAGGTGTCTCTCTCTCGTGCAGAGCCGGTGCTTGCTGAGGGCAGGGCTTCTCTGTCTGGTCCCCTCTCAGTAGCTGCCAGGTGTGATGTGGGTAGTCACCAGATCTGAAGGAAGGAGTGGAAAAGCATTATGCCAGGCAGGG
>NW_022104627.1:0-1408 GCF_000313985.2 Echinops telfairi
TAAGTGGAGAGAAAATGTTTTGAGAATGATGTACAAATGCGCTTTACACAATTGATGTGTGTATGGATTGCGATAACAGTTGTATGAGCTCCTGATAAAATGTTTAAAAAAAAAAAAGACTCTCCTCCGCACTGCCTGCACCAGCTCTGACATCAGCAGTAACATAGGTGCCAGTGGAGCACTCTGCCTGTCCAACTCTTCTCCCGCCAACAGTTTGTTGCGAGCCTAAGTCGGGGAGAGAGGTGCTAGTCTTTGGACACCTTGAGATACCCTTGCAGTGTGGGACTCTGAGAGTCTAGACAACTTTTCAATAACCCCACAATTCGGAGACTCACTATTCTGGAAGCCGCAAGTGATGACAGGAAAAGCCCTAGAGTCAAAACCTTGGGTACCTGTTCCCAAGACGACCGAATCCTTGCCGGGTAGCCTGCAGCCATCATTTGGCTTCTAGGAGTTCCCATTTCGTTACTGCCTAACGTGGGGTCTGAATTCCCAGGGGCAAAACACTGAAGGGAAACATAAACTTCCATTAATTAAGGCACTTTGTTAACTGAAGTTCAGTTTATATAGTGTATAACAATGTCTGCAGTATATTTACAAAGAGCCCTGGCTACGTAGCTCATCATCGTTATTATTATTTGTCTACCAATATCCCTGTATTTTTTTTTCCAGGGCCATGTTATTATGCTTTCACGCTGGACTCCACATCCCTATGCCCTTGCCTCTTTCTATGCCGGGAGGACAGAATCTTGTCTTTGTGTGTGTTTCTATCCCTGCCTCCCAAGACAGAGCTCAGCGACGCTTGAGGAATTGAATCAAATGGAATGCATTTCTGAAAAGGATGCAGCGCGGCTTCATTAAGCCAGCACAGGGAGGATGTCCATCAAAGTGATCCCATAAAGGAGAGCATTTTCTTTCCTTTCTCCAAATGTGCTAAGGCTATAACCAGCTCGATTGTTAGCTGTGCATGAGACCATGAGCACAGGACTTCACATTCTGCTCTGCGGATGTTGCCCTATAATTCTAATGACTCCAGATGCTTGCACCATCTGTTAATAACCCCTCCACGTTCTCATTGCTGCAAACAAAGGGGAAGAGACAGGTAGTGCTATGCAGAATGTCACAAGGAAGCAACCAGGTATGGTACCTCCTGGCCTGGGTTGGCAAGATGGAGTAGTCAGAGACGCAGGCTTCTGTGCTGATTAAATTTCCTGTCTCTTCCGTGGGAGTGATGAACCCCATGGCATGGGGAGCGGAGCACCTGAGACCAAAAGCACTAATGAATTTTTCATATTGCAATCTTCCTTAAGGCGGAGGTGAGCGGATGTCAAGTGACGGCAGGCGTTTCATGAACATCCCTAATAAGGTAGCCGTTTCAAATTTCCTCTTCCCCATGAATCTCTCTACT
>NW_022104627.1:5750-6943 GCF_000313985.2 Echinops telfairi
CAGCAGCTTGGTGGGAACAAGGCAGGAGTTTCTACTCCTGCTAATAATTACAACCTTAGAAATGCACAGGCACAATTCTACCTGGTTCAATAGGGTCACGGTGGACCATTTGGACCACGCAAAGGTCCAAAATATTAAAACATATAATATACTTAAGAGTTATGTTTGGCTAGACAATGTGCTCAACTAAAATGTTACTGTCTACATTTAAGTTTGTGGTGCCTTATGAATTATTTTTCACATAAGATCAGATATTTAGATACCTCTGTGTTCTTTTAGTTATGCTTTATTTTTGGCTGCAGATGCTCAATTGCTCTAGGCTATCGTTCCTCTATTAAATAGCATTTGCACCTTTGTTCTCAGGGACTGCAGACTTCCCAGAGCCATGGAGGTGTGATTAAGTTCCTAAATCTGTTGCCTGGAGATTATCTTTAAATTTTAAACAGAATGGATCCTCTGCGGTCTTCACTCGTAATAACGGTCTGAATCGAGGATTATGCTCTTTTACAGTCAGTCTATCGAGATGAGATCAGATCGACAACAGCAACATGAAAGGTTAGATGAGAGCCTGGTGGGGCAGAGTTTGTACTAACGAGGGAGGAACAAGTCAGAAGAGGGGGATGAGACTGGTTGCACAACTCACAGAACAAGAGGATTTCAAAAATGCATGGGAAAAATTCCGTTACCATTTCCCCCCCATGAACTTTATAAAGTCTCCTTGTAGACACTGTTGAACTGGTGCGTGCTTTGCTGGGTATATTCTGAACACCAGCAACTAAATGAATGAAACTTAAGATTGTAATAACTGAATTAAGTTCGAGTGTCAGTTTCAGCCCATTGATCTGTACGTCTAATCTTCCGCCAGCATTACGCAGCTTTATGTACCGTAGCTTCAAAAACTTCTTGGAAAAATATCCCTTATCTTTTTTCATTCCATTATTTTGCAACCTATTCAAAGGGCTCTGGTGTAACAGACTTTCATATTCGTTAGAGTGGTTCTTCCCACTCTTTTTCTTCTTTGTCAGAATCGCTTGTGTTGTTCTAGAATGGGTGTCTTCCCAGCTACGTGTTAGAATAAGCTGGCTCTTGCCTGGTGTTGTGGCTGTCTGTCGTCACGATCATCAACCCGAGGTGAGTCCAACTCCTGTGACATGTCTGCACGTGACAGAGCAGGACTTCCCCATCGCGTGGTC
>NW_022104628.1:0-1416 GCF_000313985.2 Echinops telfairi
AATGAGAGTGAGTTTTTAAAACATGTCTTTGGTAATCTTAGGCATTATATTTAATAAATATAAAAATTATGCTGAGGAATAACTCATGCAATTTTCTTCAGATTGCCAAGGGAGCTTATGAGACAAAAAGATTAAAAACCTCCATTGATGCACCTGTTTCAACCAAATTGTACCTTCCTACCTAAGACTAGTCTGAAATTTTAAGTTGTTACTATTTTGAATGCTTTTTTAGTGGTTGTTCTCTGCCAACATTTCTCAAACTGGGTGTCACAGAATTTGGGGGTCTCCCCATGACTCTTTAAGAGATCTGCCAAATTAAAAGTCTTTTCATATATTTTATGATTTTACTTGACCTTTTCATTCTCATTTGCGTCTGCTTTCATTGTGGAATTTCCCAGAGGCGATTAAGCAGGGCCTGTAGTGTTAGTATGTGTGGGTTTTATTTTTATTATTTAAACATGAATTAGCATATATTTTTAATTGACCCGTTTTAATTTCAAATATGACAAATCTCTATGTTTATAGCCTAAACAGACAAGAAGATTTTGGGGTCTCTCAGTAACTTTTAAGGGTGCCAACTGATTCTCTAGCCAAATATTGTAGACATTTGTGTTTAAGCCGCTCAGTGTGTAGTCAAGCATAACCAATTAACTAACCCTATTGCCAGCAAGTTGATCCCGCCTGATAGAAACCATACAAGAATAGAGTAGAATTGCTTGGTTCCAAAGCCGGTAAATATTTACACAAGAAGACTTCCATCTCATTCTTCTGTGGAGTGGATGGTCGATTCAGACCATTAACTTTCTCACTAGCATTAATATATAAATAAATGAGCATGCATACTTTCCAAAGCAACACCCTATTTAGAGAAAGCAGCAATGGCTGGGTTTGGTTCTCAGCTGTAGTTTGCTGAACTCGAGTTTAGAACAAAGGCTTTGAAATCAAACTCCTTTGACTTAAAGGCTGATTTCTCCCCTAACATTCACCAACTGTGTCTTTGTAGAGGTTCCTAGTCCTCATCGGGCATCAATTTTATCGTGTTTCAAGTGGGCAGTGTTTTGAGGTTTGAGAAAATGGGAAGAATCACATTGCCGGGGTTACACAGTTACACCTGCAGTGCCAAGTCTGTGGTAAGAATTCAATACGCTGAGTCTTTATGATTTGATGTAACTATACTCAGCATGATGTGAAGAATATGTCTTGGGAGTTCCATCATTACCTGAATGCTGACCCAGCCCTGGTTCTATTTTTGGCCCACTTTCATGGTTAAGTGACTCATCTGTGTCACATATGCAATCCAAGGACTTTCAAGCAACCTTTTGGGGAATAGAAGGAGGGAGTGTTGACTCTTTCTTCGGGATATTTCTATTTTGATTGTTGGGCTTACTTAATCCATGGCAGAACTGGTTGAACATT
>NW_022104628.1:5329-6888 GCF_000313985.2 Echinops telfairi
CTTCTGGGTTCAGTAATACACAATTGTATGGTTGAGATATATAAGTATTACATTAAAGTCATTGAGAATATGAGAGCTATTACAATAATACAGTCAGACACATTACATGGTAGCATTGCTCTCCTCAGCCCAGCTTGGTGGTCCACGTGGAGAGAAGGGGAAGGGAAGGAGGGGAAGGGAACAAGGGAGAGAGGACTGGAGAGGAGAGGGGGAAGAGAGGGGAGCCAGGAAAAGTCAGAGAGTTCCGAGAGCTCTATATTGCTGACTCAGGCCTATATACCTTTTGGGGGTAAGCCAGCCCACTAATTACAGGTAGAGACATATATCACAGGGTGGAGCTACACTATAGGTTACACAGCAATGAGGGGGTGGTCTATGGGTCTCCATAGGAACCATTATCAGTAGGGTGAAAACTCCTCCTGCAGGAGCCTGTCCATTGTCCCCAGAGGCAGGGAGCAGGCCCACTCTTGTGGTGGGATGAGACAGCAGTCTGGCAACTGATTGCCTTCAGGGGAGGGAATGCCTGCACATCTGACCTCCCCTCACATGTCTGATAGGATCCTTAGCAGTATCCCTGGGTCCAATCCACTGGGTATCAGTATCACCTGACGCACTTTGTTATGGTACCAACAATATTCCTAGACATTGCCAAATGTTCCCTTGGGACCAAAGTGTGTTCAGTTATGAACTAGGAATTTGCATGGACTATTTCTTTCTTTCCTTGATTTTGGTTTATTTTTTCAAACACTTAAGCATGCTGTCGATGAACAGATTTCTGGGTTTCCTTGAGACTTTTCTTGTCAGCTGTCATGATATTGTTAACTTATGTTGTTGGTTTCCCCCCAGCTACTCAGATACCTTATTTCTTTTTTTTTTTAAATCCTGGGCACATATTCAGACGTATGATAGCTCTGTCAAAATATCTCCTACAGCTCCATGTCGGCCATAGGAAGAGACAGATTTTTTCCACCTGGAAGCTCCATAAACCCAACCCCCCAAAAAAACCAAAAACCACCCCACAGCCAATTATTAGCTGGAGACCCGATAGGACAGACAAGAACGGACTCTGTGAATTTCTGAGGCAGTAAATCTTTATGGGAACACAAAGCCTCATCTTTCTTCCATTGTGCGCTTGGTAGCTTTGAATCGCTACTCTTGTAGTTAACATCCAACAAGTAACCCATATGCCACCAGAGCTTTTCTAGCGCCATGTTATATATATTCCCGTATTTGTTTCTGATCCCTCATCTCTCCCTAACCACCCCACTGTGTCCTTTCTTCTTGATAAGTGTTTAGTCTTCCAGGAAGAGAATCCAAGATGCAGAAAACTCTTCTTTGGTATTCTACCTTCCATTCCTCTTGCATCAGTTTTTTCCCTGCCTGAGACCCAGAGTGATGAGATGCCTCTTAAAATGGTTATGTGATTTCTGCTTTTCTTTCCATATTTTTACTCCAGTTGATTTGAAATAAGCCATGCTGTTTTCTTGGTAGCAATAAGACATGGACCAATTTTTACATGAGAAGATGTCAGTCATAACTTCTGGGTTGGCAAGTGATTA
>NW_022104629.1:0-910 GCF_000313985.2 Echinops telfairi
AAAAAAAGAATGTTTCAGAGACAGCAGGAGAGATGTAAGACAAGATCTGTTTACTGAATTGGAGTCTAAAACAATCAACTTCCGAAAGCACATCAAAGGGAAAGAACCTCCAGAATAAATAAGCCATCATTACAGATTGGAGGAAAAGTAAGGCTACAGCTCTTAGTTTAAAGACACAAATTAAGAAGATACTAGGTGAAATTTTCAAATTCAATATAGAGACAAAAAATAAATACGTAGATAAAAGCTAAAGAATATGCAATTAGTCCTTAGTAAACTTGTTAAGAAATAGAGACACTAAATTAGAAGATTTTGCTAACTGTGTGGCCAAATCCTGGCCAAATCAATGAACTTTTCTAAGTCTCAATTTCACTGTGATCAACAGCATTATCTACCCAGAATCATTATACATATTATGTCATCTGTAAAATTGAGATAATAAAAATCATTGATCTGTCTCTGGGTGATTATGGGAATGAGTGCAATAGGGTAGTTAACTGTGTCAACTCTGAAGCCACTCAACTCTGGGTAAGAATCCAGATTAGGATTTCAAACAAGTTACCAACTTCTCCAAATCTCAATTTTCTCATCTGCACATTGATGATAGTAATGAAACCAACATTAAATGGTTACTATGAGAATTAAATAAAAGCCAATGCTTGGCACATACTAAACTAAAGTTATTACTTATTAGTATCATAGTAATAACCAGATAAAGCAATGCACATAAAAATGATTTTTAATTTATAAGATGCTTGTGTTAGTCTGGGTAAACTAGAGAAAACATCCCAGTCTAGTCCAGATCAAGTCTATAAATCCGATACGAGCCCATATGTCCAACACCAATCTATAAAGTCCTCTTCAGACTCACAAAGCACATGCAATGATGCCAAATGCAGGAAGATCACAG
>NW_022104629.1:2834-3933 GCF_000313985.2 Echinops telfairi
TGTTGGATTTCAGTTGTATTTTCTAGCTCAAGCAAAATTAAGTCTGTTGTGTTGTTGTTGTTGTTGTTGTTGTTGATTTTAAATCATTTTATTGGGGGCTTCCACAACTCCCATCACAATCCACACACACATCCATTGTGTCAAGCACATTTGTACATTGGTTGCCCTCATCATTCTCAAAATATTTGCTTTCCACTTGAGCCCCTGGTATCAGCTCCCCATTTTTTCTTCTCCCTTCTTGCTCCTGCCTCCCTCATGAACCCTTGATAATTTATAAATTATTATTATTCTGTCAAAGCTTACACTGTCCAATGTCACCCTTCACCCACTTTTCTGTTGTCCATCCCCTAGAAAGGATCTCTAAATTCTGGTGAGATATGCTCAAGGTCTAATAATATTTTGGCTCTAATAAAATTGTCTTAATTTTGTTCTGATTCAACTTGAATTTACAAATTAGTGATTTATGGTCTGTTCAACAGTTGTACTCTGGACTTTTAGCTGATGATATTGAGCTACTCCACTGCAATGTCCCACAGATGTAGTTAATTGTATTGCTGTGTGCTATATCTGGTGAGTTCTACATGTAAAGTCACCCTCTCTGTAGTTCAAAAAGAGATTTGCAATGAAGAAGTCTTGCAAAATTATGTCATGAGATCTTCAGGTTTGTTTCTGTCAACAAGGCCATAGTTTCCAACTACTTCTTTCCTCATTGTTTCTAACTTTCCAATCAACAGCTATTACCAATACATTTGATTGCAGGCTTCATTAATTTCAGAATGAAGAATTCTTCAATTTCTTCATCACTGGCTTTAGTGGTGGACAAATAATTTGAACAAGTGATGCATTAACTGGTCTTCCATGTTGGCACATAGATATACTATCCCAAGATAGACCTTGAAATGTGCTTTTTGACAATTAATGCAATGTTATTTCTCTTGAATTTGTAATTCGCAGCATTGTAAATCATAACATTGTCCAAATCAAAAGCATCAATACCAGTCCATTTCAGCTCACTAATACTTAGGTTATCAATGTTTATGCATCCCGTTTCATTTTTGACAACTTCCATTTTTCCTAGATTAATACTTTGTATTTTCCA
>NW_022104629.1:5254-6953 GCF_000313985.2 Echinops telfairi
CAGTGGCCCCTTTACTGAACCCCTTCATTTACACTTTAAGAAATAAACAAGTAAAACAAGCTTTCCGGGAAGTAGTCAGAAAGATTATAAGTGATTCTTAAATGAATTCAAAGAAAATTATTAATAATATTCATGAAATTCTCTCCCATGAAAAATTCAGAGGGAGCTTCTTTAACCTTCACCTTATTAAACATCCTTTTATATGAACTTTTATGAGTTATGTTTCAAATGTACCAACAAGGGGAAAGTCTCAGAAATAAATGAATTGAGCAATCCACAATACAAACATTTCTTCCTAATCAATAGATTTTTATAGTTTAAAAAAAGTAGAACTGATGGTGATTGCACATCCCATTTAACAGTGATTTAACCATGAATTTAACCATGGGGGAAGAAAGTATTATAAAGTTGATTGTGACAATGATTGTGAAACTTCTTGATATGATTGAACTACTGAATTGTGTGGTGTGTGGATTAAGTGCCAATAAAACTCTTTTTAAAAAAAGAAAAAAAGTTTTCAGATAATTTAAAAATAAGGCAATTATTAAAACAGAACAAAGAGATACACCACAGTTTAAAATCAAGAAAGGTGTGCAGGAAATATACAGGGTCATATGCTTCCACCTACTTATTAAATCTGTGTGCTGAACAAATAATTTGATAAGCCAGCCTGTATGAGAATGAGACAACACTATTGGAGGAACGCAAGGTGTAGATGACTTGAAAGCCAAGAGGACCTGAAGCACGAACTGATGAAGATCAAAGATTGTCACCTGCAGTATGGATTTCAACTCAATGAAAAGAAAACAAAATTCTTCACACTGAACCAATAAAAAACACCAGGATAAACAGAAAAAGGACTGAGGTTGTCAAATTTTCCATTTTACTTGGATCTACCCTCAAAACTCATTGAAGCAACAGTCAGGAAATCAGACAGCATATTGCAATGGTCAAGTCTGTTGCACGAGATACATTTCAAGTGTTAAAGAACAAACATGTTACCTTGAGGCTACAGCATGCCTGATGTAAGTCAAGGTATTTTCAATCACATCATATTAACACTGGATAAGTAATAAGGAACACTGGCGAAGTAATGGTGCATTTGAATCATAGCATTGGCAAAGAACATTGAAAGTACTGTGGACTTCCAGAAGAATGAACAACTCTGTCTTGAAAGAGGTACAGCCAGAAAGTTCCTCAAAGGCAAGTATAGTATGGTAAGACTATTTCACTTACTCTGGACATGTTATCAGGAGAAGCCAGTCCCTGGCAAAGGACATTATGATTGGTAAAGCAGAGGATCAGTAAAAAAAAGAGGAAGACCCTCAATGAGAGGGATCGGCATAGTGGATCAGTAATAGGCTCAAACATAATGATCGAGAGGAGAATCAAGTAGTAGTGTTTTGATCCATTGTGCATAAGGTCACTTTGGGTCAGAGATGAGTTGGGACACCTAACAACAACACCATTTGGGGTCTGTACCAGGAACAAGATTTTTTCCAGCCACACACTTGATTCCAGTTACTTCAAAAACAGGACGATGTATATTCTCAATGAATATGACAAATATAGCATAAGGAAACAGGGTTACAAACATCATTTTGTTCCCAGTTTTACTGGTACAAATTCAGCCCATCAATATCAACCTGGTCAGTTAACTGAAAATTGGTAAAGACCTAGTTGCTCTGAGGAACAGTCA
>NW_022104630.1:0-1206 GCF_000313985.2 Echinops telfairi
TCAAGAGCTTTCCATATACATGCACATGTAAATGTCGCTGGTTTTGCTTCTCTAGAGAACCTAGCCAAATACATCAGGCTGAACGGGAAGTAGTACGTCAAATACGATTGGGAACCTATGGTTTAGAACAAAGGTTCTTAAACTGAGTCATGACCCCATATGGAATCCCATAGCTGAATGTGAATGTCGTGAAAAATTGGGGAGCTCTAAAAGGTTTTTGAATGCAAAATTCAAAATCAAATGCTTGCCCATGTTGCATTTTTGATGTCACTGCAGCCTTAGATCTGAACATATATGTACTACCCACTGTATATAGGGTCACATATGCAACACCAATGGAGACTGCGAGAAACACCTAGATTTAGATTTTCAAATCCTGTGTATAATGAATCACAGTGTTTGAACTCTGCATACAAAGTTTTCTGATCATAAAGAAACAAAACAGTTTAGTTATAGAGAGTAAATACAATATTTTTCCATCACCATTCCTCAGCATTTGAGAATCAGATTACTATATCTTTGGATGATGTTTTGTTAGAATGTTTGATTTTAAGTTTGCTATTTCCATTTTCTTATACAGAAACCTAAGCTTTTAATTCCAGTAAGGAAAAACCACAGACCTTTGATAATAATTTCCCACTATCCCACTATATGTGTATGTGCGAACAATCAATGATTTTAATTAAACATAAATGTAATTTCATAAACTAAAGTTAGTGTTTATTTGAAAACATATTAACAATATTTATGTATATTTTGTGAAAAGATAGTTTTAGCTATGGATGAATGGCTAGATTTAGTCAAAATCAATAAACACTAATGACAACCATTGCTACCACATTGCAATACCCCTAAATTGACAAGAAAAAGAAAATATGTCACACAATTTTTGAAATATGGTTATACTTCAAGTAATAATATGGTGTGGAAAACATCTTTGCTTAATTTGTAATGGCATTTTCACTTCAGAGAGAATGAAACCAACCAAACAAAAATCATTTTAATAGTAAACATGCAACATACTGCAATACACAAAAGGGATATCTTTAAAATCCTCAAATAAAGAAAAACAGTATTCTGAGAATTTTGCTACTGACAATAAAATTATTTAATCGCAGCTTACACAACTCACTTAATCATGAAAACAAAAATCTTGTGTAAGATCTTGTGTTACCTGCTGCTATTAATATGTCAGAAATATTTCAT
>NW_022104630.1:3115-4721 GCF_000313985.2 Echinops telfairi
TGACATATCCAAAGTATGTGAGAAAAATTGATTCATATTGATTATTATCTTAGCAACAACTATTGAAAATACCTTGGCCTGTGAGAAAAATAAAGAAATCTGTCTTGAAAAAGTACAGCAAGTACTTGGCAACTCAAAGTTTTTAAGGAGCCTTCTGGTTGTAATTCCTCCAAGACAAAGCATGTTAGTAGTCTACAATATGTTAGTAGTCTTGATTAGACAGTTTAAGGGGCTTAAGAATGTATGATGGCTTCAATTGTACATTCTCTCACTTTTGAATGATTTGGTACCAATCAAAGGGAGAGCTACTATAAAGGAGTTAAAAAAAGAAAGAAAATGTTTTGAAACTGATTTTGGTAGCAATTTTACAGCACTGCTTGATATGATTGTATTCTGGAAGGGTACAATGTCTGGATCAGCTCCTACTAAAATGGTTTGGAAAAAAAATTCACTACCTCATAGAAAAGCACAGGTGGCTCTATCAATATGAATTTATAATAAGCTAAATCAAAACCAAACTCACTGTTACACAGGGTTCTCTAGAGAAACAAACCAGAACATTTGTGAGTATACACACACACACACACATACACACACACACATGGTTAGATATATACTGCATGAAGGAATATAACAGCTAAATAGTCCACACGGTCATACAGAGGGCTCAGTCCAACTCACTTTTGTGGATCAATTAATATACTGGAAATTCTTCAACTCATGAGGGTTTCTGGGTCCAAGGTCAAGGAAGCAGATGGCTGAGTCTTTCCTAGGGTAATTCAGGCAGTTGGGCCACAGGCAGAAAACAGCAGGGTAGGTCACCAACAGTCAGCAGCTCAGGAACTTAGCAAAGCAGCCTGGATGGGATATGGATCTCAAGCAATGCAAGATGACAGAATCCACCAGCCTCAAGCTCAATCAATGTATACACCAGCGGCATGGTGAAGCAGGTCTTGCAGGAACCTCAAGCTCTAGTAACACAATCCACAGGTTGGCTGTCCCACAGGTAGTATAGCTCACAAGTTGAGGCAGAGAACTAGCTAAATCATTCACATGCTGGTCTGATCAACAGAGACCAAGAGAGACAGGGGTGTGCATGCCAAGCCATTTATCTCTTTGCACTCTAATCAAACTGCCACCTTATTAATCCCACTTGTTCCTATTGGCCAGGTTGGCACAATGTACCTACCTACCACATTCACTGTCATTGACTATTTGCCAGATCTTAATTACCCTATTGGACAGGGTACATAATTGCCAATGAGTTTGTGAGACTATAATTGTAAATTAGAGTAGAAAGCCCTGTCTTCTCCCTCAAAGCAGCCAACCTGGAACTAGGGTTCTCCCTGAATTTAAAATAGTTTCTATTAGCACCTGTGTACTTTTTCTCCTGAATGCTAAGTGGCTAAAACAATAGGTTTGGATATAACAATTATGGAGATAGTGGAAGACCAACAGGTGCTTTTTTCTGTTGAACAGTGTCATTATGTGTTGGAGCAGACTTGGCTGAACCTAACACGTGTCAACCAGATCATAAACACCTTCACCCCCACCCCTACACTTAAAACATACACAAACAGGAACATATCCTTTGGTTTGGGGATCT
>NW_022104630.1:5806-6953 GCF_000313985.2 Echinops telfairi
CATTGATGATTCTCTCCGTTTTTCAAAACTTTACTCTAAATGAAAAGGGACAAAATTGTACATTGACAATACATTTTGAAAGAAAGAGCTAATTAGGAATCAAAGAAAGAACATACACAAGACTGAGTAAGTCCTTGTTTCATCAACTTCACAATTTTAATAACTGTTCATTAAAGAATTTTGATTTATTTTTGAGCATTGTGATTCTCTTAGATTTTATTCTCATAGGTTCAGCATTGTTTAATATACAGTCTCATGAAACTATATAATTCAATGAAAAATACCTCATTTTGTAATATATCTCTATCTTAATAAAAAAAGTTTCTGCAAAAGCTTTACCCACATTTCTAAAAGTTTGAATAATAGCATTAGAAGCACACAAGGCATGTATTTGTGTAAGACCAACCTAGTTTTAAAAAATCTTAAAGTTATTTGCTCCTATTTTACTTCCCCAAGGACTTTTCTCTTTCCTCAGCATTATTGACCTTGAAAGTAACCAGTTTCTTTGACTGGTTTTTTAAAGTCTAAATTTATGTATTACCTTCGATAAAGCCCAAATGATATTTTTACCTACGTTTTAGGTTTACATAAACTAACATATTACTATGGGGAGTAACCAATTAATAATTAGTAACTTAAGTAGTTATGTAATTATAAAACTCAGCATAAGTCACTATGCAATTATAAACCTCAGCAAAGATTTCCTAAAATATTTGGTTGCTTAACCAATATTTGAATAGATGGATTTTGCCTTATTAATAGAAGAATAACATAAATTAAGAAAGAATATAGCTTTTCCTGTTTTTTAACAACCTGTTTACATTTTTCCCTGTGAAAGGTTATGTATTCATTCCACTAAATTTGAACAAACCTCATTCTCTCTTTAAGATGAAGTGTGTCTCTTTCATTAAATTCATTTAGCATGGTAACAAGTTTTTGTTTTCCCTTTTCAGTGTTAATGAACTCCTAATTACCAGTAATTTCATTATGCCCCCTTTAAATAAAAAACAACAACAAGAATATTTAAATTAACAAACTACAGATAAATTAGTGTTTTGTAAGGATTAAAACTCATAAGATCAACCGTCTTGACAACAACCATTCATTCCACTTCAGCCTATGAATTTCTGGTGGTGAATGATGGGGG
>NW_022104631.1:0-4008 GCF_000313985.2 Echinops telfairi
GATGTTTTCGTGATGCACATTTTCTTTGCATAAAACTCTCTCTTATACGTGAGTTGCTGTGGATTTGTTTCTCCAAAGTACCTAGACTAATACACCGCCCTTCAATTAACCCCACATGTGTTTATTGGCCAGATTGGCACAACAAACCTTAACTATCTCACACAGCAAGCCATTGGGAGGCTCAACAAGTGGTTCAATTCATAATAAAGCAGGAGCCCTGGTGGCATAGTGGCGACATGTTGAACCACCAGGCCAGTAGTTCAAACCCGCCAGCTGCTCCTGGGGAAAAAGATGAGGCCTTCTATTCCCGTACAGAGTGACAGTCTCAGAAGCCCTCTGGAGCAGTTCAACCCAGTCCTACAGGGTCGCTATGAGTTGGAATTGACTCGATGGCAGCGAGGTTTTTGCTCGGTTGTTTTCTAATTCGTAATAAAAAATGTTTTTCAATCTTTCTGGGAGCAGACTGCCACTTCTTCTCCCACCGCGGGCCTGGTGGGCTCCAACTGGCAGCCTCTCCGTTAAGAGGGCAGTGCTTAACCCACTTCACCACCAGGGCACCTTCTACAGGCCTCACTCAGTTCTTCTGTGGATGCAGAAATGAAGGTTCTGGAAGATGACGCCCCTGGGCCCGGAGCACACAGCGACTTCTCATAACGCCTGTCGAGGATGGGGAGCGAGGTTGAGGCCTGTCCACACACACCCCAGGCCTCCATCCTCCGCCCCCCACCCTGACCTCAGGGAAGGGGAGCATGCCTTCAGAGCCGGGGAACACTCTGGTGCGCGATGGGCTGGCGGCCCATCGGAGGCAGGTGGCTCCACTCCCACCGAGGGGCCCTCCATCTCAGCCTGGGACTCTCAGCGCCCCACTGCAGATTGAGGGTCTCCTGTGGGCGGAGCTGTCCCCCAGCCCCTGGGTGAGCCCTGGTTTCCCTCATCTTCATGCAAAGCCCGGAGTACTGCCCCCCACACACACACACTCATTCTGGTGGGACTGAAAGGGCAGCTGGGACAGGAAGCAGCTGGGAAGGGACACTTCCGGGCTCCGGTTTCAGCATCTTTTGTTGTCGTGAAGATTTTCGTTTTCTTTTTGTCTGCCCTCCCAATAGTTTTATTGATATGAAACATACACTTCCATCGTTAAGTCACCTTTAAAAAAAAAAAAAAGGGTTCTGGAGACATTATCGCGATCCATTCCAGTGCATCCTCCCACGTGGATTTCAGTTTTCATGAGGTGAAACCACTGGTCTCTCCCCACCCAGAGGAAAGAAGCGTGATGACCACCGAAAGAGTCGTGGAAACAATAGCACCCTCGTGGGCCACACAAATGCGGGTCCCCACAGCCCTGAGACCAGAAGAACTAGATGGTGCCCGTCGACCTTGACCTCCAGCTCTGAAAGGGATCCCATTAGAAGGTCCTAGAGAGACTGGGACAAAGACGTGGGCCGAAACGCAAGATTATTTTTCAAAAAGACCAGGCTTACTGATCAGCTAGCGATCTGGGGGGCCCTTACCCTTCAGGGCTGGAACTGGCCACACACACACACACACACACACACACACACACACACACACAATGTTAGCCTAATCAATCATTTGAGAACCGAAGGACAGAGGGTTAGGGAAGGAATGGAAATAGGAGACGGTGGGGAGGAAGTGGGAGGGGCCATGGTCCATTGAGGGGCTGGCCCCGCCCTGCGTGAGCTGAATCTGAATGTGAGGCTCTGCTCTGTAGACCCTCAACTCGTTCCCAAGGAAACGTTGTCTTCTTCCATCTGCGTCAAAGGGCACAGTTGGAATGGCATCCTGAGAACGTCCATGCACGTTGGTGAACGCCACCAAGGGCGCAGAATGAAGCCTGTAGAGATGGACTCGGGCCCTGGATTGCTTTGTAAACCTTTGTAAACCTTCACAGAAAAGAGAATGCAAGGCTTTTTGAAAGACTTCAAAATAGATATTATTATTTTTCAGAGAAGTTTTAGGTTTGTATAAAAAGTTATGCAGACTGTACCAAGAGATCTCCTATTCCTCCTTCTACACACGCGTGCCTGGCTGCCATGGTGTCATGTCTGACTCCTGGTGAACGTGTAGGACAGAATAGGACTGCCTCTGTGGATTTCTGAGACTGTTAATCTTTACAGGAGTAGAAAGCCTCATCTTTCTCCCTCAGAGCGGCTGGTGGTTTCAAACTGCTGACCAACAAGTAACCCGCTGCACCATCAGGGCTCCCTTTACCTCCTACACATGTGAAAGTTGGACACTGAATAAGGAAGACCGAAGAATCAATGCATTTGGGTGGTGGTACTGGCGAAGAATATTGAAAGTACCATGGACTGCCCGAAGAACAAACAGGTCTGGGGAGAGGTGCAGCCGGAGTGCTCCTTAGAGGCAAAGGAGGGGAGAATTTGTCACATGTACTTTGGGCATTGTGTTAGGCAGGGTTCTACAGAAAAACAAACCAGGACACTTATGATTTTAGATAGATAGACAGACAGATAGATGGATAGATGTATACAGCACAAAGGAATATAACAGCTAATTAGTCCACACAGCAGTACAGAGGGCTCCGTTCAACTCACTTCCATGGAACAGTTAATATATTGGAAGTCCTTCAACCCATGTGGGCTTCCAGGTCCAAGATCAAGGAAGCAGACAGCTGAATCTCCCCTCAGGCATTGCAGACAAAGGCAATACAGGTAGAGTCCACCCACAGGCAGCAAACAGCAGAGCGGGTCACCAACAGTCAGCAGCTCGGGAGCTTAGCAAAGCAGGCCTGGATGGGATATCGAACTCAAGCAATGCAAGATGACAGAGTCCACTGGCCTCAAGCTCAAACAATGTACAATGTTCTCAAAGGAACCTCAAGCTCTAGTGACAGGATCCACGGGTTGGCTGTCATACAGGTAGTGTAGCTCACAAGTTGAAGCAGAGAACTAGCTAAAGCAGCCACAAGTTGGTCCGATCATCAGAGAGCAAGAGAGAGATGCATGGGCCTTGCTGAGCCATTTATCTCTTTGCCCACCAATCAAACTGTGACCTGATTAATCCCACATGTTCATATTGCCCAGGTTGGCACAATAAACCTACCTATCACAGGCATGTTATCAGGAGAGACAAGTCCCTGGAGAAGGACATTATGTTTGGCAAAGTAGAGGAAGGCCCTCAATAAGATAGATTGACATCGTGGCTACAAGAATGGGCTCAAATATTAGAACAATTGTGAGGATGGCTCTGAACTGGGTGGTGTTTCATTCTGTTGTGCATAGGGCCTCTGTGAGTCAGAAGCAAGTCAATGGCACCTAATGACAAGAACAACATGAGCTGAGCTACTATAAATGTCTGTGAGAGGAGTTTTGTGCAGACATATGCGTTTAGCTCCTTTGGGTAAACATCTAGGAGCTCAATGACTACATCTTATGTTAAGGGGCCCTGGTGGCAGAGCGGTTACTCATCGGACTGCTCACCACAAGGTCAACAGTTCAAAACCACAAGCCACTCTGTGGGAGACAGAAGAGGCTTTCTACTTCCATAACGAGTCACGGTCTCAGGAACCCACAGCAGCCGTTCCACCCTGCCTACAGGGTGGCCAGGTGTCAACATCCACTATATGGTAGTGGAAGTCCTTCAACTCATGAGGACTGCCAGGTCCAAGGTCAAGGAAGCAGACAGCTGAGTCTTCCCTCGGGCAATGCAGGCAAAGGCAATGCAGGTAGAGTCCACCCACAGGCAGCAAACAGCAGGGCAGGTCACCAACAGTCAGCAGCTCGGGCGCTTAGCAAAGCAGGCCTGGATGGGATAGCAAACTCAAGCAATGCAAGACAACAGGATCCACCAGCCTCAAGCTCAAGGGAGGTACACACCCTTGGTTTGTGAAAGAGAAGAACCCCGATGAGATGGATTGGCACAGAGGCTGCCAACAACGGGCTCAGACAACGACCTGTGGTGAGGATGGTGCAGGAGCAGGCGGTGTTTGCTTCTGCTGTCCACGTTAGGAGAGCTGACTTGGCATCG
>NW_022104631.1:5933-6989 GCF_000313985.2 Echinops telfairi
CCCGTCGAATGCCTCCCAGGTTTCCCAGACCCCTGAACAAGGTTCCAAGTGCCACGTGTGCCAGCAGCCAAGTCATTGGGCTGGGGACTGCCCTAACTGGAACAAGCCCCCCGGAGGGCCATGCAAGCAGATGGACCATTGGGCTGCTCTCTGTCCTAAGGCCAACAACCTGTAGGCTAGGGTGCAGCTGCTAACTGAGGATTGAAACTGCCCGGTCCAGATGGCCCAGCAGCAGCAGGAAATAGCTGTTACTGGTCTGGAGCCTAGGGTAAGCATCGCCATGGCAGGTAGGTCAGTAAATTTCCTCTTAGACACTGGGGCTGCATATTCTGTCCTTATTTTCTTCCCTGGACCCCTGGCACTCTGGACCCCACACCTGCACCATCCTGGGAGTGTCAGGAAAACCTGCAGTCAAACACTTTACAGAGCCCCTCAGGTGCCTATGGGACAATTTCTATTTCTCTCATAGCTTCCTCGTAGTCCAGTTGGATGTCCTAGCTGGATGTCCAGCTGCTCAACTAGGCTGAGATGTATTGTCTAAGCTACACACCTGCATAGTTGTTGGGCCTCATCCTCCCCCCTCTACAGTTCCTTATAGCAGAGGAGCTGCAGACTCCCCCACAGGAACCCTGAGAAAGAGCCATAAACCCTGAAGTCTGGGACACGGGCGTCCCTGATAGAGCTAAGTAGGCAACCCCTGTAAAGATTTTCCTGAAAGACTCCACCCAGTTTCCCCATGCATTTGGGAGCCAAGTTCCTGAGTCACTGCTAACTTTCATCTCCAAAGGCCTCTCAGCAATACCATACCGCCTTTAGCACGTTCCTGGTACAGCTGCACTGCGACACGACACAGCCACCAGTCAAAGATCCCAATCTCCTTAGAATGTTCCCTGAGCCAACCCATCGGTCTCTCCTCCCCTTCAAAGGTTTTGGAAGGCCGCTCATGCCAGCGGTTAACTTTGAAGACGATTGGGGACCACTCCAAGCAGTGGCCCACCTAATTTGCAGTTTAGAAAATGGTCCGGACCTAGTTAGCCGGCAGAGACTGGGTCCCCG
>NW_022104632.1:0-1305 GCF_000313985.2 Echinops telfairi
AAAAAAAAAACAAATACCACTTAGAAGAATAAGGAACACCTGACCCAAACCATGATCTTTTCAACCACCTCCTCTGCGTGCGGATGCTGCCCCCTGAAAAAGGAAGACGCAGAAGACCGGCTGCAAGTGCACTGTGGCTTGGCCACCGAACCTTGGAGATCCTGCAGACAGATTACAACCAGACTCTGGCTCCTTACTTCGGACCTATAAGAAAGGTCATCACGTTTGGTTGGGAGCACATCCGGGGAAACTAGGACTCACATGACAGCCAAAACTTTGAGACATAAAATAATGGAAGAGATGGTGCAGGTCCCCCACCCCCTTTGCTTTAGATAGGCAGAAGCTCCTCAGGGCTCGGGGCCTATTCAACAGCAACCAATGACACACTCTTGGCAGCAGAGCAATTCTAGTTTTAGGGACGTGGGACAGATTTTTTGCTGATGGTAAGCAAACTGACCATGAAAAATCTACCATGGAAAATGAGCCGGGGCCTGGTGTGTGGCTAGAGGAGGCCACTCATCTTTCATGGAGAAAACCTGGGTGATGCACAGATGGAAGGTCATGGCTGTCTGCTGCTGGAGGTTACACAAGGAGGAAGCCGACCGTTTCTTAGGAAAGCTGGTAAACCTCAGATCCAGGAGGGTTTTGTTGTTGTTTTAAAAGCCATGCCAATAGCACTTAGGCTTTATCTCAGATGCAGTCAAAAGTTGTTTTTAATACAGGAAAGAAAGCATAGATTAAAATTTTAGATACGTCTATCTAGTAGCTCTGGGGAAGATGTCTTCATAATGACTCCTTTAACTGGGTTGAGGGTTTTAGATAAATAGAGTACCCAGGCCATTTGTCTCCCAGTGATGGCAGTACAGGAAAACACCAGACAGGGAATCCGACAACTCAAGCTTGACTCTTTGAATCTACCATCCACTTGCTTCCGGAGTGACCTCAGTTCCACCATATTAACCTTCTAAGACTCAATTTTCCTCATCTGTGAGCACTTGATAAAAATACTGTGTGCTCTGTCCACCTTCAGCACTGATGGGCAGCTCAAATGAAATCATATTTGAAAGTGCTGCGGGAGCTATCAGCGGTAGCACAAATGTAAGCGGTGATTAAATTCAGCAAACACCTATTTTGCCATGCCCAGTCCTAGATGAGGCAATGCAGGGATCACAAAAGAATCCTTTGCTGAAATCCCCATGCTTCTCTGGAAGAAGCTACATCCCCAAAGCATAATCCCATAGGCTCATGAGTGTAAACAGACAAGGGAGTTCTGAACTTTGTCCCAGCTGGTTTGAAGAGCCATTA
>NW_022104632.1:3191-4489 GCF_000313985.2 Echinops telfairi
ATGGGCAGCAGAGAAAGGGCTGGGGGAGTTGTCAGACAGTGTAACATATGACAAAATAATAATTTATGAATTATGAAGGGTTCATGAGGGAGGGGGAAAATGAGCAGCTGATATTAAGGGCTCAAGTAGAAAGCAAATGTGAGATGATGATGGCAACAAATAGGAATTGTACGAGCCCCCAATAAAATGATTTTTTTAAGAATAATTTTAGTTTTATAAATACATTAAATAAAATAAATGTTTTTTAAAAAGCAATTATATAGAGTTTTAATTATCCTACCCATATTCCTGAATCCTCACTCAAAATATAAATTTAACAAAATTTGTAAATGTGATGTGGCCCATGTGAATCTTGCCTATTGCACCAAATAGCCTGCGTTTTAATTGTGTTTGACACCCAAACTGTAGTGGAATCCAGATGCAGGAAAACTATTCCCCTGAAGTCACCTTAAAACCCATCAGCAACAACAGGCAGTGTAAAATGACAATCATATATAATTTATCAAGAATTCACAAGGGTGGGAGGGTAGTGAGCAGGGAGAGGAACAAAAAGAGGAGCTGAGACCAAAGGCTCAAGTAGAAAGAAATTGTTTTGGAAATGTCGATGGTAACATGTACACACGTGCTTAATTCTAGTGAATGATAGATTGTTATAAGATTTGTAAGAGCCCCCAATAAAATGATTAATTTAAAAAAAATCAGCAGTTTAGCGTAACTGATAAAAAAAAAAAGTTTGCTCTGAATTTTATGTTCTCTGAAGCGTTATCTATGTGAGATCCACATGACAGCAACTTCGAAGACTGGGTGAGAACCTGGGGGGCAGTGAGTTTGTTCACAGGGCCCACCTCAAAGGATGTCACTAAACTGTGCAGGTAGAAATAATTGAGGAGGTACATGTTTTTCTGTGTATGTTTTTAAGATACAGGGGGGAAATATCCCCTTTGAGACTTTTAGATTCTTTTATAGATGTATCTATATAATTTTCTTATTTTATTGGGGGCTCTTACAATTCTTATCATAATCCACACTTGTACAGATGTGTGTGACACAATGGCTATATGTAATGTCATCATCTTTTTCAAAATATTTTCTTTCTACTTGAGCCCCTGACATCAACTCCCCATTTTCTACCGCTCCATCCTCCCTCCTCCATGTCCCCTTGATAATTTATAAATTATTCTCCTTTTTTCCCGTGTCTTACACCAAATACTATCTCGTTTCACCCACTTTTCTGCCATCTGTCCCCTGGGAGGGAGGCCACACATCGATCATTGTGATCGGTTCCCCCTTACTCCCCC
>NW_022104632.1:5893-6939 GCF_000313985.2 Echinops telfairi
TTAAAAAACCAAGCAGTTGAATATGAAGTATTCTTTTTGTTGGTATCAAAACATGTCTGCATTTTCTGGACCAGTTTTTAAGGGGGGAAGAAAGCACAGTAAGAAACTAAAAAAGTAAACCCACTGCGAGTGAGTTGCTTCTGACTCATTCTGACCCTGAAAGGACAGAAGCAGTCCATTGTCGCCCAGGCTGTAATCCTTCTCCAGCAGGTTGGCCGGGCGGGTTCTAATCACTGGACCAACAAGTGGAACAGAAGTTTTAAAAAAGCAACATACATCCGGTTCCTTTGGAAGGAAGGCAAGATAGCATGCAGCCTAAAAGAGAAACATGATTCATGGTAACCACAGAGGGAGCCATGGTGGTGTCGGGCCATGGGTTTGGCTGCAGTCTGCAAGGTCACCCTTCAAAACACCAGCCACCCCTCAGGAGAAAGCTGGGGATTTCCCATAAACAGGTACAGTCTTGCCAAATCAAAGGGTAATTCCCTGAGAGGCTCTAATAATCAGTTTAGATGTGTACAAAATGCAGACACAAATATGACTACACATCTTTTCTAATCAAAGAAAGGGACCTTCAAACCTGCATAAGCTTTATGCCCCAAAAGCCTGGATCTGCCCCTGCATACGCTAATACATGAATTAACGGGTGCTGGATTTATGTAACTGTATTTACCATCTTCATCAGCCCCGCTTCCCAAATGAAATCAATAAAATACATCCTTAAGATGGTAGGCTGCATTGGTGTTCCATCACCATAGAAGGTTTCTGCCGGGATATAATTAGGGATTAAACCGCTGATGATCTTGGCCCTACATTTTACATATGTTTTCATATTGTTCAGAGTACTTATAATCAATAAAGTGAAAAGCCAACCTTTATATTACAGGAGAAAACTTTTCAGTAGCCATATGTCTGATAAGAAGGGAGACAACAGACCGTATAAGATACAAAATAATAACAGCAATACATACTTGATCAAGGACTCACGAGGGTAGGAGGGTTGGGGGATGGAGGGGAAGAAAAGCTTGTATGAAGGAATAAAGTAG
>NW_022104633.1:0-6935 GCF_000313985.2 Echinops telfairi
GGTTCTACCCTGTTCTGTAGGGACTTGATGAGCAGCCGTTGAGTTAATGGCAGTGAGGTTTTTGTTTTTAGTTCAAAATATTAACTTATTTTTCTAGAGGAAGACCAGTATAATAAGTCCGCTGGCTAAGCTTCCTGGCTGTGAGCATCTTACTATTTTGGTCCATCTCGCTCTTTCTCTCAATATATACGGACACTTCTCTTTTGGCTGTGATCATTCAGACATTTTACTCCTAAAGATGCCAGTCCGAGTCTCCCAAGAACAAGGGCAATTGCCTTCCTAGCCTTAATATCATTTTAATCCCAAGCAAAATCAACTGCACTTCAATGATATCTTCCAATACAGCATCCATAGTTAAATGTCCTCAGTTGTCCTACGTAGGTCATGTAGAGTTATTTTCATGTTTCCATCCAGGATCCAGTCAAGGCTTATAGACAGCCTCTGGCCGTGATGGAACTTTAATCTCTCCCGCGAAAGCAGTTCCTCATCTCCTTCTATTCTTTGAGATCTTGAATCCCTTTGAGATCTCAGGACAGCTACTCTTTAGAACATTTGTGTTCTGCCATATGTCAATTGCTTTGTGATTATCCGGGTGAAGCATTTCGGGTAAGAACAGCCCAGGGTGAGGCAGTGCAGCTCCGGGAACCACATCAGGGGTGTATACAGATCTGCTGCCTAACAGCTTCTAACACCAAGCTACAGTGGGCTGAGCAGATCTCTCCATCTCACACATATTCCTCTCTGTATAGCTAATAGGTTTCACATAGTGTTTATTTACTTCTAGAGCTAGTTTGCATTGAGTTTCCTAACACTTACAACAGAAAAGCTTAACAGTTATGTTTTTTGATCCTGGATGCAACAGGAATTTCCCAAATGATAAAATCCATAATCTTATAATTGGAGAGTGACTCATGCAAACAGACTCCAGGAATGTTGACCATGTTCCTCTGCTTCTGTCAGGACGTTCCAGCCCCTAGCCCATGGGATTGCCTGACATGTCAGGGCTCCACACGTTAGCTGCCCTCAGGAAATGCCTGTTCCTGTTTTAGAAGTGGTGGACGTTTCATTATCTTCAAAAAGCACTTGAGCGTCGTGACGCTGGAAGGGTAGGAGGTGGAAATGACAAGAAGTTAAGGAGAGGTAAATCTCAAGCTCACCTGTCCCCATCTCTAGGGCACCTCCTTGAACATCCAGCAAGCCTCAGCTTCCGCATGTCTTAATCAGGGTAGCCTTCTTGGCCCCATCCCATCCCACCCCACCCCAGGCAGGGTTAGAGTTTTCCTCTCTTTGCAGTCTCCCCCTCCAGAAGTCTTGAATAGATTTCTATTGGGGCATTTATTAAAGAGCTTCAGCTTATTATTTTGATCTGCTTAAGTTACCCTGCCATGCTGTGGTGTCCCCAGGCATTGGCTCAGATTCCAACACATAGTCAACACCCTTCGCCAGAAATAAATTTAAAAAAAGCAAAGACCCAATGGACTCATCGCCATCCAGTTGGCCTCAGGCCATCCAGGCTCCATGTATTCAAGAGGAGAACTTCTCCATAAGGCGTCCTTGGCGATAATCCTCACCAAAGCAGATCACTCAGGGTTTCCTCCATGATGCCATTGAATGGGTTCGCACAGCCATGTTTCGGTTCAACGTCAAGTGCTAACCATTTGTACCACCCAGGGACACTTGATGACATCACAGGGTCTAATAAGTAATGCTGCACAGAGCCTTCGATCATTGACCCAAGAAAAGGTCACTTCATTCAGTTCACACAGTACGTGCAGCCAGGCCATGAAGTCCTGCCATCCTTAAACCCAGTCTTCCCAGCTGCACCCAAAGACTGAGAAGCAAGGCAAATTAAGGGACTGCAAACTCTTCAGTGCCTTTTCCTGAAGGAGGCCCCTTATCACCAGGGCTGCTTGGTCAATTTTCCTATAAGGTCAATTTCATATCAGGAAGAGGAAGAAAGTCTCTTCCTTCTGGGAATTGCACCCTTGCTGGAAGTTTTGTCATGGTGATGCCAGCTTGACCAGTCAATTCTGTGAGAACAGTCAATAGGGTGGTTTGTTGATAGGAATCCGGAGCAGATGGCTGATGTGTGAGGGGCCCAGACAGATTGTTGCCTAGAGACTTGGGCCAACGCAGGAGCACAGGCGAGGGGATCTCTGTTAGTTATCTATTCCTGCATAGGAAGCTCTGCCCCTACCCCAAATCAGGCAATAGCTTGAAATAAGAATCTTTCATGATTGCTTATAAGTCTGTGGTCACTGGGTAGGTTCTGCTTTTCTTGCCTGCACTTGGTTGATCTGAGGCTGATATTGCTTATGGGTCTCTGGTCAGCTAGGGACCAGTCTTCCCCGAGTAGCCTTGTACATATGTTTGGCTACGAGGGAGTCCAATGGGCCAACAGAGCCCTGGTGGTGTAGTGGGCTACAAGTTGGCCCGCTAACCACAAGGCCAGCAGTTTGAAACCACCAGCTGCACCACTGGAGAAAGATGAGGCTTTCTTCTCCCATCAAGAGCTATATACATAGATTGTGATAAGGCTTGTATGAGCCCCTAATAAAATGATTTAAAAAAAGAAAATACAGGAAAAAAAAGAGCTACATACAGTTCTGGAAACTCACACGGGCAGTTCTACTCTGTCCTCCATCAGAATGGAGTCAATGGCAGTGAACTTTGGTTCATGGGGCAACAGGGGTGATGGGTAGACCCAGCCCGTGGAAGATGAGACACATGGTAGTGGCCGGGTTCAGAGTGAGCAGGAGCTGTAAGGCTTCTTGAGGCCCAGGCTCAGCACCAATATGTCATTGTTTTTCTTCATTCTATCAACCAACGTAACACATGAGGTTAACCCAGATTGAAAAACCAACAAACCAGTCATGACCATCACACAGCGAGGTGATTCCGACTCATAGAGACAGACCATACCGGGTTTCTGAGACTGTAATCTCTAAAGGTGCCGATCGCCTCAACTTTTCCCCTGAAGAGTGGCTGATGAGTCTGAACATCCAGCCTTGCAGTTGACAGCCCAATGTCATCCAATAGCTCCAAGAGGACTCCTTTCCCAATTTAAGGGATGGAGAGATGGGAGGAGCTAAAAGTCACAAGGCAAAGGGGACATGGATACGGAGTAGACAGTAGATCTATGGCTATATTTGCAAACCATCTACCAGATGAAGATGGGGAGGAAGTTTCTTTTCTGAGGATATGGCTTCTCACAGATGGGAGTTTCTGCAGATGGGGTGTTTCATGATTAACGTGTTTCCGTGAAGAGCACATCGGATCTCTGTCAACCCGTCGCCAGAACCTGGAGTCAACTCTCAGCTGTCCATTCTCTTGCACTCCCTCTATTCCTGAGTGTTCTGAAAAGTTCCCCAGGCTGGGGCATCGTGGGTCTCACCAGGAATGAGGTCCAGCTTGAGGTCCAGCTTAAGGCCCTTTAAGGCCCATGATCAAAGAAAGGAAAGGATCCTCTCAGAGAAAGCCAAGGAAGAGAGTCTCCCATCCCCAGTAGTCTCCCAGCCTATGAATAGTAGCTACACCACACCAAGGGGAGGGATGGGATCCCATTAGCATCTTCTCTGACTTCCCTGAGAGGTCCAGGGTAGAGGGATATGATCAGGGGTTCATTGTTCAGGACCACCTGGAAGCAGATGCTTTAGAGAGGGCTCCTCCCAGAGAGCTAGGGGAACCCAGGAGAAAGAGAGCTACTGGGTACTGGTACTTGCTGGAGGCTCCAGGATGGTTAGAGATGAGGTCTCTCAGAGCACATTTCTCAGATTGAGGACATCCTCCACCCCAACACATAGAACGTCCAGATGATAAGAAGCACACTCAGGGTTGCTTCCTAAGGCCACAACCTCCTCTCCTGTTAGACATTTGGTTTAGGTTATGGTCAGCAAGGAAGAGGAGTAGACCCATCATTCCCGGGGTCTGACCACAAACCATCAGAAACCACAGGATCCAAGTAGGGAATTCCCCAGGAAAAGATGTTAAACACTCAGTTACTGGCTGAAAGGTTGGCGGTGGAAGCCACCCAGGGATGATGAGTTGGTCATAGTAGCTTAAGGCCACAATCAGGAATAAGTTTTGTACTTCGGAAGAGTGGGTGAAGGCAAATCACTATAAAGCAATTTCATGATAGGGATAAGTAAATAACTAGGACATTTTAGAAACTCCTGGAATGCCTGAGAAGATTCTCCATTGACATGGTTTTGCCTGTGTTTAAGTTCTTACTCTGTTTTAAAGACATGGGAGTAGAAGCAGCACGTAGTGCAGGGTTGTTGCGAGCTGTCACTGGGTTGACTTCCACTCATGCCGACCCTGTGTGGTAGGGTAGAACTGCCCCCACAGGGTTTTCTAGGCTGTCATTTTTAAGATGGTTTTCCTGAGATATAACACACATCACACACTTCCATAGTTCAGCTGCATTACAGAGTTGTATCATCATCATGACAAACTAGAGCATTTCCGGCCTTCTTGTGTTCATTATTAGCTGCCCATTCCCCTCCAATCTCCTCTCCCAAATCCTCAAGAGGCTTTTATACCAGTTTCTGTCTCTATAGATTTTCCTATCCTAGATTTCATATACTGGAGACTTAACACCCCCCCCCCAAATCCCCATACACATACCCCCCAAAAGCAGAGTATATATATATATAAAGATATAGATATAGATATATAGATATATAGATATATAGATGATATAGATATAGATATAGATATATAGATATCTATATATCTCAACAACAAGATTAAAATAACCAAAGAAAATGCCTCAATCAATAAAACAGCAGGACATATTAAAAACCAGAACAAATTTTAAATGGGTCAAACGGGAGATTATAGATCATTATTACATTGTAACTTAATTACACCTGCCATAATGGAGTTTGAATACTCTGTGTGATAGCAAGGTTATTCACATCCCCTGACAGCGGTCACAGAGGATTCACCAGAGGCTTAATCTGTGTAAAAACCCTGAAAATGGTTTGGGGCTCCCATTGTCCTCTATGGCTTTCTGAAAATGGAATGTTCACAATTCAGACTCTGATACCATTCCCTCCTTTGAATTTTATCATGTTTCATCCTTGGATCACACAGGGTGGTGTGCTCCTTCCATGTAGACTTATCTGACATCTCACTCAGATGGCTGCTTGCTTGAAGACCAGCCTTTAAAATCCCAGATGATAACACGGCCACCATCAGCTTTCTTCATTGTGCTTTGCTGTAGCCCCCATATCTTCAGCAATTCTTCCTGGGTTCAACCATCCAGCAGGGCCATGCCATAAGAATGACTCGTCCTTAGATTTGGGATAGAATTAAGAGTGAGCCCAAAATCCATTTGCTTGACTATGGTTCAATGCACGTCTCTGGTTCCCTTTAGAGGCCTCATTATGATTTTATGATGGAGAACATTATCAATGAACATTATCAATCATCCCGCTGGGGCATAAGGTTGACAGTGTCATTAATTTTTCCAATGGTATAGAATTTGGCAAAAAAAAAGAGAAAGTTATGCAAATAAAGACAGGCTCTGAACTGAAATCCATGAGTTATTAATATATACAGATTGAACTCTTAAATGGCTGAGTACTATTTACATACCCTGGGGGTTGGTGATGGGGGAAAATTTCCGGTAACATTCATTCACAAGGGTCGAACCATGTCTATCAGATTAATCCATGTCACCATAAAGCAAGGAGGGCATTAAAATAGTAAATATATGGTGGTTCCGGGCCACCTTTCATTCACTGAGCACCTATAAAGCAAGGGATACTAATCAAATTCAGCGACTGCCAATTCCACAGCCTGGGAGTGGCAGTCATCAATATCTTGTCATACCAGGGAGTTTCAGTCTTAAGTTCAAGGGCTGCTGTAAGTTTGAGGTAAAGCCTAGTTCATTTAGTGGGATGTCCATTGAGTATCTAGTTGGACTTTTTTGTTGTTGCATAGAACATAATTTTAATTCATTAAACTGTGTTGCTTTGTTTTTGTGTTTCTTTATTATTGTTAGTCAGGAATTAATACATATGTCATAGCATACTGTAGTTCAATCATGTCCAACAGAATTGTACACTTGCAATCATAATCAATTTCCAAACATTTCTTTTCTACAGGGACTCCTTGACATTGTCTCTCCTTCCCCCACTCCCCGGATCCCCACCCTGAGTCCCTTATTCTACTTGCTATCCCTATAGATGTTCATCAAGCCTGGGTTTCATATACCGATAACTGAAAAAAACATTTAACACAACTTCAAGACGGTGGCCTCCAATGACCTAAATTCTCTGAGATACCCCCTAATATGGACAAACAAAAACCAAACCAAACAATACAAGCCAAAACATACAGAAACATTTGGAAACCACATCAGGGCCAACATGCATCATAGGGGGGATCTGCTGACAAAGTGTTAACTTTCCAAGTCAGATGTAGGCCTTGATCATCTGTACTCAACTCTCTCATGCACTCTGTTTAGTGACCATTTGTCTCCTGTCCCTCAACATTCACCAGTGAACTCCCTCTAGCTGGACTTTTTAAGGGATAAAGTCACTAGGTCTGTCACTCATGGAATTGCTGGGTGGGTTTGAATCTCCAGTCTTTTGGTCAGCAGTTGAATGTGGGGAGAGGAGAGTCCCCAACAAATCACCACAGGTGTGGGAGGCACAATTGTACAGAGATAATAAGTGGAGATTATAGTAAAGTCATAGAGAGCAAGAGAGATAGAGGAGAGATTGAGTTAATGGAGTCAGACCCAATTCATGATAGAATGCTCACCTCAGCCCCACTTGGTGGTCCTCGTGGGGGGAGGCCAGCCGCGAGAGCAGGAGAGAGCCCCCACTTTATTGCTAACCAAGGGTTATATCTCCTTTGGGGGGCATGGTTACAGGTAACCACACGTCACAGGAAGGGGCAGTACAATAGGCATACACATCGTA
>NW_022104634.1:0-1202 GCF_000313985.2 Echinops telfairi
CTATAATGACCCTATGCACAATGGAATGAAACACTGCATCATCCTGTGCCATGCTTACAATTGTTTCCATCCCTGAGCTCACTGTTGCAACCATGGTGCCAATCCATCTTGTCTTCCTCTTTTTCTTTTTTAAACAGGTTTATTGGCACTTCCTCAAAATATGATACAATTCCACAGTTCAATCATAGCAAGAATATTTGTACAATCATTACCACAATCTATTTTAGAACATTTTCTTCTTCCTTTTACTTATTGTTACTAGTGTAATTATTTTTTTAATTGTGGCAAAAATATACACAACAAAATATTCTCCAATTCAACAACTTCTACATGTATAATTTAGTGCCATTGATTATACTCTTCATGTTGTGCAACCATTATTGATATCCTTTTCCAAATTATTCTACCACCATTAACATAGACTCAATGCCCCCTAAGCAAAAACTCTTCCTCCTTCACCCATAGCAACCATTTATCAATTTTGGTTTCTTTTTTTTTTTTGTCTTCTTCTTAGTAATTTTCTTAATATAAAATACACATATACACTTACATAGTTAGGTTACTTTTAAAGAGTTGTATATACATCATCACAATCAATTCTAGTGCTCCCTCCCCCTCCCTTATTCATTGTTTACTTCTCAAGTCCCCTCACCCTCCCCACACCCTACCCCTTGTCCCAATAAACCATTGCATCAATTGTTGTCTCTATGGCACTGTGGCAGTTACATAATCTGTCAACTTGTGAAGGGGTGGAGTCTAGCCTGTCAATCAGGCCATAGCCAATGAGGACTCCATGTGGGTATGGCTTTCTCCAAAAGATTCTGGGAACTCGGGTATTCCTCCCTGGAGGTGGGAGATGCTCTCTGCTTTGTCTTTCTGTTGACAAGCCACAAGGAGCTACACTGATGCAGCCAGAGCCCTGAAAATGGAGGAGCCACGTGGAGACCCACAATAGCGCTGAGATGCTTTCACCACCACTGGATCCACAAGACTTCACCCACCAGCCTGTGATCTTCCTTCATTCAGTGTCATTGCATGGGCTGTGTGATTCTGAAGAGCAATTTATAGACCAGTCTCAGACATGCGAAATAATATCAGACTTATGGACTTGAACTGGATTGGGCTGGGGAGTTTTCTTGGTATACAATTACTTTTTTACATAAAGCACTTTCTAAGGGGGAATCAATCACAAGGATTAATTA
>NW_022104634.1:2606-4137 GCF_000313985.2 Echinops telfairi
GCACCCTAGTCCTCAAAGTAACATCCTTGCTTTTCAATGCTCTAAAGAAGTCTTGTGCAGCAGATTTACTTAATACAGTACAATATATCTTTTGATCTCTTGACTGCTGTTTCCATGAGCATTGATTGTGAATCAAAACAAGGCCAAATCCCTGACAACTTGGAACTTTGCTCCATTTATCATGATGTTGAGAAGTCCAGTTGAGAGGATTTGTATCTTCTTTACATTGAGACCTAACCCACACTGTAGGCTGAAATCCTTGATCTTCATCAAGTGCTTCAAGTCCTCTTCACTCTCAGCAAGTGAGCTTGTGTAATCTGCATATCACAAGTTGTTAGTAAGCTTTCCTCAAATCCTGATGCCATGTACTTCTTCATATAAGCCAGCTTTTCTGATGATTTGCTCAGCACAATGAAGTGTTCTGGAGTTCCTATTCTCAAGGTTATCCATAGTTTATTATGGTTCACATAGTAAAGTAGTAAAGAGAAAATGGGGGCAGGAGTAAGACCCAGGAAGGAAAAATCTGTAGAAGTCAGGGTATCCATGACAGGTCGGTATCCTCTGCCAGCCAAGAGCTCACACAACAGAGGCAAGTGATGAGGAATCGGAAGTTTGGTCTTAGATAGCTGCCCTAGCTATTATTTAGGATTAGGGAACTGATCTGAAAGCAGTTCACCTAGGCTCAGATGGTGGCTGAGATCAGGGAACTTGTTGCTGGAAAGGAACTCTTGCAAGACCAGAGGGAAGATGGAGGGAAAGCTGGTGATTATAGAAGGAATTCTTGCCTACCAGAGTGGTTGGAAGCAGGCACTTTATCTAACACTGCACATTCAGCTGTTCTGATGAAACAGTGCTCTCATTTCCATCCAGGCATGGGGGCAGTATCTGAGGAGCTCCATCCACAGAGATGCAGCGCTAACCTGAGTCAGAGCAAGAGCTGTGTAGCAAAGGTGTACTAGCCACCTACTGGGTCAGCCTGGATGCTGGCTATTCCTCTGGTCACTAAGAGGGTATAGGGAACAAAGAAGGGTCCCTCCTTTCTCATCTCCAGGCTCAGATGTGAGTGCTTGTGCTGGTCCTAAGCAAGTGGAGCTAATTATCAGGATTCTGAGTTTGTTTGTTTCTTTTTTTCTTTGAAACGTGCTTGTAAAAGTTCAAGATGGCTGTGCCATGTCAGATCAGTAGGCAATTCACTAATCTGTCTCCTCTCTGACTGATTTTGCTCAGTTTTTTCTCTTATTCAATATTCTATCTACTTCTATATATTTCTTTGAAGCCTACATGTCTAACTTTTTTTGAAGCTTGGAATTCCAGTATTAACATCTTTATCTATTTCATTTAGTTTCTCATATATTTGTAGAGGATCTGTATAGCATGTCTACCTGGTCTTCCATCTTGCTTGAAGTACAGAGTACTCTTCATAGAATCCCTTCTTTCATGGAGCTGATGTGTGGGTGCAAGCCATCAAATATCTAATTAGTAGTTGAACACAAACCACAAGTTGAACACAAATTGGGGGAAGAAAGGTCTG
>NW_022104634.1:5220-6933 GCF_000313985.2 Echinops telfairi
ATAAAAACAAAATAGTCACATAATTCTGTTGAGTGTTGGATTTATCTTTGCCTTATTTTAATGCAAATTATTAGCCCATGAGTATTTCTGTTTAGGTTTTGAAGAATGTATCAGATATTTTGTTTTGTATAATACTTAATGCATACACAATAATGGGTGTAACATAAACATAAACATCCATAAACATGTTATACAATTTGAGATGCTATCCTTGTATTCTCAGATTCTACTCCTTGTTTTCCATCTATAAAAACATTTTTTGTTTATAATGCCTTTCCTTCTTTGAAAACATACAATCTTAATGTATGCATATTTATATCTTCAGACTTTATGTTGCTGAGATCCTGCCAATACTGGCTTTGTTTAGAGGCTCTGTGGTACAATGTCCATATAGAAATCAAAATTGATTATGTTCTGATCTGAGATGAGCCATATACTACTTTTGTAGCTTTGAATCTATCACTCACCCTCCCTAAACATAAATGTCCTCATCTCTAAATGCCAATAACATTATCTACATTCTTGCCCTCATTGGGCCTTATTAGCTCTCTGAAGAATTTAATAGAATAAGTAATGTAAAAGACCTTGTACATTTCTGATGCATGCTTGACATTCAACAAATGTTCTTTTTTTTCCCCTTCTCTAAAGATGTCCCTGGAAATTCCCATGAAGCCCACTCATCTTTCATCCTTGGCACCTACTTCAAGCCACCAAGCCTTAAAACAACAGAAAAGAAGAAATCTATTGAATAAGCAAGAGTCTCAGACTTCATTAACAGCCCTTCATCTGTCCACAGAGGAAAGAAAAATGAGCTGGTCAAGGGATAGCCAGTGCTATTACTAGGTCATTAATTAGTCCCTTGACGCACTGTGTCAGGCAATCGTCCATCATCCTCAGAGTTAATGGAGAACTGAAGAGGTTCTGATCATCTCCTCTTACCCTGTACTAGAGCTTTCCTCCCACGAGGCCTTATCAAGAAAAAATACAGGGATGCTGGGCTTCCATGAGATCTCCTGATTGCCATAATCCATATGACATTGGGTCAAAGTCTCCAGGGCTGGAAAGAGCCAGGCCCAAATTCCCAAAATATAATTAAAATCCCTGGAAAAATATAAGCAGATAACTACCTTATTTGCCTTGAGCATGAGCAAGACGAATCAGAAATACACTTAGACTGCCAAAATCACATCTTTCAAACTCATACAACATCTGACAAGGGCTACAACATATAGGCTCAGTGCTCAGGATTTACATATGTTATTTCAAAGAAATCTGAGGGAATGTGATTAAAAAGTCATTACACAAAGGAGAAGCCTGAGGACCAGAATTGAAAAGTGATTTTTCAAATTTAGACATCTAGTAACGGGCTGATTTGCATTCCAAACTAATATTCGTCTGTTTCCCAAACACAGACCTGTCTGCTCTCTGACACCATTCTTTTTCCTTCAGCCTGAGGATAGGTCCCCTCCGGCTGAGGTGAGACAAACACATAGAATAGCCACTAATTAGCAATTTCTTCATCATCAATTGTGTACTTAGTGTTGAATAGTTTCTGTATCCTTGGCCTTTTAATTCATCTCAAGATGTATTAAAAGCTTAAATATGAAACTTAGAACTATAAGAAAATACAAGGGCAAACTTAAGGGCCTTATTACAAGGCATAAACATATTCCCAAACATAATGAAATGCCCACACTACAGAAAACACTTTAG
>NW_022104634.1:7033-8621 GCF_000313985.2 Echinops telfairi
AAATAAAAGAGAGAAAACCTTCAGTTGAGAAGAAAGCTGGAAATAGTAAAAACTAGAACAAATTTAAAGGACTAAAAGGGAGATCAGATGACAAGGTGTTAGATTTTAACCTAACTACATCTACAATAATCCACTTTCCACTCTGTCTGATAGCAAGGCTATCTACATCCCAGTCTGTGGTCAGAGAGAATTCACTATATGGGAACCCTACAAATCCATAACCTTCTACAAACTAGATGCTCAGAACTTGAGCTTTAATACCATTCCTCCTTCTGGTCTTTGATTTTATTATTTACAATCCTTGAATCATACAGATTGGTGTGCATTTTTCATGTGGACATACCTGACACCTCACTTAGATGACTGCTTATTTTAAGACAAGTCTTTAAATGAGACTTGTCCAAGATGCTACTCTTGGATCCAAGATGCTATTTCTGATAGCCATGCACCCTCTGATTTCTTCACCACACTTTGCTTAACACCCATATCTTTAGGAATCTCATCATGAGGGCAAATATCTTTTTGATTGAATGCTTTTGGGGTTCTTTCCAAACTTTTAACATGTCTACAATGTGTAATAATTATTCTTAAAGTGAGGGAAAAAGCTTTATTGAATTAGCATAAACGTTTCATTCCATATTTTATAGAGTGAATTGTCCAGATACAAAATATCTGGTTTAGGAGTTCCATTGGTACAATCAGCATATGGTACTTATATAAAATATATAAGATCTACTCTGAGACAGTAAATGCCTGAAACAAATCAACCATTCTAAGTATCTAAGGTGCCGTCCAGCTCAGGAACCAGCAAATGATAAAACGGTCATTTTTACTATACGAACATTATAAAGTTAATAAAACAGTAAACCATAACAAAGTCACTAATCTTGGTATGTGAAAGGGACTTACATGCAGATTGTTGATTGCTCAAATTGAGTCCAGGGCCAGGGGTGGAGAGAGGCTGTGTCTTGGTCACATAGGTCTGGAGGATCCAGAACCTCACCTCTTAAGAGAATAATAACTTTAATTGGAAGCACGATTATTTCTAAGGCAGTGTGAATTATTGATCTGTTGCATGTTTAAAGCAAAAGTTCAATGCTTGGTTGGAGAGGATGTGATATTAAACTGGCTTGTTGTAAATGACCACTGATCCTTCTGTGCCACCACCACCTGATTCACTGCATAGGGAGGACTGACTAAGACCAGTGGTCATTTACAACATGCAACAAGACATATTTTCCCAGCCAGCTAATTTGCCCCTTAGTTTGTCATAACAGTTGTTCTAAAGACCAAGATGATTAACATTTCAGTAACATTTTATTGAGCACCTATGTGTCCAGAGACATAGTGGCTATGAGTTGGGCTGCTAACTGCAAGTTCAAAACCACCAACCACTCCACAGGAGAAGGATGGGATTTTCTACTCCGGTGAAGAGTTACAGTCTCATAAACACACAGGGGCAGTTCTACTCTGTTTTATAGGGTTACTATGAGTCAGCATTGGCTCAATGTCAGTGAAGGGTTTTGTTTGTTTGCTTGTTTGTTTGTTTGTTTTTAATGTGTTTAATAAGACATGTTGGCAATGTTTC
>NW_022104634.1:8721-11861 GCF_000313985.2 Echinops telfairi
AAAAATGACAAGCTCTCTGGTTTGCTGATAAAAGGTATTATTTTACAACTAGCTTGGAGCTATGCCCACAAAACACAATCAGATAATCTATATAAAAAGAATTTGTATATCACAATAAACCTCCAGATATTTAAAAATAAATGTCAGTTTCATCACTAGTGGTAAACTTGTAGGAAAAAGCCCAACATCACAAGGGAGTACTACTTGATAATCAGAAGAAACCTTACAAGAACAAATTTAAAACACTAAACAAAACACAAGTACCTTTAAATAGAAGTCAGCTAGTTAATAAGTAAAATTAGCCAAGTCTGAAAGGATAAACACTTTGAGACCACCACTATAAGGGTAAAAACCAAGACAAAGATTTATAGACATAAGGGAACAGACTTTGGAGGTTGCCAAGTTGAGCTTTGAGCTGGGGAGGGTGGGGATAGGGGTAGGGGGTGGAGTGGGTCAGGGAGGGAAGATGAGCAAGAGGCTAGATGGTGGACAGATGCTGATTTTAGTGAAAGGAAACTGAAAGTCCACAAGAGGGAGAAGAGAAATTAAGGGGATTGGGTAAGGCAGAACACTGGGGTTATTGCTAAATGGTTTAAATTGATGAATGCAGAGGTGATGGTCTGAAATGTAACTGCCTCCCCTCACCTAATTCACAACAACACAAATGAAAAGAAAAGAACACATCACTAATTTGAAACAAACAAACAAACAAACAAACAAACAAAGGCAGCTAGTTACTTCTTTCTGTTCTCCAAAAAACCCATTGTCAAGCAGTTGACTCGAACTCATTGCAAGCCCATTTGTGTTACAAGAGAACTCTGCTCCATAGGATTTTCATAGGATTATCATGAAGTTAGTCAACAGGATTTTCTTCTGAGGTGAGCCCAACTTACCAACATAATATTAGCACCATTCAGGGACTTTATGCTCCAAGAATATCTATTTTAACCCTGTCAATAAACCTAACCATCAAAATTAAGCCCTAGGTTAACATCCTAAATTTGAAGCCTATGTGTCTTGAAATTCTTTAAAATTACAATCTTAAAACGCTAGAAGCAAAGGAAAATCCTTCAGATCGAGGAGGTAACAATATCTACAACAGACAGAACAAAAAAAATACCACAATAAAATATTTTCCATCTGTATGCTTAATTGAACATGCACAAATGTATAAATGGATTCTGACCTCTTCATGTTGTCTCCATTTATCACACATGGAGAGAGTAACTGGACATTCTATTCACACATATGGCTGTTTCTACTCCACTTAACCTGCAAACATCCATACATATTTTGCTAATGGTTGACTTTATATCCATTTCAGAATAATTTTTGGCTTGCAAGGTGTTCTAAAGCAACAGAAAACCCAGTGTCTGATGGATTTGCCATCCCTTTTACTTATGCTTCCCAGTAAGGAGTTCTGCTAGAATTGACCTCCAGTTTATTTAACATTCATGAAAGATGAAAATAAGCAAGAATTAGTCCTGAGAATTTTTTGGGTAAAATTATGAAAACAGACTGTTATAAAACACATCCAGATGTCCAGCCAGGACCAAGTCGATTGCAATAATAGCTTCAAGTACAATCAACAAAGGTCAGCTAGTCACACTGAGCAGAGAAATCTCCAGAACTCCAGTTCAAAGGGGCCGACTAGGTGCTGTCACACCATCCAACCTGTATGTCCACGAAATATAATTGTTAAATGATCTCTGAGTAAGAATCTTTGGATTCCCAAGGATAAGTGTAGATTATTTTGAAAACCACTTTTATCATAGCTTTGTAGAAAGTTTATAAAAACAAACAAAAGAATGTCATTTGATATTGAAAGAAACCCTGTTATTTCACATTTCATTTTTATTGTGATAAATATATATAACAAAACATTGCCTAATTAAATTTTGGATGTACAATTCAGTGACAATGAAAAACAAATTTAAAAAATTCTCTGGATTTGATGCTGATGATTTTTTATATCTGTAAATTTTAATTTTATAAATACTTATGAAAATGTTGCATTTATACATTAACTCAAGACACATTGGATCATTTAATATTAAAACCTCTGAAATAATCTGAATATTGATATGTAGAATATTGATTAAATAAACAAAGGTATACCTCTACAATGACATAAAATATAAACATTGATAAGGGAGGTAGATTTATTTATATGTTGCTATGGAGAGACTTCTAACATATATTAAGTAAGAAATAGCAGGTAACAGAGAATTAAATTTATCATTAGCTTGCCATGTTTTTATTAAATAGTCTTGATTGATCTTTTTCTGGTTATCTATGCAGTGAAATTCTAAAAAAACAAATCAGTATCTGTGGTGGCTATTTTGAGTAGTACAGGGATTAAAGGACAAAGGGCTTTTTACTTTAAAAAAATATTGTTTGAAATTTTTATTTCAAACGTACTATTTTACCAAAAATGTTTTAGAAATTCATTAAAAGAACAAGAGAGGAAAGAGAAAAAGAGAGGATATATTAAAGTAGACAGCCAATTAATGAGACATTGAAGATCTTGCTTTTTAGAGGAAATAGGACACCTGTGAAAATATTGACAACCCATTAAAATGTTAGAAGTTAAACAGGCACCGTGAGAAAGAGTTTTGTTCATCACACTTTCTCAATGAATGATTAGTTACTTAGCAATGAAATACTATGTTGTTATGTTTGTTTAATACTATTTGACAGTTCTGATGACTAATAGCATCTCATTTTGCCTGATGTTGACTTCAAATTGAAATTTAATTTCCCTTAAAAATAAAAGGGGGTCCTGTTCTTCTTTGTCCACGGAAAAACTACGAAACATTTTAATGTACCGGCTACCGACCTAAATGTAGTAGTAGGATCCAAAATAGGAGTTCACCGTCTCCCAAATAAATAAGGTCTTTCATTGGAAAATTTTAGGACACCCTGGAGATCTCTGAAGGAATTCCAGTGGATTAATGATTACACAGATTAATGGCTGCTAACTGCAAGGCCAGCAGTTTGAAACCACCAGCCTCTCCTCTGGAGAAAGACGGGGCTTTCTAGTGTCATAAAGATTTACAGTCTTGGAAACCCACGGGAACACTTCTACCCTGTCTGATAGAGTCACTATAAGTCTGAATTGGTTCAATGACAGTGTTTTT
>NW_022104634.1:12205-14467 GCF_000313985.2 Echinops telfairi
TCCTTAGGATAAATTCACAGATGAGAGATCACCAGACAAAAGCATGTGTGTACTCTGTAAATTTCATATATACAGTTGAACTTAACATTCCCAAGCAGCTTTGCTTATTGGTGTGGTTTTATTTGGCCTGAACAATATTTTACATGTTCAGTGTCTGTGTCATTGGCCATCATGTTTGTGTGTGTGTGTGTGACTTGTGCTTTGCTCATCTATAATTTTTAGTTAATTGATGCCTTAGGTCAGATTCTTCGGGAAACTGCTTCTGAGACAAAGAATTGTACGCAGGAGCTTTAGCTAAGCAACACTGTGAGGGGTAAGGCAGCAGCGGAGGAAGAGGTTGAGGCTGAGCCATGGCAGGCAGCACACTATTTTAGTTTCCTGGGGCTCCTACCACAAAATTCCACAAAGTGGAAGACTTATAGAATAGAAATACGTTACCTAACAGTTCTAGAGACGGAATGTCCAAATTCAATGTGTCAGCAGCACCGTGCTCTCTGACAGCTCTAGGAAAAGATCTTTTCCTGTATCTCCCAGTTTCTGATACCCCAGGCATGCATTTGCTTGTAGCTGAAAAACCACATGGCCATTCTTTCTCTGTTTGTGTGTCTCCTGTTTGATAAGGACAATATTCATATTGAATATCACTCTACTCTAGTAGGACTTCATGTCATTTAACTGATATCATCTTCAAAGACCCTATTTCCAAACAAGGTCGTACTCCTAAGTACAGGGATTATCACTTTAACATATTGTATGTGTGTGCATGTGTTTGTTGGTGTGGGTTAGAGTTAGGCGGGTGGTAAGGCTAGGAAATTTCAGCCAAAAAGAAACTTTTCAAATAAAAATTCAAACCCAAACACATTGTGATTGAGTCAGTTCCAACAAGGTTTCAGAGGTTGCACATCTTTATGGAAGTAGATAGCCTCTTCTTTTTCCCAAGGAGTGGCTGCTGAGTTTGAACTGCTTACCTTGCAGTTAGTAGTCCACAGTTAAACATAGCCCCATGTTTACCTGACCAGGTATCCCTAACAGATCCTCAGACAGTCTTAATGGGACTTTGAAACAGGGACAGACAGCCCTGATGAAGAATTGGTCACTGGCTGTGGGCTACCCCACAAGAGGGGGCTGTAACTGCTGGTGAGGCACTACCTCAGGCCTAGGGCAGTTCCTCCAGGAGGTCTGAGCAGACACTGTGGGAGCTGGAGGAGCGAGAGCTTTATCCTGGTGAATGTGGGCAAGCACTGCAGCACACTCTACATCTGTGGTGTTAGCATTTTCTATATTGATTTGAAAGAATTCTTTGTTACTTGTCAATAATATGTACCCTTTTTCAACTTTTCCCTATTTCAGTATTATTTAATATTCTTATATTTTTTCCAGTTGCAAGAGGTTATTTCATTGTTTTTAGGTAGTCAGTTCTGTTGGCTTTTCCTATAAGACTTCTTATTCTTAGATCTTGAATTGAGATGCGTCTCCCATTACACAATTGTGAAATTATTCTCTCGGCTCTCCTCTAATATTTTTATGACTTTCTTAGTTTATATTTAATTAATCTGATAATAATAACGCTTTGTCTTTTTTTGTAACTTGTGTCATTTTGCTGTTATTCTTTGTCAAATAAGTAATTGGTTGTGCTAATATATTTCACTAAGTAATGAAACCTCACTGCTTTTAAATACAATCTCCTGCATGTTTACATCTTGCAAAGGGAGGTTTACATGGCAATGAGAGAAGTTCTGTCAGATATTGCTGGTGTATAATTAGAACCTTTCAGTCTAACATCAAAGAATGTAAGCTTCAAGATTTCTAGGCACTTTTTTTTCCAGATGAAGTTCTAGAAGTGTGGAAATTCAGGATGGCTTTAAAAATTGAAGTAGAGGGGTGACAGAAGATTTCAGTTCAGTGCTAAATAGCTTATTTTCTGTGTTTCTTAGGGAAGTTCCTGTCATTTTTCAGGGACAGGAGTGCTTACATTAGGAATAAGTCCCATCCTTGCCTTTGTATTTTATTTTACATGGATTCTGTCATTACTAAATGTTATAGATTGTATAGCCCTTCCTCCCCAAATAGGTGTTGGAAGCCTAAATACTATATCTGTGAGTGCAGTACTCGGTTATGTTAATGAGGCATGCCCTGAACCTGATTACTTCTGAGATGTAAGGGGCAGTATAAACAGAGACAATAAAATGAGGAAATTATTAAGCAGTAGTGTAAGTAAAATTTTGTTGAAGAAAATTAAAAAATGGTTGCATTCTACATGCA
>NW_022104634.1:15616-17240 GCF_000313985.2 Echinops telfairi
CAGTCAAGAAATCAAATGATATATTGCATTGGGCAAATCTGCTGCACAAGACCTCTTTAAAGTGGCGAAGAGCAGGGATATCAATTTGAAGAATAAGGTGAATTTTACCTGAGCCATGATATTTTTAATTGCCTCATATGCATGTGAAAGTTGGACAAAGAATAAGGAAGATCAAGGAAGAACTGATATAATTGAATTATGGTATTGGATGGCCAGAAGAACAAACACATCTGTCTTGGAAGAAGTACAGCCAAAGTGATCCTTACAAAGGAGCATGGCAAAACTTTATCTCATGTATTTTGGATATGCTATCAGGGGAAACCAGTCACTGGAAAGGGAATCATGCTTAGCAAAGTAGCAGATCAAGGAACAAGAGGAAGACTCTCATGAGATTGATTGGCAAAGTGGATGCAGCAATCAGCTAAAGCAGAGCAACAATGTTGAGGATGGTGCTGGAGCAGGCAGTGTTTCATTTTATTGTACACAGGGTTTCTGAGTTGGAACCAAGTCAATGGCACTTAACCACAAAAACAAAGACAGAGAAAAGCTAGCACAAATGGGTGGTGAGAAAGCTCCTAGGTGGTGATGATCACCAAGGAACCAAAGAATTTCAGAACTACGGAAGCTGAAGAAGACAATAAGACTCTCTGAGAATCATCATAGAGAGCTGATGTTCTGATTTTGTTCTCTCTCAGCATCATAAATTGTGAGGAGCAACATTAAGAAACAGATTTATCCAAACCAGTACACCAAGCCAATTCTTACTCATGATAACTATGAAGGATCAACTAGACTTATCCAACAGGATTTTCAAGGCTATGTATTTCTACAGAAGCAAACTGCCACATATTTCTCTCATCGAGTAGCTTGTGAGATCGAACTGCCAACCTTTTGGCCAAGAGCTGAGCACTTCAACATTGTTATACCAGGGCTCCTTGACACTAAGCTAACTATAAATATGGCAGAACAAAACCTGTACTCCACCATTTGGGACATTTGGTTTTTGGATTTGTCTTCCTCCTTCAGGTTGTCTACATGACCCTTGTGTTTTTCACGAGGCGTTATGCTCCTGTCTTACAGATTGCAAGCAGACGTTTTTCAAAAGTATTCTACTCTTTTCAGCTGTAAATAAATTTGGATATTTGTTTTTACTCTAAAATTTCCATATAACATTCTATTTTTTTGAGTTGCAAAATCACAACTCTTCTTTTAATATTTGGTCTTATTTGAACAGGAAAATATGTATCCAGGTCCTGTATCTACCAACAGCCCCTGGAGTTAATTGTCCTCTGTCTCCTTTAAAGAAGTTGGCATCTGAGGACTGTCAGGAGCACTCATAAATAGATGATTTCAGCCCAGGTTTCATTTCAGAGCCATCACTTCAATAGTGCCGGATTACACACCCTAGTAAAGGTTTGATGTCTTGGTGAAATACCAGAATCAATGATTGAAGAGTCAGTTGCATCTTATGAGCAGTTCTAAAAAAAAAAGTTTTTTTGTTAGTTGCTATTGGGTTGATTACATCTCATAGTGACAGAATAAAATGTCACCTATGTGTACAGTGAACCCTCGTTTATCGCGGTTAATCGGTTCTAGACCCTACCGTGATAAATGAAATTCCGCA
>NW_022104634.1:18376-19952 GCF_000313985.2 Echinops telfairi
GGGTCTAGAGGGTGATTCAAATTACAGAGTATTATATTCCAGCCAAAGCATAGCTACTAAAATCCACTTTACAATGCTTTTGGTCTGATATTAGGGGTGTTAACATTCCTAGTCCATGTGCATTGAGGATTCACCAGAGACTCAATTTATGTAGGGGCTCTGCAAATGGATTTTGGGCTACCACTATCAGCTATAGCTTTCCACAAACCAGATGTTCAGAATTTAGGCACTGGTCCTGTTCCCTCTTCCAAGTCTGGATCTTATTATTTGCAATCTTTGGATCACACGAACTGGTGTGTTTCTTCTTTGTAGACTTAGTTGACTTCTCACTTAGATAACTACTATATATACTCAAGTGTAAGCTGACCCGAATATCAGCCAAGGCACTTAATTTTACCACAAAACTGCATTAAAAATGTGCTGAAAAACTCGGCTTTTACACGAGCATATACGGTACTTGTTTTGAGAAAAGTATTTAAGAACCTAGATGCTATTATTCATGACAGCAGGGCATCATCGGATTTCTTCACCACACTTTGCTATGGCACCCATGACTTGAGGGATCTTCTCATTAGCGTTAGTAGGGTCATGTCATAAGAACTAATCATTCTTATATTAGGGCTAGGATCAAGTGAGAGCTCAAAATTCATTCATGTAACTATTGTTTCTATAAATTCCTGGTTTCTTTATGGAGGCACATTGTAATTTTGTTGTAGGACATTATAGATTTTTACATGGGATTAGAGGCAACTCTACTGATAGTAATATTATTTTAGTCAATGGTAAAGCACTGTTAAACAAAGGGTTTTACATATATGTGGGAGTTCTTATTAGACTCCACTAAATGAATTTTTAACTTGTATATCTTCAAAATGTGGGTGGACACTAGTTACACATGCTGCAAAGATTAGAGATATGGCAATGCTTTCAGTAACACCCATTTATTTCTGAAAGACTAATACATGTCACATAAAGCAGAGCAGGCATAAAAACAAAAGATATGTTCGTCCCAGGTTGCCACTCACTGGGCACCTTCAGAGCAACAGGTCGGAATCCAACCAAAGTTCAACTTCCATCAATTCTTTAATCCTGGGATAATGATCACTTGCTTATTCTTCCACTAGGGCAATTCACCTTTAAGTTTAAGGGAGTATTTTCATTCATTGGTTCTGTTATATGTGAGTTTAAGGTAAAGTCCAGTTGGCTTAGTGGGATTTTAATTGGAGTCCTTCTGGTATGGTCTATGAAGTGTGTTATGTACTACAAGACAGGGTCTAGAGTCCAAGTTTTTTGTATGCTGCCTGGGTCACCAGGGATTGATTGGGGACTTGGTCAAAAGCGCCCAGTTAGGAACATTATACTGGGTGCATTTTCTCCTCAGGGTCCCCACAAGCAAAGTTAAGGATTTTTCCCAATGGCTGGGTGACCCACTCTGCCCACCCACCATCACTTTGCCAATTTCCCCTCCTATACAGGCATAACCCCCCGCCATATGATCTCCCAGTAAAATTCACTAATTAGTCTTGTGGAATGTCTATTAATTTGGGGTGACTGTTGAACACTGCTATATGTTAGG
>NW_022104635.1:0-997 GCF_000313985.2 Echinops telfairi
TCTCTTATACATGAGTTGCTGTGGATTTGTTTCTCCAAAGTACCCAGACTAATACACAGGGTGAATGATGAGTTGAGCTGCTAATCACAAAGTCTGCAGTTTGAGTCTACCAGCAGGTCTATGGGAGAAAGACGAGGCTCTCTGCTCCGATGAGATTTACAACTTGGGAATGCCCCGGTGGCCAGTTCTGCTCTGCCCTACAGGGTTCTGAGGGGCCACAATGGGCTCAATGGGCTCAGGGGGGTTTGGCTTTTTGTTTGGCTAACACATCCAAAGCAAGTGAGTCCAAGCCTCGAGCACTATTCTGTCCCCCATGTAGGGTTTTATTGGCTAATTTCAGGAAGCAGAACAATAGGCCGTTCTTCCTCATCTGTCTTCACTCAGAAGCTCTGATAAAAGCTGATCCTCCTGATATCCGAAGGACTGGTGGTGCAGCGTCTAGCCTTCTAGCCACACACAAGCCACCATAGTGCCACATCCCGACAGATAGGTGGTGGAAAGAATAATCGACCCAGCGAGTAGAGGGAGACAACATATACCATGTGTCTCCATTAGTTCATCTATATTACACACATGTATGTATATTTCAATTATATATATATATATGAACCCTGGTGGCATAGCTGCATATCGCAAGGTCAGCAGTTTGAAACCACCAGTCGCTCTGCAGCTTTCTACTACTGAAAAGAGTTACAGTCTTGGAAACCCACGGGGCCAGTGGGGACCCTGTCCCACAGGGTCGCTGTGAGTCACAAATGATTCTATGGTACTGAGTTCGGTTTTGGTTTATAGATATATTTAAAATCACATCTCAGCTTTTTGCACTTTATGGTTTTTCACAGGCACTACATATTAAAAAACAGAAAAAGGAGAAGCTTTGTGGAAACCCTGTATGGAACTAATCTCTTCATTTAAACACGTGCTCACCATAGCATGTGCTCACTTTCATGTTTCTATGTCCCATGTTGGTAATTCTCATCATACAAAGTTTTCCATG
>NW_022104635.1:2158-3232 GCF_000313985.2 Echinops telfairi
TCACGGTCATTAAGTTGATGCCAATGCATAGGGACCCCTGAGGGCAGAGTAGGGTTTCCAAGACTGTTTCTTTAGGAATAGAAAGCCCCACTCTTCTCCCATACATACATGGGGTGTTTCAAAACGTTTGTGGAAGAAAAGAATGAAAAGATAAGGAAAATTTTCCACACACTTAAAAAAAACACCGCTCTGTGAGTAAATGTACACATGTGTGTATAAATGTACGTGTATGCGTATCTGCATATGCATATATTGCATAAAGTAGGTGTATAGTCCATAGTTCAAAATGTTGGCATCAGACACATCTGTATTTGAATTAGAACTCTGCCTGGCAGTGCTGGGTAATGTCATTGGCTGAAAACAGAGATGAACAGGACGATGCTTGCTTGGGTTTTCTTGACTATGCAAGCCATTCAACTGTGTGGACCATAAGAAAATATGGATAACACTGAGAAGAATGGGAATTCCAAAACACTTCAACGTGCTCCTGTAGAACCTGTACATAGATTGAAAGCTCGGTTGTTCTAACACAGGGGCTGGCAAACTGCAGCGCTCAAGCCATATGCGGCTCGTTCGGTATGTACATGTAGCTCCAAAGTAAAATTGAAAAATGAAAATAAAACTATTATTCAGATTATGATGATTTCATTTGTCTGTAAGTATATGTTTATGGCTCTGAAATCCTTTCTAAGTTGTTGTGAAGGACAGGATTGGCTCTTCCATCTCAATAGTTTGGCGACCCCTGTTCTAACAGAGCAAGGGAACCGCCTGGTTTAACTGCAGGAAACGCGTCTTAAGGTTATATCCTTTCACCACTCTGTTCCAATTTGTATGCTGAGCACATAATCCAAGACGTTAGTCTATGTGAAGAAAAATTGCAGCGACAGGATGGGAGGAAGGCTCATGAACAACCTGCAGATGATACGACCTTATCTGCTGAAAGCAAACTTGAAGCACTTCCCAATGAAGGTCAAAGACTGCAGCCCTCAGTATGGATTGAATCTCAATGGACAGAAAACAAAAATCCTCAAAACTGGACCAATAGGCAGCATCATGATCAATGGAGAAAGGACT
>NW_022104635.1:5671-6833 GCF_000313985.2 Echinops telfairi
GGATTCTCAGTGGTTTCACAGTTAAGACCTAGTAATTTCCCATGATGGGACCTCCTTGAGGGAGTGGCTTGCTTTCGAGATAAGTAGATGCTTTGAAAAAGTTTGCTTGCTTCTTGCTTGGTCTGGGTCCTGCATATGGCTTGTCCACCTCCAGTGACGTGTCGTCTTACCTGCAGACCTGGATTCATTACCTGGATTCATTCACTTCAGCAACCATAAGCCTATTGTCTTACATTGTATCTTCAGTGTATCAGCCCCTGCAACTACATGAATCAGGAGAAGCTTCTAGTCGAACATCTGACCCATGGATTTGCAAATTGATTAGACTTAGAATTGGTCCTCTTCTACAACTTTGTGAGTCATTTTCTGTATATAAACCTCTCTCTCTACATATACTCTCCATACTGCCTTTGTTTCTCCAGAGAACTCAGCCTAGGATAGTCAGTAAAAATGAGAGAAGTCTTACATGAGTTGGATGGACATGACAATCACAGTGATAGGTTATCATATAGCAATGATCAAGAAGATGGCACAGGACCAGGTAACTTCTTTGTCTGTTTTGCATAAAATTGTCATGAGTCAGAGCTGACTGGATGCAACTGATAGCATCCAGGACATTTTGGCCAGAGTCTTCATTTGCAATGCAGTGAATTTTTTAATATCCCTCTTCAGTACATAGCCTTGGTTAATCCCCACCACCAAATGACCTTTTCCCTGATGAGAATCCAGTTAAGAAGATGGGGGAAGATACTGATTGGGTTATATGATTCCTGGGAACAAGGAATTCCTGGAACAAGGAATTAATTGTTATTGTCATCTTGCTAGGTGTAAAATGAGCCATCTGAGAAGCAGGAAGGGGGATTTTACTGTCAGCAAGAGAGAAGAGCTAGGCATGGATTGTACCCTTTGGACCCCAACATCCCTGAGCTTTGAGTTTCCCTGATTTCAGTAGACAGCTGTAACACCACAGGTGAAGCAGAGGAGCAACAACAGCAGAACAAGATGTCACAGTATGAGGCAGAGCAGTAGACCTCCCAGCCTGCAGAGCAAGTAAACCTGAATGAATGCTTTGGGGCAGGAGACTGGCTTGTGGAGTGGGATGCCTCTGGGCACTTAGATGGGGGAGCTTATTTGCTGACCATGGGAGCTGGAGTTCAATGCC
>NW_022104636.1:0-231 GCF_000313985.2 Echinops telfairi
TGTACATGCCTTTATTTAGACCTCTATAAATGCCCTTTGCCTCCTACATCTTTCCTCTATTTCCTTTGACTTCCTTTTGTCCCACTAACATGCTCATTCTTCATTTGGGTTTCAGTAATTCCTCTTTGTTACATTACCCTTGATCACGCTCTACCAGGCCTCCTACACCTTCCTCATCACCGATTTGGATCACTTGTTGTTCCCTTGTCCCAGTGCTAATGACAACTTAAA
>NW_022104636.1:2581-4308 GCF_000313985.2 Echinops telfairi
ATTTCTGTGGTGATTTTGCAATGACTGAAGCAAAATTACAAGGGCTTGGGAAGGGAGGGCTTGTGAGAGTAGGGAGAGGTTTTCATTGTTCTCTCATAGTAGCTATGTAAGATTGTGGTTCTGAAATAAATGGAAGGAGATACTGTGTTTATAACTCAAATGTCTCTGTCTTCTTCTTCAGAATATTTCATAGGAGTGTTTCAGCCAATTATATCCATGATGAGCAGTGGGAAGTTTAAAGAGACATTAAGGTGCACTATTTTGGAAATTATAGGGTTCTGTATTTAACTCATTGCTTTGCAAGGAGAACCTCTATGACAATATAACAACAATCATAATAATTTTAAGAGTGCGTGCTATGCACCATGTATGAATTTTACATGCATAATCTTATTAACCCTTTCAGAATTCCCTTTGAGGCAAGTACTATTATTATACCTATTATGTGAATGGGGGATAGGGGCAGATATTTGGGTATGTTGCTCAAAACTAGTGAGTGAGTGATTCCTTTGTAGTTGGACAAAGGACATTCTTTTCTATATCTAAGTTTATTGTAAGAGAAACCCTTCAGTAGAAACTTATGCTGGAAAATACTCAGATAACTTCAGCCCTTCCCTGTTCCTAATGCTTACATGTAAATGAGATAAATACTGCATTTTTTTTTTGCTGAGTGGTATGTGAGATACACTGGAAATCTGGTGAGGATGTTTTTATATACTACCTCTTGGATATTTCACAGAACAAGAAAGATGAGCTGGATATATTGAGAATAGGGAAAATAAATCAAGTTATTTCTCTTGTGATTTATACATATTCAATGATAATTATATTATTTTATGGTTATTAATTTATCTTTTGGGAGTGCTTGCTTTCAATGCACCTTTATTTTTATAGAATAAAACATTTAATTTTAGCATATTTCTTAAAATTTTAGACAAAAATATCTCTCTTGTTACTAGGAAGAAACTGCTGTAGAGGAAAGGTGAATAACCTTCCAAACATGACAAAGGATTTGGCAGTTTAACGATGACAAGAATCCAAATCTCTCAATTCTTACTCATTGTTTCACCTTATGGACCAAATAAAATTGCATACTTTCAGAAATTTGATTCTGAATGAAGATTTCAAAGAAATTTAAAAAGTATAATATATTGTATAGGTGTATGTATCTGTATGAAAAAGTTATGCATTGTAAAGATGAAGCAGACGTCTTAACGACTTTCCCTATTATTTAAAGTGTTATTATTTTAAATAAGTAGTCCCCTCACATGCAACTGACTAGGCTGAGCGAGTCTTTGGAAGTCAATCTTGCATATGTTGACATGCAAAAGAATATATATAATCCCTTCCTAGTGCACTCACCACTTTTCATTCCCATGCAAGCCAGTTGCCACCTCTCAGTTTCCCCTCTGATCTTTACCAGAACTCCATAAGGCTAAGGGCCCACCAGAGCCTTCACTATGATTTTCATGATTGGCTGGACTGAGAGACTAAACCATACCTTCTTTCTCAGGGCAAGGGGTTTGATAAATCACCACTTGAAGAAATCTAAATGTTTCAAACGGAAGTTTGCATTTTCATGTAAATGAATACTCCACTCATAGCAAATGCAGTTTCTAAAAATAGACTGCTTTCATTGTCAGAAGAAATATGACAGTTGCAGCCTTCTTGTCCTTTGTCATTTTCCAAGCCTGTCAACCTTAACTTAATTCCTTTTCCTGATGTTA
>NW_022104636.1:5691-6930 GCF_000313985.2 Echinops telfairi
TGAAACTTCTTTTATAGATGAAAACTAAAATTACTACAAGGATGTTGTTTGTTGTTTTTGTTAGGTGCCGTTCAGTGGATTCAGACTCAGTGGCCTGATGTACAACAAAGCAAAATGTTGGCCAGCCCTGCACCACCTCATTGCAATTGAGTCAATTCCAATTCCTAGTGACCCTGTAGAAAAGAGAATTGTCCCATAGGATTTACCTGATTGTAATCTTTTTTTATTTTTATTGTAATCTTTATGACAGAAGTCTACTACATCTTCCTCTCATAAAGTGGTTGGTGTCCAAACGACTAACCTTTTGGTCACCAACCGAGTGCTTCACCCCTGTGCCCATCGCTGCAGTTACTGTGCCCATTCATCCTGCTGAGGGCCTTTCTCTTTTTCACGGAACCCACATTTTATGAAGCACTTTTACAGGGATTGCTCCCCTGACTACGATATGAAAGGCAAGCAAGACGATGTCTCACTGTACTCTGTTCTAGGAACGTCCTGGTTGGACTTTCTCCAAGACACATTCACTTCTTCTGTCAGATCATAGTATATCTTTGACACGCTGTAATTCAAAAGCATGAGTTCTTTTTCAATTATAGTGTTTTATTGTCCATTTTCATATACATATTTTGATTAAAAATACTATGAGCTGGTCAGGCTCCCCTTAGTCTCCAATGTGACATCTTTGCTTTTCAAAATCTTAGAGGTCTTTTGCAGATTTGCCCCACAGAATATGCTGTTTGATTTCAAGACCATTGATTGTTGATCCAAGTAAAATGCAATCCTTGACAAGATCAATATTTTTCTCTATTGATCAGATGTTGCTTATTGGTGCAGTTGCGATGATTTGTTTTCTTGATATTGAGGTGTCAGCCGTACTGAATCCATACTTTGATCTTCATCAGTAAGTGTTTCAAGTCTTGACTGAGAAATTAAGATTGTGTAATTTGACAGGGGCTTGATTCTCTGATGGTGAGTCAGATCAGTATACACGGTGTTAGATCACAGACCACGTTCCCAAATTGGGAACCAAATTGTAACCAAAATCATCTAGAGAGAATAGGCTGTGTGTCAGATTATCACACTTAAAGTTAGTTAAATTCTCAAGTGGCTGCATCTGTTTCTTACTAAGGCAAATGCTGTGGGAAGGATTACAGCATGGCTGAGTTTCATGGAAAAATAGAATTTTATAACATTAAGACTACGTGACACACTTCAGATGGTTTCAGTGTTTCTAATTTG
>NW_022104637.1:0-796 GCF_000313985.2 Echinops telfairi
TGTGGCAGATGCAGATTGAAATAAGACACTTTAGCTCTCTCTGAAAAGGTCTGATTAGAGAAAATAGTTATCTTTGTATAAACAAACAACTCTAGTCAGGCTAAAATTGTTGACCTTTATAATGGAATCAGGGTGATTTGGGTCTTAATTTAGAACCCCCTCTGGTTCCTTATGCAGAAATTAAGCTCCTTGCCATTAGTGGCTTGTATTTAAATTCAAGATGCAGATCAGAAAGGGTCCAAGTCCCCAGTGTGTTAGCATCACAGGAAGCTGACTTCAGGGAGCACTTAAAAACAAACACATGGGGTTATTTAAATTTGGCATTTCTCTTAAAGTGACAGCTACTAAGAAAAGCCCCTTGCACTCTATGGCTCAGGTCATAATGAGGCAACAGGAAAAACTTTCATCGGATGTAGAAATCAATAAGATTTTCTGCTTCTCCTCGGACCTGGAAAACATGCCTTCCAGATATGGTGAGTCTTGGCCATTCAGTCTCGTGGCACCAAAGTAACTGAGTTCGGGAGACTGACTCTTCAGGCTTTCCTACATGGACATTCATGTACTCTGTCCACTTAGTTGCTAGGGGTTTTAGTACTCTTCTTTGTTTTTAATACTTCAATCTCAGCTTACTGTATATTAGTTATAATCCTCTATCAATATTAATTCTAATTTCTTCTTTTCCATTTCTTTGAAAAATCATCCAATGCATTTAAGCCTATTCAGTCATCCTTCCCCAAAGTTTAGATTTTATTCACTTCGGTTTTCTTCCATACTATATCATTTAATTTTTTAAAAT
>NW_022104637.1:2728-3788 GCF_000313985.2 Echinops telfairi
GAATCTGTCCCAAGTCAGGCTCTTTGATCTTTTAGCAGAGAGGGCAAGATCAAGTATTCTCTTTGCCACCTGAAGCAGCCAATTTATAAAGTCATCAAATGATTATCAAAGTGTCGATCTCTTGAATCCATATTTTTAATATGCAGATTCCTGTGTTCTTTTCAATCCTACATAGGCAATTCCAGGGAATTTGTATTTTTGATAAGCACCTCAATTAATTATATAACCCAATGTCTGAGACCCAATAATGCTGCGCTATGCATTTTCTGTTTGTATTCGTTAACTTGATCTTCTGGCACAGGTGCAGTCAGCTACACGAACATGAACAGTTTTGCCTCCCTCTTCCATAAGGTGTCATCAGAAAGGGCAGTCTCTGGAGAGGACATCATGTTCGAAAGAGGGACAGTGAAAAAGAGGAGTGCTCTCAACCAGAATGATAGGCCCAATGGCTCCGGCAATGGCCTGACCATAGGTAGGAACCATGTGATCCCTTGCTTTCTGCCTCGCGGGGTCAAGTAGGAAGTCTGCCCCTCTGCCCTCTTGCTCTGCATCAAAGACTCTGGGCCATAGTCTCCCTGCCTGTGTGCCTCTGGTCTCAGCCTCTCCCACTGTAAAGATCTAGAAAGTGCTCTTCCGATGATCCTGGGTTTTCTCTCTCTGCTGCTGCTTTAAAGGTGGCTCATCCTTACAGCCAAGATTGGGGGTGACAACTAAAATGGACTGATCCCCTTTATTAGTGCTACACATGCCACATTTGCATAATCCCATCCAACTATTTGGTGAGAGTGATAGCGACTTGGAGACAAGATCCATATTCAGTAATTTCACTCCCCCACAACAATAAAAGGTAGTTTCCTTCCGACTAGAATGCCCACTGCATTGAGTGAATCTGCTGCACAAGCTCTGTTTGTGATGTTAAAAAGAAAGGCAGTTCCTTTGTGGATTAAGGTGGACCCACCCGAAGCCAGGATGTTTTCAATTGCCTCATGTATGTGCGAACATTGGACATTGATAAGGATGGTCAAAGAAGAATGGACGTATTTGAATTTTGAAGCTGGTG
>NW_022104637.1:5692-6929 GCF_000313985.2 Echinops telfairi
AGTAGCCTAGACTTTCTTTTGTAAGCCTAAGTCAATACCTTTCCCCCCCAGTTTGTTTATTTTCTTGTTGAATAAAGGTACTTGAGAAATTAAATGAGCTTTAGGTATTTCTAAAATGAGTAGCTTTACAATAAATCTGAAGAGAATCCCTGGGAAGAAACACAAGGACCATTATACATTGTTCTCCTTCACTTAACACTCAGCCTCAAGCTAATGAAGGAGGTCATTCCGATTCAAAGGAGCTTTAGTACAAGTTGTCTCTCCAGAAACTTTATTGAAAAAAAATAGAAAAGAAAGGAAGAACAAGACAAAGGACATGGTTAAGATCGATTGCTTGAAATGATAAGGAGAATGTTCAAGATCAATGTGGCCTGTTCCCTTTGCTAGTTGGTGCAGAAAGTGACAAGATGAATGTGTTGGGACTACACAATGTTCTTTACAGTTCTATATTCTATACTTCCTATCTAGTTGTTAATTATTGCTGAAGGATAGATAGCAGTGCTCAATTTTCCAAGTTAGTTTTCCTACACAAGAAATCTCTGATTGCATTTTCTCTACCACTTTAAAATTATTTTCATAGACAGAATCTCGAGTATAATACATTGTATTGGGTTGAAAGAAATGCAAAGAAATCCTTCCTTCTCAGCTTAAATACAATAAAGCTAAAGCATTGTATAACATACAATAAGAAAAAAAACATTGAATATGTTAAGTGATTTCTGGAAAGATGTCTTGAAGTGTCTTCTCTTTAAAAAAAAAACCATGATATTTCTGATACCCAGTTACGTATCTCACTGGTGGCTATGCTGGAAGAGGCATTAAGTGGCCAGTAATGACTGGACTACTAGGCTTTTAGGATGGTTGGTATTAGAAAGGTCCAGTGGCAGATTCAGTGATGTGGCTCAGTGATGGCTGTCCTGGAAGAGCTGTCAAGTCACCGATAATTACAGGGCTATGAGGGTTTTAGGATGCTCTTGGGATTTGAAAGGTCCAGTAGGAGACTCCGTTGTGGATGACAGAACTCTTGAGGCACTAAGGCTAAGCGGTATATGCCATAGAATAGCTTGTAGCTATTGTGAAGTGTGTAAAGCACCTTTCAACAACCCCTTATTATGCAAGCTCTGCTGGGTTTCCTGTAAAGCCCCTAGCGCCAGAACCCAACAGCCCGGAACCCTCTTTGAACATCTGCCAGGGATTACATCAGCGTCTACCCTGAGAACACGGGCCATATGGACAG
>NW_022104638.1:0-1911 GCF_000313985.2 Echinops telfairi
TTAGAAAAGAAAGAGCACGTCAGTATCTCTTATACTTGAAATAGAAAGACTCCTTCTTAATCCTCTGCTTCCAGGTGCACTTGACCCAAGCCACGGCATTTCCAGTCACCGCCTCTGCGTGCAGGCTGGAAATGAATGGAGATGACTGGAGGGTATTGATGCCTTGAAATTATGGTGGCGGCAAAGAGTATTAAATAGTCTACAGACTATCAGTAGAACAAAAGAGTATTAAATAGTCTACGGACTATCAGGAGAACAAACAAATCTTTCTTGTAAGAAATATAACCAGGATGCACCTCAGAAGTGAAAATGGCTAGACTCCAGGTCATGTACTTAGAACATGGGGTGCTAGTTACATAATCCGGTGTTAATTTGAGGATTCAGAGTGAAGGGGTAGAGTCTAGTCTATTAATCAGGTCATAGCCAAAGAAGCCTCTGTGTGGACATGGCCTTCTCCTGAGGATTCTAGGAATTCTAGAAAGTTCTAGAAAACTGTATTCCTCTTTGGAGGCCGGAGAGACACACTCTCTCTCTGCTCACTCCCTGTGAGACATCCCTGTGGAGAAGAAACATGGAGAGAAGCTGATGGAGCCAGACCTCTGGAGCCGGAGAAGCCATGTGGAGACCCCTGCCAGTGCGGAGAGGCTTACAACACCCCTGGATCCACAAGTCTTCCCACCCACTGGCCTGTGATCTTCCTGCATTCAGCATCATTACATGTGTTTCGTGAGTCTGAAGAGGACTTTGTAGATTGGTATCAGACATGGGGGCTAATCCCTGACCTGTGGACTTGATCTGGACTGGGCTGAGATGTTTTCTCAATATTTGGCTGTTCTTGTACATCAAGCGCCTTCTTATACACATGCGTGTCTCTATGAACTTGTTTCTCTAGGCTACCCGGACTAACACACATGTCATCAGGAGAGACCAGCCCCTGGGGCAGGATTGAGCAGTGCTTTGTTTTAATACACACAGGGTCACTATGAACTGGGGTTTCCTCAATGACACCTAACGACAGCAAATGCTCTCAGACATTGAGCATCCACAGACCACTTAACAGGTCCTGACCTGGACTGAATTGTCTCCCCTCAAAATATGTGTCCATGTGGCTGGACCATGACCTCAGTAGTTTGGCAGAGAGATAGATGATGGATGGATAGATAGATAGATAGATAGATAGATAGATAGATAGATAGATAGATAGATAGATAGAATGATAGATATTCTATCCCCAAATCTGGGCTTCTAGATTTATAAACTGTAAGAGAATAAATTTGTTCCTTAAGTCCATCCACGTGAGGCATTTCTGCTCAAGCAGCACTAATTAACGAAGATATGTTCGTTTATAAGTGGTTGAGTAGAAATTAGCTGTAAAAGTAGAGCCAACCTAATTTTCAAATTTAATTATAAAACCTATCAGCTGTTGCTTTTTTCCAATAGTCAGAGTGAAAACATTTGTAGTCTTACGCCGTGGCTCTCTCATTGGCTCCATGACCAATCGCTTGACCCGACTCTTCAGCAATATTTGTAATAAACTGGAAAGCTTAATTATAGTTCTCTGACAATAATGGCAAGGTCCGGGGTTGACAGTTGATTTTAGATAGCTGGATCAAATACGGACTCAGGAGTTATAGAGGAATTTCCCTCTGAATTCCACTCACAGTGCTCTGCAGGGTGACTAGCTATGAATAATTACACACCAGTCTATAATATAAAAGACAAATGCACTGGACAATTAAGCAGACAGTCTTATTCAGGCTACTGCAATAGAGAGAAAGTTCATTAGGAAGGAACATCTCTAATGAAAATAATGGGGTCTGGGATTTCCTAAACGCAGGTAAACTAAGTCATCAGAGAAATTTCTTTTTAGCTATAAAAATGTTAATGTTACTCTAAATTTTGAAACATACA
>NW_022104638.1:5551-6917 GCF_000313985.2 Echinops telfairi
GCAGGTGCTGGTGGTTTTGAACTGACAACCATGTGGATTGCAGGCCACCAGTGCGGCTGCCATAACCCTAAGAATTTATCAATCCTGTGATATTTCTATAGATTTATCTATCCTGGATTTCATGTAAAGAAAAAACACAAACACAAACACAAAACTATAGCAAAATAAAACATATTTTTCAGTAGAAAAGACATCCACTGGGCCTTGATATAAAGTGTGTTTCTTATTGTGGGTCACACTTATACCATCTGAGAGTCACTAGACTAAGCAACGCAAGCATGCTGTTGTTAGTTACAATCAAGTCAGTTCTGATTAGGAGAAAGAGCTGGGAGTGAGGTCCTGGTGGCCCAATTCCCAGACTCCTTATCAGCCAACGTTCTGGGCCAAAGGCCTTTGCTGAGGCAGCTGGATATCCAGGGAGGCGTGGAGACAGACTGTTTCCCCAACATGTAGGCCCACCTCTATCTTCCTTACCTCCTTCCTTCCTTCTTACCCCTCTCTTCTCCTTTCTCTCCCTCCCTCCTTCCTTCCTTGGAGAAGAGGAAAATGGTGCTTTAGAAGCTGCACTTCCAGCTGGAATTGAGTGCAACGGATAGGGAGGGGTCTTGGCCCCCCTCCCCGCCCCTGTGAAACTTGCCACTGAATGACGCAATACTGTGGACTGCAGAGAACAAAGGTTGGACTGCAGAGCATACAGCTGCCTTGAACACGCTCTGAAAAAGGGCAGTCAGTGTCTGCCCACTTGGGCACAGCAGAATGTCCTTGGCAAGGTTAGGAAAGGCATCCCTCACTTCATGCCTGTGGGGAAATTTCTCTTGGTGCAAGTTTTAAATGGCTGACCTCTGAGGGAGGTTATTTTCAACACCAACCTATAGATATGAGCGATGTCAACCAAATGTGGGTCCTGGAGTTATGCATCAACGTTATGTTCCTGCAAAGGTCATTAGAATGCCCCTCTGCTTCCTCTCCCCCCACGCCACACACCCTCAAGTGTTTCCTCTCACGCCGTGCACCTTGATTGCCGCAGGTAACTAATACTCCCGGGAAGAGAGCCAATACAGACCGGGGGAAATGCATCACTGGCCTCCGCATGGCAGCCCATTCCCCACAGGGGGAACCAGCCGAGGCAGAGGCAGAGGCAGAGAAGCCGTCTAGAGACACGTTGTGTTCATTTGCCAGATAATGGGGCATAGGGCAGTGGTTATGGTTTTTTATGTCTCGAGATGCTTCAAGCACAGGCCCCGATAATCAACAAATTATTTTTAATAATAATAATAATTTTATACCTGAGAGCAATAACTACTCTAACTGTGCACGTTAAAAGTAGCCTGGAAGCCATTTCTTGAAATTGCTCTCCAGACAGTTT
>NW_022104639.1:0-6919 GCF_000313985.2 Echinops telfairi
AAACAAGCGGCCATCTAGCTCAGAAACAGCAAAGTCCACAGAGAAGAAGCACACGAGCCTGCGCGAACCCGACGTGCTGAAGGGAACAGAAAGCAGACACCAAATAACAAAAACCATCACTGTGTGACCACCTTCCACGCATAAACGCTGAAGATGAATGTGCGCATTAGGTTTTATTAACATTTTTCTCTGTTTTAGTTTGGCATTGTTGCTGGCTTTGTTTTGTTTTGTATTGTATATTTTTCTGTATATGCAATCCAGGATGGGAAAAGCTATAAAGACAATAACTGCATTTATGGCTTCTTGGGGGGGGGGGGGAAGGTATGGCAGTGGGGATTGGGGAGCTTATCACAATGGGGACAAGAAAAACAAGCATTCTAAAATTGATTGTGGAGATGATTGTACAACTCTGTTTAATATGATTGAAGTACTGAATTGTAGGATATGTTCATTATATGCCAATAAAACTGAAAATATTTTTTCTTCTTTTAAAACAATGGAACATTGGAATCCAGGTTCTTGCACTGAGAAACTCTGGGACACAGGAGACACAAATATGTAGCCAGAGATGGAGAGAAGCAGGGGTAGAGAAATAGTGGCAGCAGGATTAGGTGATAGAGGCAAGATGGCACAGTAGGCTTCCTGGCGATAGACTTAGAAAACTGAATGCCTTCAGAAAGAAGGCTTGTTCTGGACACTTAAAAATGGAAATGTAGAGCAACAATAGATCGGTATAAAACTTTGCCAAGCAAGGCAGAGTTTTGGCTAATCCAAGACACTTGAGGGGTCATGGGATCCAGAGTGGAGAGGCTAAGGGACAGGAAGAAGCCTGCCATCAGACATGACTAAGAAGAGACTACTTCAATGAATCTTTCCTGAAACTCAAGAGTAACCTGTTACTTCTCTAACGAACCTCTTAACTATCAGTATAGTTATTGAGTTCTGTGTCGCCATTGCAATTAATTATTGAACTTAGCTGATGTTGCTGATGGTGACCCTCCCCCTTGTGAGGTTAGAGGAGGTCAGATGCCCTGCCATATTTCATGTCTACAGAAGGAAAAGACATGCTCAGATAGGAACAGAAAAACCATACAGTATATTCTCACTATCTTTTACCCCTGGCAGGCCAATGAATGACATAGGTAATGCACCTTAAGTCCAGAGGACCACTCACAAAATCATAGTACAATCTGGATATTTGTTATTTGGTTGAATTAGATCATTATAGACATGTGGTCTAGATAAACCCAGTGGCTCTTGAGCAGCACGTTTATCATCTGAGAATTTGTAAAAATGTCCATGTCAGATGGGCCAGAGAAAAACAAAGAACAAGATTCCTTACTTTAGTGTATGTTCATCCCATGAGCTATTCTCCATAATTCTCTGAACTCATGGATCCAAGAACCCTTTTTTGATGATTTTTGACAGGCAGCACCTTTGCATCAGCGTCCTGAACATCAATATCTATTGAACACCCGTAGCAGCAGAGAAGGTGTGGAAGATTAATCTAACTGTAGACTATCACAGTATATGACTTACAGTGTTTCTGTGGTAGGGCTTTAAAAATAAATCCATGAGTTGAGTATAGGGTAAAAATTGTACCTAACTACACTTTCCAAATTTTCAAATTCATAATTTTTAACCTTAGGATGAATGATATTCTGCGTCTTTTATTTGAGTGCAATGCACAAATCTTGGTTGTTGGTCAGTGGTGGTTCTATTTCATGAGAAATAATTTTGGCTAACAATATTATCTATGGTGAATGCCATGACATTTTTTAATCAAAAGCAAAATCAAGAATTGCATGTTGCTAAATAACAATGAAAAAATCAACAAAATATATTAATTTAATTCAATTTTTGTGTCACTAAAAGTTTTGCTTAGAATGAGATTAGACTCTAATAAAGACATCAGACCTTCAGGTAACTTTAAGTATTAGATGTCATGGCCAGTCAGTGAGCTTTTATTGCTGCTCTGTGAACAAGAGTGCCATTCAGTAAACTGGACTTTAACCCAGGACCCTGAGATTCATATTCCAAATGTATAACTGTTATAGTAAAGTTTGAGATTAGAAGAAGAATTCTGGAAATAAAAGTCACACACTGTGGGTGCTGTCAAAAAGAGATGTGCTTTCTCAGGCAATTACTTTCTAAAGTTTAAGGTTTAACATTTTTAAAATTTATTTTCATTACTGTTTCCTACTGTAAAAGTGAAAACAAATATTATTTTCTTTCAAGTCAGTGAGAAGTTTAGCCTCTTAGGAAATTCTGACACTAATGTGCTGCATTAAAACAAATGTTTTAGCACTCAAATGGGTGCTAAGTGAAACATGAATGGTTTATGGGAATTCATAAATTCCACATTAAATGTGAAAGAGCAGCCAACTTTTGAGTGATGGTGCATATAATTGTTGACTTGTATACACAATAAATTCTTTATTTCTGTCATTCTGGGTTTCAATACCTAGACTTGATTACAAAATATTAACTGGGTAATTTAGAAATGTCCAACAGATAAGCTTTCTCTTTTTTCCCGCATCTCTGTGTTTCCATAGTTAAGTCAAAAAATAAGATTAATGTGGAGAGTCTAATCACAGACACAGCACAAAAGTCTCCTGAAATTGATCCCCATAAAATTCATTTCATTAGCTACAGTATAATTTGTAAAACGTTTCTGTCAGTGTCTTGGGCCATTCTCCTCAGTGTTTGATCTCATGGAAGGCACTGGATCCTTAATTCTGAACAGGTCAGCAACTTGAGGCCATCAGCAAGAGATTGCATCATTATTTGGAAGTTTTGTAAATGAGTGCCACTAATTATAAGGTGGAGCTCAGAAAATGGGCCTGATTAGAGAGTGCCACCGACCTTGGTTGTCTCAGTTGTGCCTGCACGGTGCATGCATCACCAAGGTTGGTGATGGTGAATGCCAATCCATACCCTACAATCCAATTGTCAGCCTAGAAAACATGTACGCTTTTTCTAACTCATCCACCCAGATAGCCCTCTTTCTCTGATAGGTCTGCCAAAGGTCAGAAATAATGCCTTTATGAGTCACAGAAAAGACCTTGTGCAAATTCTGGCTCTGTTGTTGTTGCTGCTGTGATGTTGTGACATTGACTTGATTCTTACTTCTAGGGACACTGAGTACAACAGGACAAAACATTCTTACAATGACCATTTTGTTTGGACCCATTGTTGCAGCCACTGTGTCTGTCAATCCATGTCCTCCAGGGTCTTCCTCTTTTTTGGTGATGCTCTACTTTACCTAACATGACTTCTTTTTCCAGGATCTGATCTCTCCTGACAATATATGATTCCAAGTCTCCTCATTCTTGCTTCTAAGGAACATTCTGGTGGTACTTCTTCCAAGACAGATTTATTTGTTCTTCTGGCAGCCAGTGATATTTCCAATATGCTTTGCCAACACCGTCATTCAAATGCATCCATTTGTCTGTAATCCCTCTTATTCATTGTCCAGCTTTCACATGCATTTGAGGCAATTAAAAAATATATCGTGCTTATGTTAAGTGCATCTTAGTCCTCAAAGTGACAGCCTTGATCTTCAACACTTTAAAGACGTCTTGTGCTGCAGATTTGCCCTGTGCAATACATCTTTGATTTCTTAACTGCTGCTGCCACACGCTTTAATTGTTGGTGCCTGTGAAATGAAGTCCCTGGAAACTCTATCTTTTCTCCATTTATCAGGATGTTTTCCCTGGTCCAATTGTGAAGATTTGGGGTTATTTATATTGCGCTGCAATCTATAGTTCTTGATCTTCATCAGCAAGTGACAAAGCCCCCTGTGCTTTCAGTAGCCAGGTTGTGTCATCTACACATCACAAGCTGCTAAGGAGCCTTCCTCTGATCTCGATGCTGCATTCTTCTTCAGAGCGTCCAGCTTCTTGACTGACTGGCTCAGTGTAGAGGGTGAATAAAGATGGTATGAAAAGATCCACTCCTGATACATCTTGTTTGCTGTGCTGCAATTGCTTGAGTGTTGCTATAATGTTGGGCGCTATGCCATCAGCATGTGAAATCCCAGCAGAGTCACCCCGACTCTACGGATTAGAGTGGAGCTTCCAGAATAAGAACAGACTAGGAAGAAGGAATAGCCTTTCCGCTCAGAAGGATTAGCCACTCAAAACTTTATGAATGGCAGACCCCATTACATACAAATAGCCATCCCGGCACAATTCAAAGTGCGAGTCATGAAATGACAGCAAGGTCTGTTTTGTGTCTAAAATATGTTAATGTACTTATTATTGAAAATGAAAGTAAAATTTTAAGGTTTAGAAGATAGTTAAGAGCCTGTTATGTATTGCCTATGTGAAATAATGTGCTATGATTTCCAACATATTAAAGGTTAGCTAAATGCAATTTTGAAAAGTTTATATTTTTAGGTAGGTTTGCAAATCTGGTATTTTAAAAGGTCACTGTTGAGAAATCAGAGATATTATAACAAACTAGGAAGGCAGTTAAGGATGAAATAACTAGAGTCAGAATTTTGATTTATATCCCGACTTCATCTCTTTGTAGAGTATACTGAAAAAATTTATTGCCACTGAGCTGATTCTATTCATAGTGATCCTATGGGAAAACACTGCCCCTTTGGGTTTCTGAGACTTTAAATCTTTACAATATAAAACAGCATCATCTTTTCCCAATTGCTTGGGCTTGAACCATTGGACTTATAGTTAGCAACTGAAAGTGCAGTCCACTATGCCACCAGGGCTCCTTTTGGCAGCTTACAACCTTGGGAAAAATGTGTATTTGATCTAATCCTGTTTCCTTATCTGAAAATGGAACTGAAAAAAATAGCACCTGTTTCATATAGGTATTGTGCGTGCTAAACCAGTTAATCCATATAAAGTCCTTAACACAGAAGCTGTTAGGCACAAAGCAAGCACTAAATAAATCTTGACTTGGAATAGTCGTAGTTGGCCATGTAGTAGAATTTCTAGAATGGATCCCAAGATATAAACTTGATGAACTATCATTCCCCTTATGTTATGTTATGTAGTACAGTTGACCTAAAGAAAGGAAGAATATGTAAGGGCATGATCTAATCAAATGAACTTTGAATAGGATTTTTCCCCTTGGGGACAAAAGAGGATGTCAGAGAGATGGAGGGGTTATGTGTAAAGGAGTGTGAGTGGTCTTAAGAAACTAAGAGAAGCCAACCCGGAAACTAGTTAACAGCCAACCCGGAAACGGGGATCTAACAAGAGCAGGACATAGATTCTGCCAACATCCTGAATGTTCTCGGAAGCAGATGCCTTGCTGAGAGATTCCAGATAATAGCTCAGCCAGGCCAACACCTTGATTTCAACCTTGACAGATGGAGCCGAGTCCACCTGGACTGTTGACCTAGAGAACTGAGATAATAAACAGGTGTTGTTCTGAGCAGTTAGGAGTGTGATACTCTTTGCCAAGCAATAAAAAGCTAATAGAGTCAGTTTGAAAGGTGACTGGATATCAATAAAGAAGCTATTTTTTAATTGTAATAATGAATCTCCAAGAATAAAGGACTTTTTCTTTTTGCATGCAGTGTAGTGAAACCCTGTGGGAGAATTTTAATCAATGATTAAGTGTACTAAAATGTCGCATTTTTATTATCTTAATAGTGTATCAAAAGGGTTTACTATAAGAAGTCAAGGGTCAACCTTTCTGAGGGTGATGGACATGCTATCAGTGACCAGCTAGGAACAAAATTAGCATGACCTCTAAAATTTTTTTAAATGAATATATAATGTAAAATTTCTACTGTAAATGCTCAGAGAAATTATCAATTATTGTATATTTATAATCACTGTATTGTTCTTATAAGTTAAACGATACCGTGAGGGGGCAGTGCGCTACTCTTGTTATTGTTAGTGCCCATCAAGTATGCCCTGGACGCATGGCAATCAGTATGCCACAGAGCAAAGTACTGTGGGCCCTTTGCCTCTCCTCTGATCATTACCAGGTGATCTACTGGGCTTTTCTGTTCTGATTTTCCGGACAGGATCATGGGGCCTTCCTCGTTTGTCTTAATCTGGAAGCTCCACGGAAATGTGTTTAGCATTATAGCAGGAACAGCATCTCCCTGACACGTAGCATCAGCTGTGCGTTGGGTGCCTGCCTCGGGACCAGACGCTGGCCACCTACATGGAAGATGGTGGGCCCCCATTGAGCCACCCGCGCCTTCTTATTATGGAGGGTACCATCAGGGTAGCTCTACGTTTGCCTCACATTATTATTTTATTTTCATTTTGGGTAGAAGCCATAACTCTTGATGGGTCAGTTCTCATTTCATAGCCTTTTTCTCCAGAAGGGGTAGCATTGAATTCAGCGTAGCCAATCAGAATTCCCCAAACCTCAATACTTGGAGACTGGTTCAGAATTGTCCACAGGACCAAATAAGAGCAAATTCAGGGGTTAAACAGGAAGAAAGAGGAAACACCTGGCCAGACCAAAAGCCCACTTTGATTCTGAAGGAGGACACGGGACCGAGCTGTGGTTCATGCCATTGTCTGCAGGGTCGCCACAGTGGGAACCGATGTGACCGCACCTGGCAACAACAGCAGGTTCAGGTATGGAGGACTGTCGGTATAGCACGTTCTTGAGTATCCAATCTAACCTTATATCCCCATTTAAGATTCAATTCTCTTCTTTTTCTTTCTTCCCGTAGCATGCTATTTTAGGATTTCACTTAGCAGTTACCGAATATACTCGAGTATAAGCCGACCTGAAGATCAGCCGAGGTATCAAATTTTACCTCAAAAACCACATTAAAAAGTGTGCTGACAACCGCGGAAGACAAAGCGGGTGAATAAGCAAATGTGGTGAAGAAAGCTGATGGTGCCTGGCTACCAAAAGATATAGCATCTGGGGTCTTAAAAGCTTGAAGGTAAACAAGCGGCCATCTAGCTCAGAAACA